>NC_045788.1:37025212-37355212 GCF_009873245.2 Balaenoptera musculus
TTACAGCCAATGGACAGATCATCCAAACAGAAAATTAATAAGGAAACACAAGCTTTAAACTCATTAGACCAAATGGACTTAATTGATCTGTAGAGGACATTCCATTCAAAACAACAGAATACCCTTTCTTCTCAAGTGCAAACAGACTCTCCAAGACAGATCACATCTTGGGTCACAAATCAAGCCTCAGTAAATTTAAGAAAATTGAAATCGTACTGAGCATCTTTTCTGACCACAACGCTATGAGACTAGATATCAATTACAGGAAAAAAACCTGTAAAAAACACAAACACATGGAGGCTAAACAGTATGCTACTAAACCACCAAGAGATCACTGAAGAAATCAAAGAGGATATCAAAAAATACCTAGAAACAAATGACAATGAAAACACGACGACCCAAAACCTATGGGATGCAGCAAAAGTAGTCCTAAGAAGGAAGTTTACAGCAATACAATTGTACCTCAAGAAACATCTCAAATAAACAACCTAAGCTTACACTTAAAGCAATTAGAGAAAGAAGAACAAAAAACCCTCAAAGTTAGCAGAAGGAAAGAAATCATAAAGATCAGAGCAGAAATAAATGAAAAAGAAATGAAGGAGGGCTTCCCTGGTGGCGCAGTGCCAATGCAGGGGACACGGGTTCGAGCCTTGGTCCAGGAAGATCCCACATGCCGTGGATCATTTAAGCCTGTAAGCCACAACTACCAAGCCCATGCACCGCAACTACTGAAGTCCACGCACCTAGAGCCTGTGCTCCACAACAAGAGAAGTCACCACAATGAGAAGCCAGCACACTGCAACGAAGAGTAGCCCCCACTCGCCGCAATTGGAGGAAGCCCGCGTGCAGCAACGAAGACCCCATGCAGCCAAAAATAAATACATAAATAAATTTAAAAAAAAAGAAATGAAGGAAACAAAAGCAAAAATCAATAAAACTAAAAGCTGGTTCTTTGAGAAGATAAACGAAATTGACAAACCATTAGCCAGACTCATCAGGAAAAAAAGGGAGAAGACTCAGATCAACAGAAGTAGAAACAAAAAAGGAGAAGTAACAACTGACACAACAGAAATACAAAGGATCATGAGATACTACTACAAGCAACTATATGCCAATAAAATGGACAACCTGGAAGAAATGGACAAGTTCTTAGAAACGTACAACCTTCCAAGACCGAACCAGGAAGAAATAGAAAATATGAACAGACCAATCACAAGCACTGAAATTGAAACCATGATTAAAAATCTTCCAACAAACAAAAGCCCAGGGCCCGAAGCCTTCACAGGCGAATTCTATCAAACATTTAGAGAAGAGCTAACACCTATCCTTCTCAAACTCTTCCAAAATATAGCAGAGGGAAGAACACTCCCGAACTCATTTTATGAGGCCATCACCCTGATACCAAAATCAGACAAAGATGTCACACACACAAAAAAATTACAGGCCAATATCACTGATGAACATAGATGCAAAAATACTCAACAAAACACTAGCAAACAGAATCCAACAGCACATTAAAAGGGTCATGCACCATGAACAAGTGGGGTTTATCTCAGGAATGCAAGCATTCTTCAACATATGCAAATCAATCAATGTGATACACCATATTAACAAACTGAAGAAGAAAAACCATATGATCATCTCAGTAGATGCAGAAAAAGCTTTCGACAAAATTCAACACCCATTTATGATGAAAACCTCCAGAAAGCAGGCATAGAGGGAACTTACCTCAACATAATAAAGGCCATATATGACAAACCCACGGCCAACATCATTCTCAATGGTGAAAAACTGAAACCATTTCCACTAAGATCAGGAACAAGACAAGGGCGTCCACTCTCACCACTATTATTCAACATAGTTTTGGAAGTTTTAGCCATGGCAATCAGAGATGAATAAGAAATGAAAGGAATCCAATTTGGAAAAGAAGAAGTAAAACTGTCACTGTTTGCAGATGACATGATACTATACATAGAAAATCCTAAAGATGCCACCAGAAAACCACTTGAGCTAATCAATGAATTTGGTAAAGTAGCAGGATACAAAATTAATGCACAGAAATCTCTTGCATTCCTATACACTATCAACGAAAAATCAGAAAGAGAAATTAAGGAAACACTCCCATTTGCCATTGCAACAAAAAGAATAAAATACCTAGGAATAAACCTACCTAAGGAGGCAAAAGACCTGAATGCAGAAATCTATAAGACACTGATGAAAGAAATCAAAGATGATACAAACAGATGGAGAGATATACCATGTTGTTGGACTGGAAGAATCAACATTGTGAAAATGACTATACTACTACCCAAAGCATCTACAGATTCAATGCAATCCCTATGAAACTACCATGGCATTTTTCACAGAACTAGAGCAAAAATTTTATCATTTTTATGGAAACACAAAAGACCCCAAATAGCCAAAGCAATCTTGAGAAAGAAAAATGGAGCTGGAGGAATCAGGCTCCCTGACTTCAGACTATACTACAAAGCTGCAGTAATCAAGACACTATGGTACTGGCACAAAAACAGAAATATAGATCAATGGAACAGGATAGAAAGCCCGAGATAAACCCACGCACATATGGTCACCTTATCTTTGACAAAGGAGGCAAGAATATACAATGGAGAAAAGACAGCCTCTTCAATAAGTGGTGCTGGGAAAACTGGACAGCTACATGTAAAAGAATGAAAGTAGAACGCTTCTTAATACCATACACAAAAATAAACTCAAAATGGATTAAAGACCTAAATGTAAGGCCAGACACTGTAAAACTCTTAGAGGAAAATATAAGCAGAACACTCTATGACATAAATCACAGCAAGATCCTTTTTGACCCATCTCCTAGAGAAATGGAAATAAACACAAAAATAAACAAATGGTACCTAATGAAACTTAAAAGCTTTTGCACAGCAAAGCAAACCATAAACAAGATGAAAAGACAGCCCTCAGAATGGGAGAAAATATTTGCAAACAAAGCAGCTGACAAAGGAGTAATCTCCAAAATATACAAGCAACTCATGCAGCTCAATATCAAAAAAACAAACAACCCAATCCAAAAATGGGCAGAAGACCTAAATAGACATTTTTCCATAGAAGACATAAAGATTGCCAACAAACACGTGAAAATATACTCAACATCACTAATCATTAGAGAAGTGCAAATCAAAACCACAATGAGGTATCACCTCACATCAGTCAGAATAGCCATCATCAAAAAATCTAGAAACAATAAATGCTGGAGAGGGTGTGGAGAAAAGGGAATCCTCCTGCACTGTTGGTGGGAATGTAAACTGATACAGCCACTATGGAGAACAGTACAGAGGTTCCTTAAAAAACTAAAAATAGAACTACCATATGACCCAGCAATCCCACTACTGGGCATATACCCTGAGAAAACCATAATTTAAAAAGATACATGTACCCACAATGTTCACTGCAGCACTATTTACAATAGCCAGGACATGGAAGCAACCTAAGTGTCCATCAACAGATGAATGGATAAAGATTATGTGGCACATATATACAATGGAATATTACTCAGCCATAAAAAGGAATGAAATTGAGTTATTTGTAATGAGGTGGATGGATCTAGAGTCTGTCATACAGAGTGAAGTAAGTCAGAAAGAGAAAAACAAATACTGTATGCTAATACATATGTATGGAATCTAAAAAAATGGTTCTGGGACTTCCCTGGTGGTGAAGTGGTTAAGAATACACCTGCCAATGCAGGGGACACGGGTTCAATCCTTGGTCCGGGAAGATCCCACATGCCGCGGAGCAGCTAAGCCCTGGGCCACAACTACTGAGCCTGTGCTTTAGAGCCCATGAGCCACAACTACTGAGCCCATGCACCACAACTACTGAAGCTCACACACCTAGAGACTGTGCTCTGCAACAAGAGAAGCCACCACAATGAGAAGCCCATGCACCGCAATGAAGAGTAGCCCCCACTCGCTGCATCTAAAGAAAGCCCGCACGCAGCAGTGAAGACCCAACACAGCCAAAAATAAATAAAAACAAAAAAACCCCCAGTACTGATGAACCTAGTGGCAGGGCAGGAATAAAGACGTGGTGGTAGAGAATGGACTTGAGGACACAGCGGGGGATGGGGAAGTTGGGACAAAGTGAGAGAGTAGCATTGACATTGACATATATACACTACCCATGTAAAATGGATGGCTAGTGGGAAGCAGCCACATAGCACAGGGAGATCAGCTCGGTGCTTTGTGACCACCTAGAGGGGTGGGATAGGGAGGGTGGGAGGGAGACTCAAGAGGGAGGGGATATGGGGATATGTATACATATAGCTGATTCACTTTGTTATACAGCAGAAACTAACACAACATTGTAAAGCAATTATACTCCAGTAAAGATGAAAAAAAAAAAAGTCTAGTGGAAATTCGAAATCAAGCAAAACCATAATCAAAAATAAAAATCAGATTTTAGTTTGTGTGTGTGTGTGTGTGTGTGTGTACACTACTTAAAATATTAGAGCAAGTTGATGTGTGGAATAACTAATATAAGTATTTACTTCTTTACCAATCACTCCATTAGATGTTTTATATAATTATCATTTAATCCTCATAATTATCTATTATCTCTTTTCACTTAAGAGGTTAAAGTGTCAGAGAGTTAAATGACTTAATCAAGTAAGATGCAGAGCCAGGATTAAGACCCAAGTTCATTAAAATGTAAGATCCATGTTTTGTTCACAAAGTGATAAGACCTCATGCAAAGTCATATTGTCTAATGACCTTGAACTTGTTGACCAGTTGAGCTTTCTGTAGCTTCTGCAGGGACAGGATGGACAATCCAAAATAAATTGCCAGTATCTTTAACAAGACAACGTAAGTTGTTCAGGCTTAGAAATATAACCAAAGGCATTAATTTCTATGCAATTACTATATAGTCAACATAATTCTCTAACCTGGGGGTAAGACAAATCTTCTCATAAAATATAAAGAACTGTGGCAAATCAATAAAGAGAAGCTCTTTAGAGGCCTATGTAAATTGGGAATAACTGATCTCTTTTATCCTCAAATGTGGTAGGAGGAAGTAGGAGAGGATGCTAAACTCAGAGGGAATAATTAAATAACTAGGCTTATAGTTCTTAGAGGTGGTGAAAGCTGTAGAATCAGGTGAAGGGGGACTGTGGTGGTAGTTGTGATGCCCTGTGATTCTCTGCTAACAGTTGATAAGTGTGACTATTTTTGTAAATATATTGGATCTCAGAAACACACCATTCTTTTTGGGAAATGAGACACAACTCATCTTCCAGGGTGGTACTTATATCTAATCCATGCCATTATATAGTTTTTATTTAGTGATAAGGGCCTTTTAAGAATAAAAATAGAGTATGACTTCGAGTTTTTTAATAGCTAGTAGAAATATCAAAGAGCTGGCTTTATTTTTTGGAAAAAGGAATAAGTTAGCTCTTTTGAATTCTTTACCAAACTTACACTTTGAAAGTTCTCTCCCAGCTAAATAAGGGTCAAATGAGTGTTTCTGGCTTGTTTCCCAGGTTTTTCAACTGAATCATTCTTCTCCATATCCAAACTGTATTTCTAGAATGATTTATAAAAACTCAAATACAGGAATATCTTTGCAGAAATTGCTAGCTTTAAAGTATCAGCACATTGAACATAACATAAATAAGCAACAAATTCAGAGAAGGCATTTGAAGAGCTTGGTAGGAAGGGAGCTAATTTTCTTTGACTACTTACTTCGTACCTAGGTGTAAGTGTAACAGATTACATTGAACCCTTATGAAGTAGGTTTAGTTATCCCCACTTTATAGAGAAGTTTCCTTCTCAAGGTCAAACTTCTAGGAGCTGGAATTTGAACCCAGGTTCCAAAGCCTGTTCTCTTTCCAGTATGTTATCGAACGGCTTAGATAAAATAGAGGTAACAGAAGTACCTCAAAAAGGAAGTATGGTTCAATGGAAAAATCACTGGCCCAGGAGTCAGACAACCAGGGTCTTAGTGAGTAGACTCTTGTTATCCCTTCTCTCTGTCTTCTCACTTCTTATCTGTAAAAATGACGGCAAGCCAAAGCTGATCTAAACTGTAATTTAAAAAATTTTACATTTCTAATTGCTTATTATCTTTCTTTTTCTCCTAGATTGTAAGCTCCATGAGGGTAAGGATTTTTTATTGTGGTAAAACAAATATAACATGAAATTTACCATTTTAACCATTTTTCGGTGTGCAGTTTAGTGGCATTTAAGTACATTCACATTGTTGTATAGTCATCACCACCATCCATCTCCAGAACATTTTCATCTTCCCCAACTGAAAATCTATACCCATTAAACTATACTTGTCCGTTTCCCTCTCCCCTCAAACTCAGGGAACCACTATTCTGTTTTCTGTCTCTATGAATTTGACTACTCTAAGTGCTTCACGTAAGTGGAATCATATATAAAGGATCATATTTATCCTTTTGTGTCTGGCTTATTTCATTTAGCATAACGTCTTCAAGTTTCATATAATTCGTAGAATGTATCAGAATTTCATTCCTCTTTAAGGCTGAATAATTTTCCATCGTATGCATATAACACATTTTGTTTATCCAGTCATCATTCACCCGTCAATGGACATTTGGGTTGTTTCCACCTTTTGGCTATTGTGAATAATGTTATAAACATGGGTGTACAAATATCTCTTTTAGACCCTGATTTCAATTCTTTTGGATACATACCCAGAAGTGAGATTGTCGGGTCATACGGTAACTCTATGTTTAATTTTTTAGGAACTGCCATACTAGAATGTACTTTTTAGCTCAGAAATTCTATGATTCAATGAGGGCCTCTAGGGGCCCATGAAGAAATGTGTCTTTGATGATTGTCCAAAGCAGGGTTGGACATTTGCCCAGGGCTGCCAGGACTTACTCTCAGCACTCAATACAGGACAAATGGCAACAGGGTCTGTTGGAGTAGATTTCCCTCTCCTGTCCGACACTAGCCAGACAGGAACCACTGGAGACATTTCTCCCATCTCCCAATTAACTCTCCTTTGATATATTTCAAAGACATGGAATTCAAAATACTGACCCTGAATGAATGAATAATACTGTCATTTAACTGTATAAATATCCTAAAATGGACAGAAAAAGAAAAGGAGGAAATGAAACCGGTAATTTGTCTGATGAGAACATTTCCAAAGTATTTTAAAAATCATGTTTTTGAAGTAAAACATAAATTACAATTTTGGGAAAAAAATGTAGAACAAACTCATCACGTAAAAATACTCTCGCTTTTGCCTGAAAAAAAAAACCAAAATGGAAGAAGACATCACAAGCCAGTGTGGACCACTTATCAAACTTTAATTCCATATGATTTGCAAAATATATTTTTATCTTAGACTGAAACTATACTCCCCTGTCACTACCCAATTCAAGTTTAGAAGTTTTGAACAGAATAACAATTATTCCACAACTTTGATGCAGGAAACAGAAGGAAAGAAATTACAAAGTAAAAAAAATTAGATTCTCAAAAGTGAAGATGAATTTCTGAAATGACTGTTTGAAATAATATTGAAAATTTCTCAATGTCCGAAGACACTGCTTTAATCATCTTGGTATTTCCAGGGCTCGGTTCTATAGGTTCTCAGAAATGTGAGTTGTTGAACTAATATGTGCTAAGGAAAGACTACCAAATTTCTCATTTGATGAAGAATCTAGGGCAGGAAGGTAACAGGAAAGAGGACTTCGTCTCATTTTCACTAAGTTCTGTTTATGATATTATTTATCTGAGAAATACATGATCCCTTCTCAGAAGCTGGCTGGCCACTGACCGTATCACATGCACGTGGGTGCAACATCCCCACCCAGAGCAAAAGTACTATGCATGTTTTCCCGCTTATGGCAAAAATTCTAGCCAGTTGTCAAACAAGCATGACAGATGCTTTTGTTCTGAATCATCAGAATGAAATAAAATTCTTTTGCAAGGGATTGCCTTAATAATGCAAATTAAATTCAGAGATGTGAAGGGAAATTTGGTAATTTTATATTCAGAAATATACAAACCATAGGTGTAGGAAGTTCTTTTTTGAAAAAAAGAAGTCCAAATTATGTACTGGTATATAAACCCATATATTTATATAAATGCATGGGAGAAAGGTCTGTAAAACTATACATCAACAATTGACAGTGATTATTTCTGGGTCGAGAAGTGGGATTAGGGTGGGGAGCAAACACTTTTTTACTCCATATACTTCTGTATTATTTTAATTCTTTCCCTATGGGTTTATATTCATGTATTATCTGTATAACTTAAAAAGAAAAAAATCACATTCAATGAAAACGTTGATGTTAGTTAAAGGAGGTAATTTAAATGATGTCTCACAAAATTACCATGCAATGAGGCTAATAGTTATAGTTTTAAACGTTATTTTTCTCTTTTACCTTCCTGAGTTCAAAAACTTTGCTCTAGGGTGGGCGTGGAGTGGCAATGGGGTAGACATTAGACTGTTATAAGAATACAAAGAGGAAGACTAAGGTAAGAAGGAATTCATTTTTTAACTGCCAAAATTGTATTATACAGCACAACACCTTGCAAGCAAAGCTTTTGTCTTGAGAAAGGATTTTCTAAATTTCTTTACCTCCCTTTAGTCTATCAACCCCTGAGCATGGAGAACTTCCATTAGAGACCTGTGGTGTGGAGGGGATGGCAGCTATATCAGTTCTACAGTTGGTAGGGAGAATATAACATAGAAGAAGTAAAAGAGAAGAATTTTCAGTTCTGGCAGGGCAGATTGTGGAGAGAAGGAGAGAGATAAGTATGACGTCATCAGAAGTGGGCCCTGACATCCTTATATTTGGACTTCAGCTTGGGGAAGGAGGAGTATATTAGATTAAGTATGGTAACATGGAGGGCAGTGGTGACCCTTAGGAAGGAGATCCACTCCTAGGTGGCTCTCTGCACCAGTAGAGGGCAGCCAATTTAGTTAAAAGCACAGCTCGGAGGCAAGCAGAGGAGGTATAAGGCTCAGCTCCCATGGGCCACCCTTGTCCCTGTAATGGAGGGACAGGAGGAGGGAGAAGAAGCTGAGGTTCTTGCTGGACAGCTTTTCAGAGAAATCACTGTAGTGGGGAGGAGCTCTGTCCAGTATGCAGCAGAGAGAACCAACCCAGCTAGGCTTCAGAGGGGGCCACAGCACCAGTGGGTGCTGAGTTGCAGTCAGATTGCCAGGTAAGAGCTATGCACACAGTGCCTGGAAAATAAGCAACATCACCCTTAACTTTAGCTGAGAGGGTGAAAAGCAAGCAAAGGACATTATCCCTTAGGCAAGAAGACACTCCCTCTCACCCCGCTACCCCCATGCATGATGCTTTTCCACAACCACAAGGAAACAGGACCCACTTCCTCATGCCCCCAAATGCCACCTTAGAGAGATAAGCATGGGAGGGGGTAAGAGGAAGAACCTTTTTATTCAAATGAGAGGTTGTTTCCTAAACGTACTACTCAAATGATCAGATGGGATTAAATTTAAATAAGGACTCAGTTAATTTCCCCCTTACTAACCAGTGGTTAGTTGTTCACAAGGAGTTCTAGACAAAATGATGGTGCATTTTCTCTGTAAAGCTGAGTTGTAATGTGAAATTTTGTAATCTTACAATAAGTGAAAAATAATGATAATGATAGAGAATAAAACTATCCCGAACAAGAAGACCTGGGGAGAGAAAGAAATCTTGTCCTAATAAAAAGAGAGTCTTGGGGCTTCCCTGGTGGCGCAGTGGTTGGGAGTCCGCCTGCCAATGCGGGGGACACGGGTTCGAGCCCTGGTCTGGGGAGGATCCCACATGCCGCGGAGCAACTGGGCCCGTGAGCCACAATTGCTGAGCCTGCGCGTCTGGAGCCTGTGCTCCGCAGCGAGAGAGGCCGCGATGGTGAGAGGCCCGCGCACCGCGATGACGAGTGGCCCCCACTTGCCGCAACTAGAGAAAGCCCTCGCACAGAAACGAAGACCCAACGCAGTCATAAATAAATAAATAAAAGAACGTGAATTTCTTTAAAAAAAAAAAAAAAAAAAGAGAGTCTTATTAAGATTCACACAGCAAAAGGTAGAGAGTGGGGAGTTGACTGAGGCAGGGTATCAGGACATTTTGCATGTGAAGGCTGAAATCTAATCACACACAGTGGACTGTAGTGTCTCTTGGTGCATATATGCTTGTAAATTTCTTACGTGAAAACTGTTCAGATATTGTACCAGCTTGCTGTTCTGTGTTGCCATTAAAGAACAGAGTGAGACTTGCCCATTAACCTTCAGGTGACAGAGACTCTGGGATGCTCTCACAACCAGTGTCTCTGCCCTGAGACAGGGACTGAAAAGCCCATCCCTTCAGAAGCCATTCTAGGGCCAGTTGTTCCAACCCCTCATCCAAAATCCAGTTCTGTTCCATGGTGGTGGTGCAGAGCCCAGACTCCGGAGCCAGACTCTTCTCCTTACTAGCTTTGTGTCGTTAGGCAAGTTACATAACCTCTCTGTGACCTAATTCGGAATAATAATAAGAGCATCTACTTCTAAGGGATGTTTAGTGTGATCAACCATCCCTATTTGCCTGGGACTGAGGTGGCTTCAGGGACTTGAAATTTTTGGTGCTAAAACTGGGAAAGACCTGGACAAGCCAAAAGGAATTGGTCACCCTGGTTAACGTGAGCATAAACTGGGTTAATTTAAGTGAGATTTTCAGACAGAAGTGTGCTCAGCACAGAGCAACTGCTTAACAATGTTTCTTTGATCATCATCATGATCGTTATTACAACTACGACTATTGTATATGGGGAAAGAAATCAGCCCTCAGCCAGGAGGGCTGCTATAATGCTGTTTTTTTTTAAAAAATTATTTATTTATTTTTATTTTTTATTTTTTGGCCACTCCTGGTGGCATGCGGGATCTCAGTTCCACGGCCAGGGATCAAACCCGTGCCCCCTGCAGTGGAAGGAGAGTCTTAACCACTGGACCGCCAGGGAAGCCCCAACCATAATGCTGTTTTGATTAGAGAAAAGGGGATCCTAATGACCCTTGGAATCTCTAGGTCTCTTAGTGTCCTGAAATTTTCACCTAATTGCTTATTTCAAAAAGAACTTAATACAAAGCTAATATGTGCAGGCTGAAATAAAACTCTATACAACTGAAATAAATTTCTCTGGGGACATGACAGAAGAAGATCTAGCAAGAAAGAAGATCCCGTAACAGTGCTTGAAGCCATTCACTTGGTCTCTCCGAAATCCTTCAAAGTTCTAGCACTTCAAGTGGTAAGCAAGTGAGGCTTTTGATGTTGGTGCTATTTTGAGGCTCAGTAGCATAGTCATGTAGCAAGAACACCACCAGGAAGCTCTAACGAAAGGCCTAACATTTTGCTGTATTCAAAGCATCCTAAGTAAGAAGATGACTTTCTTGCAGCAAAAAAAAGGGAAAAATAGCTAACATTGATTGGTTGGTTATTATATGTTGGGCACTGTTCTAAAAGCTTTTTGTGTGTTTTGCCCCTTTATGTTCACAACAATCCTGTGATATAGATACGTCCAGTTTAGAAGAAGAATTTGAGACTCAAAGATGTTGTGATTTACTTGTTTGATTCAAGCAGCAACTAATAATAGTTGAAGTCAAAGAGGATTTAATTTATACCTAAGTATTTTCAATTATATAAATCCTATTATAAATTGTGTATCAATTTCATTTGCACAGTATTTAGACTTGTTGATAGTTTGTTTTCAGTTTTGATTGTGGTTTTGATCTGTATAGTACAATTGGATGAGTTATGTGGCACAGTCTCATTCATGCTCAAACCTCTCTTGAGGTAAGCCCACGTGACTGACCCATGAAATCCCAACTCAAGATACCACTGTTCCCCAATGGGAACCACCCAAACTGAAAGCATAGCAATCAAGGAAATAAGTCAAGGAAATAAGTCAAGGAAATAAATTGCCTCTGTCAAGTTAGCCTGGGAAACCAGAAAGTCTATAGCAGAAGTGAATGTCATAATCATAAAATTATTTTTCTATAAATCAATGTTACACATGACAGAGGTCACTATATCTTTGAAAGCCTTAGTTTCATCCATTGCTTCTTTCAAGTTGTGTTTAAGTGTAATTTGTTTCATTCCTATGCGACCTAAAATCCAGTGAGGATGACATTAATCATCACAGTTAACATTGAACAGAGTCAACGTTTTTACTGTTTCTGGTTAATTAATTATTTCTACCTTCTTTTTCTTATTGCTGTCCCGAGAAGTTACATCATAAAAGAGAGTAGCAATGTCATTCAGCTTCCAGAAACTCAACTTTCTGGTTGTAAATTTGAAACAGCTGGTTATATATTTTGTCCTATAGAGGAAGACAAAAAGATCTATTGAAGAACCAAAGTGAGGGTTAACAGTCGAATTATCCCTGCCTCAGTTGGCTATTTCCCAATAGTACAGCGGGTAACATAAACTTTGGGGTGAGAAGATGATCAACATTCATTCAACAGAGGCTGCAGGAGTGGCCGCTTGCCCTGCTCCCAGAACTCTGGCATCTCAAAAATTTGCCTTATGCGGGAAATCTGATGCCAGATTCCAGTTAAAAAAATCCTGAGGTCCCAGAGCTAGAAGGGTTTTGAATAGTAGTTTCTCTAAGACAGAAGTGCAGTGGAACCAGTTCAGGAAGCTATTCTTTTCCTTAATATATTGAGATTCAAATCTCTTAGAAGCATGGCAAAGTGGACAGTTCAATTTCCTCCCATGTATTTAGATGATAATGGCTTCATTTTGAAATTAAAGTATTTCTACACTGACAAGCTTCTACACCGCATGAGTTCAGAGGGTGTCATTCACAAAGGCCACAGTGTAAATGGTGCCGTTCTGGAGGTGGGCAATGCAGAGGCCTCGTAATGCAGCACAAGCGAGCCTCACTCCTCAGACAGTGTGATTTGGGATTGTGTGGAGATCCCTGGAGGAGGCTGACATTTTATTTTAGTTAGTTTCTTCTCACCTCTCACTTCTTACCCCATTCTCTGTGCTTATGATATTCTTTACTTCTCTCAGCTCCCTGCATGCTTCATGGCCAAGTCCCTGATTTATGACTCAACCAAATCTGACTTAGCTTACTATGTCTAGCCCCTGGAATGCAAGACTGGGGAAAAGAGAGAGATTTGAGAAACTGCATGTAACTCTTGTTCCAACAGAAGACTGCAAAGGGCCACAGGATACCTCTGACCACAGCCAGCGGCCTTGCACAGCACAGTGAATTTGCACTGAAAGAGAACTGTACTTCTTGTAGTTCTTTCATGATATGTGTATGTTCAATGGTAATTAAACCACTGATTTAATTGATTACCTGGTAATCAAATACATAATACAGGCAATAGAAATATGCTTGGGGGGCTTCCCTGGTGGCGCAGTGGTTGAGAATCTGCCTGCCAATGCAGGGGACACGGGTTCGAGCCCTGGTCTGGGAAGATCCCACATGCCGCGGAGCAACTAGGCCCGTGAGCCACAATTACTGAGCCTGTGCGTCTGGAGCCTGTGCTCCGCAACAAGAGAGGCCGCGATAATGAGAGGCCCGTGCACGGCGATGAAGAGTGGCCCCCACTTGCCGCAAATAGAGAAAGCCCTCGCACAGAAACAAAGACCCAACACAGCCATAAATAAAAATAAATAAATAAATAAATAAATATGCTTGTACTTTGCAGATTTGAATAAAAATTATCTGTTCTTTAAGAACTGAAACTTTATCAACATTGTTCTGGGAGCCTAAGAACATGCCACCGTAAGCACATCAGCTTTATTATCACAGGACAACATTAGCTCACCCTATAGCACAGCAGCTAATGGTACAGACTCTATTGCTAGACAACCTGGGATCAAATCTCAGGTCTACCACCAGCAAATTATGTGGTCTGAGGCAAATTTTGTTTTCACTTCCATATTTCAGTTTCCGCATTTGTAATTTAGGAATAATACTTGCTCAGGGTAGAGTAAAGCATTTAAAATGGTGCCTAGCACATTGTGCTTGTTGCTACTAGTAGCACAGAGAGATTAACTCAGAACCATGCTATAATTATTGAGTACTTGCTGCTTATTAAGTATGGAGTTTGTCACAGAATGTGTAGTCATATATTTTCAAAAAAATTTTTAATTGTAAAACACGTGACATAAAATTTACCATTTTAACCATTTTAAAGTATATAATTCAGTGGCATTAAGTACATTTATGATGTGAAACCATCACCTCTATCTAGTTTCAGAACTTTTTCATTACTCCAAATGGAAACCCTGTACCTATTAAGTAGTCAATCTCCTTCCCCTTAGTCTCTGGCAACCACAAATCTGCGTTTTGTTTCTATGGATCTGCCTATTCTGGATATTTCATATAAATGGAGTCGTATATATGTGGCCTTTTGTGTCTGACTTCTTTCATTTAGCATAATGTTCATCCAAGAGGTAACATGTATCAGTATTCATTCTTTTTGATGACTACTTAATATTCCACTGTTGGATATGCTACATTTTGTTATCTATTCAATGTCAATCATTGATAGACACTTTGGTTGTTTCCAGCTTTTGGTTTTTGTGACTAGAGATGCTATGAACATTTATGCAGTGTATGTATTTGTTTGAATACTTATTTTCAGTTCTTTTGGGTATATACCTGGAGATGGAACTGCTGGATCATAAGGTAATTCTATGTTTAACTTCTTGAGGGATGGTCACATATTTTTAACAATGATTTCCTTGTTCTTATAATGTCCAACTTTAAAAACAAAACTGCAGGGACTTCCCTGGTGGTCCAGTGGTTAAGACTTTGTGTTCCTAAGGCAGGGGGCACGGGTTCGATCCCTGGTCGGGGAACTAACATCCCACATGACATGCAGCGCAGCCAAAAAATAAAATTAAAAAAAAAAACTGCCATATTAATTGTGAAAGAGATGTACCTAAATAACGACTTTTGCAGTCACTTTCCTGGTCCCCTGACTGTGCAGACAGATGAGTAGCTACCCTTATGAATAGTACTCAAACAGGAGTCATTTCTGATTGCGTGACTGACTGCTCATAATTGCAGAAGAAGGTTATTGTGGCAACGTCATTCATATTTGTGGGTTAATTTCAATATTGTTTCTAATATTTCCAGCCAATACTCCTCCCAAAATAAGAATAATGAAATATAACTTACGAAATGAATTTAAAATTGAACTTATCTTTAAGCGACCCCATTGACATGTTTATTACTTCTCCAGTGAATTTTTGGTAACCACTAGAAAGAGTGCAGCTTCCAACAACAGTGATGAGTCTGACTCAGCCCTAGGAGGAGGAACCTGAACACTTATGCAACTACAAAACCTCCAGGGGAAGTTCATTTGGAAGAACTCAACTGTTTCCTACCATGTACTCTTGATGGTAGCCAAATACAAGTTAGATGTCCAAACAGCAAGGATACAAAATAGTCAACAGCAATATGATCAGAAACAAATCTGGGATATTTTCATAGGAGCTAGTACAATTTGCAGACATGAAAGTAATTTTGAAACTTATATGAATTTTAAATTAAATACACACATATATAGATGTATGTGTGTGTGTGTGTGTATATATATATATATATTTTTTTTTTTGCATGATGCAAATGTAGTTGATTTCTGGCAACGATAAAGAGTCACTCTGTGGTCACACTGAGTCAGTGGAAGCCCATGTGTTATAAATAAACATTTGGCTCTACCTAGCAGAGATATATCAAAAGTTGTACGGAGGCAAACAAGGCAGGCAAGCCCTGATCCCCTGCAGGTACCATGCCATGTGCTACCAATTACTTTACAATTCTGCAAAATGTATAACAGCAACCAGATTTAGGGCACAGGAAATTTTAGGAAATTTTATTATTAAACTCCACTAAAATGGGTCTGTTCACGTTTTTCCCCTGAGGAAAGGAGGATGAGCCTAAGGTTGTCTACACGTAAGTCATCTACCTCATTCCTCTCTCAGTTGGCATTTCTGAACTAAAGCATTCTGGCCTCACTGTCACCTGACAGCGTTAATAAAACACTCTTAAGAGAGTGATATGTATTTACCAAGAGGTTCGATGATGTCAGATAGGTTGTTGCAAGTTGCACGGGACCTCCACACAGTATATATGTACTGTCTCAAACTTTTTTTTAAAAATAAATTTATGTATTTTTTATTTATTTTTGGCTGCATTGGGTCTTTGTTGCTGCGTGCGGGCTTTCTCTAGTTGTGGCGAGCGGGGGCTACTCTTCGCTGCGGTGCGCGGGCTTCTCATTGCGGTGGCTTCTCTTGTTGCAGAGCATGGGCTCTAGGCACGCGGGCTTCAGTAGTTGTGTCTCGCGGGCTCTAGAGTGCAGGATCAGTAGTTGTGGTGCACGGGCTTAGTTGCTCCGTGGCATGTGGGATCTTCCCGGACCAGGGCTCGAACCCGTGTCCCCTGCATTGGCAGGCAGATTCTTAATCACTGTGCCACCAGGGAAGTCCCTGTCTCTAACTCTTCGATGCTCTTGCAAGAAGTGGCCTTTAGCAACTCCTAACTGAGCCTGGCTTTCCTAAGATGTCCACTAGGAAATCTATTTTGATTTCATAATCATGTATCTGACATGGGAAAACTAGGGAGAATCTTATTTCATTTGCTGCTGCTCAATGAGGTTTCGCTGAATAGAAAGCAACTAATTTTGTGCAGCCAGCTCTGAGATATACTATGAATATGGAAGCTAATTTTAGAACGTTAATTCTAGACTTAAGGGAAACTCAATACTGTAGGCCACAAGTATAACTGAAAGCCTCTGAGGAAGGTATTTTCATATGAACTGTACTCTTAGAGCATAAATTCTGAAAGATGTTAGAGATTAGTTGCCATTGATGCAGTTGCTGTGACCATATGAATGGCTGGTGAGCTTGAAGAAGGTTGATTTCACTTGATATCCTGCACCAGGGAAATATCTAACAACATCATCATCAACAAATACTTTGGAGATTTATCAAGTATGGGGCATTGGGCTGGGTACTGAAACTATAAAAGACTCATTGAGAGTCTTACAACTTAAAAAGAGATATTAGGAATATACGAATATTTTAAAAAAAAAGAAAAAGCAATCCAAGGTAAAGTACAAGATGAACAGTACCTGCCATCACTGAGGACAGAGCAAGTAAGACTTGATCTAGACATGATGAATGGTGGCCCTAGAGAAATGGAGCGGAGGGCACCTAGAGGAGCAATGATGCGGGCAAAAGCAGGGAGGGGGGATGAAAATGGCGCGTCCAAAAAGGCAGTGTGGGATGGACAGACAGCAACAAGGTCATGTATCCAGGGTTGAGTCCTGACTCTGCCACCCACTGGCCGTATTACCATTTACCTATATGACCTTCTCTTTTCTCATCTATAAAGTGAGGACGATGATCACTAGACGGTATATGCTTTTCATCAGGATTAAATAAAAACAATTATTCGCTTATCCTTTTATTCAACAAACGTTCATTATGCAACATAAAGATGCTCAGTAAAGTTAGCTATTCTTACCCACAATGAGTCAACCCATTTGGAAAGAGCAAGTCCATGTGGGAAATTATTAGAGCCGGAAACTAGAGGGATAAGCCACATCAAATACAAATAGCAGTCACCATCAATTTACAGCCCCTCGATACCATCACTGATACAAAGACAAACCAATTGAAGAAATCAAACAATGGTCTAGTTCTAATATTTATCATCTGTACATTGCTTTGTTCAATAATTTACAATGATTCTCTATTTTCTTGTTTGTTTTTAAGAGGGTAGGGGGTTAGCTGTAAAGAAGGTAGTCAAAATAGAAGCTGTAAAAATAAAATCCAAAATATCCAGACATACAAAGGTTAGATTGGGCTAATAGAGCTCCTAATAAAAATTTGTTTTTCTAAGCAGTAAAAAAAAACATATTAAAAGGGGTTTAATACAGTATAGATATAGACTCATAGGAATTTTCAAAAGGTCATTCATTCAACATGTGCTTACTGAGCTCCTACAGTATAGACATTGAATATACAGTAAATGTGCTACCAATTTTATCTAGTGGATACAAACAATAAAGAATAATGCACAAAAATACAAGTGTGTTAAGTACTACGAAGGAAAAAGAAGATGGAAAAAACCCCAAAGAACAATATGGGAACAGCTAATTCAGACTTGGGTGGGGGTCAGAGAGAGCTGCTCTGAGGAAGCAATGTTTGTGTTGAGACTTCTAGGACAGGCAGGGGTGAGCAAAGTGAAGGGTGAGGGCAGAATGGTCCAGCTTTGGGCCCCGTGGTGGGAAAGAACCTGGGCTATGGGGCTGATGTACACAGTCCTCAAAGACCACGCTGGTTCTGGTAGCCTAGTTTTTTCTTTTTAAATGTGTATAAACCTTGACCACGATAGATGACTTCGAAGTTAACTTGGTCTGGATTACCTCTAAGATCCGTTGGCAACTCTCAGAATAGAACTTTGAAAACTCCATATTTTTGGCTGCAGGAGTAGTCTAATTCTCAAGCATATATAGAAGGATGACTTACAAAAGACCCTCCAGCTTCAAGAGACTGCATTCACAAAAAGCAACTCAAATCTTGTGAATTTACAAGAAACCATGGAACTATGCTGTGCTCCAAGAATAAAATGGTAATAAAGAGTATAACAAAAGGTGGTAGAGGTAATTTTATTTCCTTATTAAGTTTATAACTCCTCCTCTCTGCTTGAACCACTTGCACCTGGCTCAGAGTGAGATGGCCAAAGCTCTTCCTGCAGGTCCAACATGGCAAATGACCACTCTTTTACCTCTCTCTGATCTTGCTGAGTCAGCCTTTCCCCAAATACAATTATCACTTAAATCCAAGGGTAAAAGCTGCAGGTTGTCTGCACATGTCCTTACAGATGGTCCTGGGTAGGTGGGTGCCTCAGGTATCCACATTAATGTAAAATCTAGTAGGCGGAGAACCAGAGGCCACCGTGAGCAGGCAGCATCTGGTGGGCAGTGATGGCAGAGCTAAAGCTCTACCACCAGGAAGGGTTCACGGTTCCTTGTACTCCATGCCTTTCCTAACCCCTGTGGAAAGGAGGGGCTGCTGAATTTGATTTGATTTTAATTTTTCCTTCTGCCCAAACTGAAGATCAGTGACCAGCCCCTTCCCCTAATCACCTCTATCAATATTATGACACCTTATGCTCAGGAAAATGCTCTCTGAGAAGCTGCCGGGGAAAAGCCCAAAGTCTGTGTGTATGGGGTCTCAGGGGTGTTTTTTCTTTGACATTCTCAAAGAAAGTAGACCAAACTAAAGAATGAAAGGGATGTGCATGGGAGAAGTAAATGCAAATACAATGAACTGAGACAGGAGACAAGAACATCAAAGAGAGGGAGAAGATAGGAAGATTCATTATGAGAAAAGGAAGTCAAATCAAAGGAAACACAATAATGGGACAGTGTTAGTAATAACCCAAGAAATCCAATGTTTTTCCCTCTGAATAGAGCAAACAGGACCTGAATATAACTAGTGTCTGTTGTTTTGGGACAAAAGAGAAAACAGAGCACGAAAAGGGTCTATCTCAAAAAAAAAAAAAAAAAAAAAACAAAACTAAGTCAACTTCTTTTTTTTTTTTTTTTCCATCAATTCTCTAAATACTCTGCTGGGAAAAGGAGATGGGAGTTCTTGGCTCAGAGTTACTGAAGCTTGTTATATATGACCCCAGTGACCCTTGAAGTTTGCATCTGTCACAACAGAACACACGGCTTCCTAACACACTGCCTTTGTCTGCCAGACTCATGCAGGGCTGTGGAGTGAGACACCCGAATAAGCCCATCTGGCGCCATAGCTACCAGCCTCCCTCAGTCTGAGCTTCCTTCTGTGGACAGAGACCCAGACTTGCAAATCTGCACCCAGAAGCCTCCTTTCTGCCATTTCTTGTCTTCCGACTTTCTGCCCCTTCCTTCCTCACATGATGGAAACTCATCAATGGGTACTAGAAGGGACCCCGCAAATATGAGCAAATTGTTCCCTTGGGTCTCAGAGAGAAGGCCGAAGGGAAAGCGTTTCAGAAGAGCTCAATAGCTCTAAAAGCACTAGCAGTTAAACTGCTAGTTCTTGTTGGCACTATTCTTCTCATTCCAAAAGCCCACTGAATACCAAAACGTTTACAGTTGGAGTCAAGACCTCCTCCCCCACCCTCAGCCAATTACTTTGAGTTTTACAAATAAGCAAAGTGTGGCAGCTCTGGCAGTGACTGCATCAGGTTCTGCCCAACTTTCCTGAGAAGCAGTTTGCTGCCTCCAGCCCTACCTAGATCACTAGAGCTCAGCAGAACTGTACAAGATCCCTCTCATGTGGCACCTCCCTTGGACCACAAATGATATTACCCAGGCACCGTTTACTGCCAAGTTTGCATCTCCTTTACTTGGCCAAACCTTTTGTTGACATCCTTTGTCTGCTGTCTTCTCCATTCTCCTAAGTTTATACCTTTTAATTCCTTTATTGTGATTTATGTGGCATTTTAGTGGTAGCGGAGATAAACGTGTTCAACCAGCCATGTTTACTGGAAGTCTTGTGTGCATAAGGGATGGGGGAAGGGTCAGAAACCCTAAAACTGAATCTAAACTCTAGGTGAATGTGACAGCCAGTAAAAATTGACTGTCTAGAACAAGGCTTGATAAACTACAGCTGTTGGTCAAGTCTGACTCACTGCTTGTATAAATAAAGTTTTATTGGAACTCAGTCATGCCCATCCACGTATATATTACCTATGGATGCTTTTACACTACAGTGACAGAGTTGAGTAGTTGCAGCAGAGACCTCATCGACTGTCTCTGTCCAAAAATATTTACTACCTGGCCTTTTACAGAAAGTTTGCCAACCTCTAGTCTAGAATGCAAGCTGGTAACAATGATTAATATTGCTAGGCTTGATGTAAATATTTTTCTATGTTTCAAATTGTTTGAAGAATGTTAAAGTTTTTTGAATTATTACGTTTAATCTTAGCCTCAAAGGGAATGCCGCAGCCAGGAAAGAAATGTATTTTACTAAGGTATGGCAAAAAAATATCCTTTTAAAGAAAGGTAGTGATCTAGATTCAATATCTTGTATCTGATATAGCTGTGAGATAAATGTTATTCATAGAGGGAAATCTGACAATTCTTCACATACTAAATTCATGTTAGTTGACTAGCAGGTTTGTTGTTCCCGGTGCTTCAACAAAAATATTCCATTTAGAAGATTATCCTGCTTAAATTCTGTAGCAAAAGGTAGTTATAATTACACATTGCTGGCTTAAATTGTTAAATTGTACTCTTAGATTAGTCCACAATTTTCAAACCTAAATGTTCACCATCTGATTAAAAAGTGAATCATCTTTGAAAAATAGCCCTTCCTGAAAAGGTCAAAATATTTTCCAATATAGTCCTTGAAGGAAATACATAAAATTTCTAACAGTGGTAAAATGGTAAGATTAAGGATGATTTTCTTTACTCCTTTCTCTATTTTGCAAATTTTTACAGTGAACATTATGCTTTTATAACTGTAAAAAGTTAACTTCTCTAGGAATTTTTTCCACTAGGAAATGGATTAGAATTGGGTTGTGCTATTGGTTGATAAATTCAATTAATCTACCAGCTGTCACAAAATTATCACAGTGGGCTAGCCTTCTGAAGGATAAGTGATGAAGTTAAGTTTGTTTTATACATAAAATAATTTCAGGCAATCATAGTCTCAGAGGTGCAAAATACTCAGAAACTAAGAATTGTGTCTGAAAAACATCCATTGGATATAAATAAATAGGCAGCTTTCTCCAGCTCACATGTCCCATTTTTAGTCTGAAGAATAAGATCATTTTCCCTGCAGGTGACACAGGCTGTGGAACTGTTCTGGGGAGAAGTCTTCACCTCGTCCACTGCTCAGCCCATGCCTTTCCTATATACGGGCGGTGGGGCATCGTGGGGAGTTACGCTGTGCCCTCACCCACCTCACCCCTTTTTTCCTACAGATGAAAATCCACATGTAATTAATGTCCATGATAGCTGGAGCCTGCAACATGAATACTGATTGAATTTGAGTTAAAAACACTAAAAGCTTTTAGGAGTAATGCTTTTTAGATGCGTATCTCACTTAATTCTCAAATATGCAATGAATTGGCCATTATTGTGGAAGAGAGACTCCTGGCCCTAACTCTGGCTGCCTGAGCGCATGCTTCTAACAGCTCTACCCCACAGCCTCACTCCTGCACTTTCCCCTCTAACTGTATGAATAACTATAAAGAAGCTCATTTATCTAAATAGAACTAACAATGAGCAGTTTTCACTAATTCAGTATTTTCTTCAATCTATCAAATGTTTTGAAAAATACCATGTACATATTGCCAGCAAATGATTAACCATTTTGCCTCTTTTTTAATGCTGAGTTTGAGATCTAATTTCTTTATTTGTGGCAGTCTCTGTGGGTTTTCAATCTCTTATGTTGCATAACAACACAATGAACTTTTCCTAATGAAATATCGGCTACCAACCTAACCGTAGGCGAAAAGCCACATGCACTGTGAAAGCCCACTTGACAAAAAGAGATTCAGTTGCACATTAGTCGTACACACGGCATCTACTAGGTCAGGTTCTGGGCAGGCCTGCTCCTGCTCTTCATTTGTTGGTTCATTTGTCTGTTCATTCATTCATTCACTCATTCATTCAGCTGTGTGTGTTGAGCACCTGCTTTGTGCCTGGCACTGTGCTGGGCACTGGGGATAGAGAGGGTCCAGAGCCTGCTGGGCTGTAACAAGATATAGACTCAGACCCCTGTGCTTGCCTGCTTCTCGTCTCAGTTGCTGGGGCTGGAGTGATGCCCCACTCCAGCTCCGTTTCTGGGACTCCAAACCCTGACACCCTCTCACAAGGTGTGTAAGAGTGGGGGATGTTAGATAATGGTTATTGAAACCAGTGCCCTAAAAGCCAAGGTATTGGAAACCTAAAAAAAGGCACCCTGAGTCCTACTCTAGGGTCCAAGGAATCTCTTCAGGCTCCAAGTGGTACTCCTGTCCCACCCTGGACCTGGTCAAGGCCCCCATGGGCTGAGAAGAACATAGCTGATGACCCAGGCTTCTGCTTACCCAGCTGGGAACTTCATGCAAGGGTAGAGAAAGGCTCCAGGAATCCCCTTTTCAGGGCACAAAGAAGCATTTTTGGAAGGTCATTCATCTGATGAAGGCAGTGATATGTGACTTGAGAAGGCCTAAGCTGGCTGCAAGGACTGACTCCAGCTGGACTCATTGCTGCAATGGATTTCTTTCCCTGGTCAGCTGCCCACCAAAGATGTCAACCTTGCCGGTCCTCCTAGGCTGGTGCTGTCAAGCACTGGGCCCTGCACGGGGTGAGCAGGTGTAAAGGCAGCTGAGGGCTCCACTTGCTCTTGGGATACTGAGGACATTCACTGGGGACAGCCCACCGCCACACCACTCTTTAAGTTCTTGTGTCTCCAGACACTCATCTGTCTGGACAATGTCAGCCCCTTCTGTTTGGGGGAAAGGGACAAAGAGTGAGAACACAAATAAATGATTTGCTAATAGAAACTATTTGAGGCTCCCCGCAAGAAAGTGGTGATGGTGGTATAGGCTTTGGATTGGAAAAAAGAAGGGGAATTCTTCTCAGACACTTTAAATGATTTATTGTACCTAATCATTAATTTATCATAGGGGTGCTTCCAAGCCCACCTTGACTAGAATGACCAGTCCCGATCTCCCTGTACAAACCTTGACCACAACCAGCTGATTCTATGATTCCATGTCGTCACGTTTTTTTTGTTGTTGTTTATGTTTTTGTTTTTTTTTTAAACGGTAACTGAGATGGAAGAAAAAGTGTGTGACCAAAACCAGAAAAAGATCTTTGTCTTCAAAAGTCAACAGGGTCAACATTTCAGCAATCTGGGTACATTTCTTAACTATCAGCAAAAGTCATTTCTTGATGAGATTTTTATTATCAGTAAAATACTTCATGTGGATCAGAAGAGTTTACCAAACCATATCTTGATGGATTAAGTGAAAATGAATTTGAAACACATGGATTACATTTCCTGAAAATGTGCATGAGTTTGAAAGTTAACAATAACAATGCTTGACTAAAAAGCATTTGGGAATTTCTTAAGCCCCAAGAGTTTGAAAAACCAGTTTCTCAGTTGAACTTAAATAGGTACCCTTACCCATTAAGGCACTATAATTTACATTAAAGGTATTCACAGGTAACACTTTAACAAACCAAGGATGGCAATATGCTTCATTTTATTCTTTGCTTTGGAAATTGCTTCATGTTTTAGTGCTTTAAATTCTCAAATAAACCCTTAAATTTATATACATACTGAATTACTTTAAGAAGATAGAATAATTCTTCTTGCTGTCACACATAAATTAAAAATCCACAATAATCCAGGGAATGCAAAGTTAACCATGACAAAATTTCTGGAAGCATTAACAAACATCTTAAGTGTTCAATGTACATTTGACATTGGAATTATGGAGAGGTCGTACAATATCAATGTTGTAAGAATATAAAGGATGCCTATGCTTGTCTTGATTCTTTTACTATAGATTCCATTATTTTTAAGAGTTCAAAGGCTTTGTTAAAAAAAACAATCAATCAAACAAACATAATAAAACCCCAGGGTATAATTGTATTTATGAAGTGGTGTTACTGTAAAATAAAAATTCAGTAGAAAGACATGATAGGGGATACAGGAATAGTCTTAACTGTCTACTTTTACTGGAAAAGATAGCTTTATTTAAATATTTTCAAGGTTCTTTTTAGAAGAGCTTAGAAAAAATGATATAGATTTAGTAGAGAAAAGATGGTCCAAAGTACAATGACATCAGTTCCAATTAAAAGGAATGAAGGGACTTCCCTGGTGGCACAGTGGTTAAGAATCCGTGTGCCAATGCAGGGTACACGGATTCAATCCCTGGTCTGGGAAGATCCCACATACCTCAGAGAAACTGAGCCTACTGAGCCTGCGCTCTAGAGCCCGCGAGCCACAACTACTGAGCCTGCATGCCATAACTACTGAAGCCCATGCACCTAGAGCCCATGCTCTGCAACAAGAGAAGCCACCGCAATAAGACACCTGTGCACCGCAACGTAGAGTAGCCCCCGCTCGCCGCAACTAGAGAAAGCCCGCGCGCAACAATGAAGACCCAACACAGCCAAAAATAAATAAATAAATTAATTAATTTAAAAAAATAAATAAAAGGAATGAAGGCCAAGTGGATTAACCTGTAAATATCAATGATAGGTGTATTCACATACAGATACTTATCTCAACCCATTTTTCAAGGTTTTGCAATTCGGAAAGCATACATTGCCTCCAGCATATTTTTGCTTAATTCTAATTCTATGCATATTTTAAGGGAAATGTAATCCAAATGTTTCTAACTCATTTACACAACTTGACTAAGCATCACTGAAGACATATTTGATACCCAAGGTATTCTGCAGTTATTAAAATTACCTTCCATGAGGAACTAAATGCCGTGTTCATAAAAATTCAGAAGGTCACATAGTACAAATTCAAACATATACCAAGGAGTAGTTTCCGGGCTTCCAAGCTTATTCTTCCTTTTTAAAACTCATATCCTGGGAGAAGAATCAAAGAACTGGAACCACAAATTCATAAACAGAATGGCATTTGGACTGTTCCAAATTCATGCCATAAACAGTCCAAATGACTGAGCCCCATATCCTTGAGTGTCCTTGAGACGAAAACTCATCTCCTCAATTAAGAGGTAAGCATTAAATGAAGAGTCAATTAATTAAATCACAAAGTCACTGTAAGAAAGAAAATTATATTCTCTACTACTAGGACACTATGGAATTTCTCATTCCTGCAGCAGTACTGCTTCTTAAACTTTAATGTACATATGAATCACCTGAGGGATCTTGTTAAATTGTAGATGCTGATACAGTAGGTCTAAGATGGGCCTGAGAATCCGAATTTCTAAGTCCCCAGGTGATGTCAATGTTGTTGGTCCACGGACCACATTTTGAGAAACAAGGCTCTGTTGCAGAGTTTCTGAGCCATTACTGGTATTTGGGGCTGGATAATTCTTTGTTTTAGTGGTGGGGGTGTCGGGGGGGCGCCGTCCATTCACTACAGGATGTTTAGCAGCAGCCCTGGCCTCTACCCACTAGATGACAGTAGCACTAGTCTATAAGATCCTACAATGGTAGATACATCCAAACAATGGAATATTATTCAGTACTAAAAAGAAATGATCGATCAAGCCACAAAAAAGAACACGCAGGAAGCTTAAATGCATATTACTAGGTGACAGAAGCCAATCTGAAAAGGCTACTTGGAAATTAGGGGTTTTGATATGAGAAACAGAATCAGAGTTTCTTCAGTGGCATTATGTCTCCTGAATTTGTGGCCTATTTTAATGATGGCATAATTGATAATTGATGTGAATATTTCATCTAAAAATGAGTATTTTCCATAAACTATTTTTAAAAGTCCACTGAATCTTTTATTATGAAAAGAAAAAATTGCCTTTTATAATTTCTTACTGGTCTCTAATGTGGACAGGTCAAAAATGTTGACAGAGGAAACCCAGGGACTTGGTGTGCTTTAATTAGCTCTTTTTCACAGACCCCAAGTGGGTCTGCCAATATGTGACATGAGGCTCTGTCTGCTTTAGACAGACTCATCTGCTCTTTGTAAATATGCACCTCTATGGCAATGGACTGTAACACAAATAAATGCCACCAAATTATCAAACACCTGAATTCCTGATTGCCAACTGTGTGATTGCCTACGTTTTTGGAAAAACATTTAAAAATCCTCCATCATCTAAAGTTTGATGGTTAATGTGGAGCAAACAAGAGGAAACCATCTGTTTTCCACCCCCGCCCTTTCCTCTGTCACATCAAAACCCTTTACCCAGCCATATAATCTCTTTCCAGTTTCCTGGCTACCAGCTCTTCATCACCAACAGAGCTCAGAAATATAGATTTGCTCAGTTTTTAAATGAGATTTGATGATATCTAGGGACCATTTTGTTTCCCTACAGGGCACATACTGCCAGTTTCATAATGAAAGTAAATTAAAAAAAATAACATTCACTTTCCTGAAATTTGGTTTGTGGCAAATTGGATTGGAATGTACTCTTCTGCTGGGGACCATCAGTGGCTCAGGACCATTTTGTCCACCACTGTATGCTTTGGAGTAAAGACAGTCCCCAAACAACAATAACAGAAAACTGATAATAATCTCTGAGTATGAGCTTCCCTAAAAAAAAGATAAAAATACTCACTACAGACATAAAAGTATAATGCCATATAGCCTTCTATTTTACAAATAATACATTAAGAAGAATATATTTAAGAATATGAAATATGCCACAGCGGACTACTTCTGCTCCTAGCTATCTCCTCCTTTTCTTCCTCTTTTAATGTGGCTACTTTTAGGGCGAGATATACTGCAAGGCACTCCTCTGCGTTTTTTGCTCAATTTATGTACTTACTTTTGCTTCTGTTTATTTTTTAGCACAGTCCCTTTAAATCTATCAGACACATACCCAAGGTGGACACTATATTAGAGGAACTAACCATTTCAAGAGTTTAGTTGGCTCATTTCATTTACTGACAGATAATTTCTCCCAATTTCCATACAAAACATGCTTATCAATCTCACTTTGTACTGTTTCCTAGCTGGATGAATAAACATCTCATCCATAGATAATATCAGGTAAACCAAATGCAAGTATGCAAATAAGCAGCACACTTCTTTGTCCAATACCACATTTAGGGCATTTTTCTTTAGTCATTTATTTGAATGTGCAAAGAAAATCAAACTTTTTATTTTTTAACAAGGAAGAGCTTTTGAAAATATAATTAATGAGAAATAAAGTTATCTGATGCCCTCTAGTAGAACAAGTTAGGTTGTGGATTTAAGTGCATAACATCCTTACCAGTGACATGGTATCTGTCTAGGCCTTGCAGCTACTCTTGGCTGGGGATGAACAAGGGCAGTGACTTGATGTTAACTCAATAGAGGAGTTCAGAAGGGGTCTTTTCAAAAGGACTTGTAGATCTTCCTTTAGCCATATTATTTGGGTGTTTCTCAAGGGCCAATGTAGATTACAGAAAGCAGGATGTGTGTGGCAGGAGAAAGTGAAGGGGAGAACCCTGCCACCATCTTACCGGTCTTCTTTTGATTCAAATCCACTCTGGAGAAATGGGAACTGGTGAGTAGGTCATCCAAGATAAATTCCAAAGCACCAAGAAAAATTCTCTAGAAAATTTTTTCCCTAACAAGTGTTATCCAAACGGGTTCAGTGGACCACTTCGGTGAAATGAGGTTCCAGAGAATTTGTGACATCTTCTTATTTGTTGTTTTCCCTCTCAAATTGTGTGGAAAAACTTTAGGATTTTTCTCTACCTGCATATCTTACAACTCTTCCCATGGGTAAATGATTCTAATCCTAGAATTAAACCAATCTATTCTAAACAAGAAAGAAAGAAACCTCCCCCAGAACCATTAAGTGGACCAGTGTTATCATTATCCTCCAGATTGGACCAACTGAGGAGAAAGAGGTAAAGGACTGGTGTGGGCTTTGTCTCCTTGGTCATCCCAACATGAGGCTGGACTTGACTACATGCAAAATTTCCATAAGGAAGCCTTATTTATAATTAATTATGAAAACAGCACCTGCTTCTTGATATTTACAATGAGCTGTATTTTATTTTTATATATTCTCATATCTGTTCGAGTCAAGAAAAATCAACTCATGTGGGTCTATTAGAGAAAGGACCACATTACCAGCATTAAAATTAGCTTTCTGCAAGTCAGCCTTGCTGATGTGCTCTACAGATGGGATGTATTTTCACCCAATCAGGAAATACTTCAAAGCGAACCAAAGCAGCATTGATGGGTTCTTGTAAGATTTTATATCTTCCTTTATAGAACTCCAGTGATGGGCCAGATTTTCAAGGATTTATTTCAATATCATGTGCTTTGTTTTTAACCTCTAAATCATTTTTTTCACATAAATGAATACCAGTGATTCAGATTTTTAAAATACCCCTTGGCAGATGAACAAAATTCCTCTGGTCTTTTATGTAAATATAATCAGGCAGATATTAGACTATCGCTCTGCGCATGAATACATAACTTTCAGTGGCTGGCAAACCTGCTCCTATGCCAGAGGTCAATGGAGCCCAGGAGAGAATAATTGACTAGGGAATAACAGGTTTTCATACCCAAAATGAACTGCTGACCCAGCTTCAATAAGACCTGGGGTTTGACAATTTTTCCAGATATGATGATAGATTTGTGCTGATCTATTGCCCATTGCCTGTTCCCACTGTGATCAATATCATGCAGTAATAAGATGGCTGACTGAGGATAAGAATGCTATTTGTGACTTGATTCACCACATACTGAATTCTGCTATACAGTGACTATAAGGCTTCTGTTCTTTCAACATATTTTATTACTGAAGTATTCTGTTGAACCATGTGAAAGTGATGTTTTTGTCAGTCAAAATAAGGAAGTTGAACATCAGTTTTTTTCATATGATTCAAACCAATACAAAAAAGAACTTCTCTAAAGGATTGTTTTGTCACGTCCTTTTAGCATGGACTTTGTAACATCAGTCTAAAATTATTCTTAATTCTTTGTTGTTGTTCTTGTTCTTATTTCCTGCTGGCTTATTTGTCTTTTTAATGTTGTGGAAGTGGTTTTTATGGTTCTCCTCTTTGTTTCTTGATTACTTTGCATAATTTAGCAAGAAAGACTAAATAGCCCTCTTTTATACCAACAACACATTAAACAGAACACAAATCCTAAGCCTAAATCTTTCTTCAATAAATTTTTAAGGAAAGAAACACAATATTGTTCAGCCGAGTGATCTCATGACAATAAGCAAAACTGTGTCAGCCAGATGACTGCTGGAGTTTTGCTGAGTGGTTTACACAATCTGAAATAATAACAGTGTGTCCCCTGCAGTCAGTACCAGTCACTTCTCCGTGGATGTATTTACAGTGAGTCATATAAATCTTCAATCCCTCACTCATATCTCAGTGCAAGGCATTTCCCAGGAACTTCCAGGAAATTACAAAAGCATGAATGAATCCAAAATGTCAACTTAAAAAAATACATTCTCAGTTCTAGGCCATGCTTGGTAGAAAACATGAAAAGAAAAAACCTTTTTTTTTTTTTTTAAGTAAATATGATGGATTCATTCAATATTTTGGGAAAAAAAAAACCCAAGTCACCTAGTTAACTCTCAAACTCCCAAAAGAATTCAAGGCCATAAGAAATATCATTTTGAACAACTAGATGCTTGAAGTAACTCTGCCTGACTTCTTTCACATTTTCACAAGATTAAACCTCACCGTTTAGTACATCTTTAATGATTTAAGCTAAACTTAAAAAAATACAATAAAAAACTATTCCAGTAGATGAAAATGTATCTAACTTTATATTTGTTACAGACGTCCTCTGTCAAACTGGGAAATTCACTTAACCTTTCTTATATTAAATTCTCCAACATGTGTGTTAAATACATAGATAATTAGTGAAACATTCAATTGTTAAGAGTTTGTGTTAATTCAGTCTTATTGATTTTAGCCATTCTCAAAGTCCTGGTGTACTTGATTATCCAAAACTTATATTGAATATGAGCAATATCACTTTTATTGTTACCATTTCAAAAAAGAGTTTTAAGAAGGCTAATCACTAAATTAATGTAAACACTTTTGAAAATGTCAGATTCCCTAGAGATCACCACACTAAGTGAAGTAAGCCAGATAGAGAGAAAGCCAAATATGATATGGTATCGCTTATATGTGGAATCTAAAAAAAAGATACAAAATGAACTTATATACAAAACAGAAATAGACCCACAGACATAGAAAACAAACTTATGGTTACCAAAGGGGAAAGGGGGAGGGAGGGATAAATTAGGAGTTTGGGATTAACATATACACACTAATACATATATATATAATGGATAAACCAACAAGGACCTACTGTATAGTACAGGGAGCTATACTCAATATTTTGTAATAACCTATAAGGGAAAAGACTCTGAAAAAGAATATATGTATATACACACACACACATATATATGTATAACTGAATCACTTTGCTGTACACCTGAAACTAACACAACATTGTAAAACTACTATACTTCAGTTTTTTAAAAAAGAAAATGTCAGATTCTATACAAACATGCTAAATAGTAGTATTTGTCATTACAAAATGCTTGAACCGCCCTTTTCCTTTGGCAGCATGAGAATCCACTTTCCTCTGATATGGAGTGGGAGAAGGGAATAGAAAGTAGAGTATGGAAAAACCCTCCTAGTACCTAAACATGAAAGGGGTTGATGGTCAGTGGGTGGGTAAATATAAATTGGATTCCCCGTCCTTCAGCTGTGTTTCTTTCTGGAAGAGAGGCTGCCTGGTTTTTTCCATGCTTTCTATGAGAGCTGAAACCTGTGAAAAGATGTCATGTCCTAGGAGTGGGCAAGGACCTTAACCTAAATCTCAAGGGAAGAACATGACTGCTGCTTAAGAGTGACTGTAGGGAAGATCTAATTAGCCCAAGAGTGCCTTCAGCCATCCACACCTGCTCAACCCATTGCCAGAAGGGTAAGCCTGCCCTGGGCATTCCGCCATTTTAGTACCTGTGTCTCCAACCCATCATCCTTCCCGGGGCCAGGACTAGGGCACAGAATTTAAAGGAGGCCCAGAAAATTTAGCAGTCAAGATAAATAATATTTTTAAAAATCAAAATTAATACAAAAAGTCCATGATAAACAAAATATCAAAACTGTAAATAAAGACATGATCAATATTACTACTTACCTCCTTTTGCCTCAGCTCATTATGGCTTGGCAAGATGTCGTTACTAATTCTGACTTTACTTAAAATTTTACTGAGCTTTGTTGGCATCTCCTTAAATCGGGCACCTCAGGGAAGTTCCGGCCCTGACGTTCTTTTCTTACTTTGTCTGTTGTTTTCTGACTAGCTCACACTCTCACTGGCTCCTGACCTTACATCACCTCCTGACTATGGTTTCGATCTTTTCTTTCGATAGCCTAACCTCCAAGAGATCAGGGAGTGCGTCTGTTTGGTTCATAACTGAACCTTTGGCACAGTGCCTGGCATACGGTAGCTGCTTCATAAATGCTTGTTGAATGAATAGAAGGAAAATCTCTTGGAGCTCAACGCTGCCCATAGCTTTCCTGAATGATTATGTGGATGGAAAATGCCTCTCGTTGGACACCTACCCCAGAGCCTGTTTTGAGGGCCACATATCTCTTTACAGAATGTTCCTGCACACTATGGATGGGAAACCAGAAACAATATATTTTGAGGTTTGAAAAAATCAGAGTTGGTAGATTTAGGTAGATTCAAATGGAATCAAAAAGATGATTAAACTTACTGGGGAAAAAAAAGCAATTAAAATAATGTAAGGGTATTTTCAAATTATCTATTTTGCAAAAGATCCAGAAGGGTACGGCGATTTATATTACTGGAGTTTTGTTTATTTGTTTGTTTTTTCTAGCGATACCTGAAATTTCTTAAGTTTGGTGAATTCAGGTCACTTACCTTCAATGGTACACTGGTCAGGGACTGGAATCTTCTTTCCCATTTCCACAGCATATGCTTTCACTTTACTGAGGTTTTCCTTTAAGTGCAAGTAGAGCTTATCATGGTATTCTACAGGCCTTGAGGTTGTATCTGGAGTTTCTTCCTGATAGTTTTCTTTAACTGTTTCTGGCAAATTCTCAGATTCTATATGTATAATACTTGGGTGTGAAACTGAAGAATTTATCAGTTGTGATCCATCAGTGTCTCCCTTAAAGGGCGACCTGTCATGTCCTTGGCCAAGTGGGTCTATTTCTGAAAGAGAGATGCTGGCTCGCGTATCTCCACTCTCTACAACTTCCCCATCCTCTGAACTCAAGTCATTCGTTAGCGCGGTGTGCAAAGCCAAACTCTTTGACCTACAATACAAACAAAGGGAAGGCTGAGGCAGGTAAAGAAGCTGGGCTACCGTTTACTGACAAGGAAAAGAAAGAATAATAACACTGGGCAAAAGTTACTTCTTCTAGAGTGTGAAACTGAAAATTGGTGCTATTAACAGAATTTGATAAAACATACACATTATGTAATAAGCCAAACCTTTGTAGATCTAGGCTACCTCCCAAAACAAAGATTTAAAAATCAGTTTCATGGCAAAACTGGCTGGGAAATGGTGAACTTACAATATTTATATTCTTTTTTCTACTTTTGCTTCTGCTTTTTCATCAGAAATCAAGAAAAGCTTTTGACAGTCATTCTCAATATCAGCATACTTATATTTAAGAAGTGTTTTTAAAAAATAAACCATAGGTTTGTGACTTTTATTTGAATTCTTTTAATATAGCGAGCTTCTTTGGATAACGAAAGCACTGTGGATGAATTTTGCTATAGGTAAAAGATATTTAAAAACCACTTAATAAAAGTGTGATAACAAAACTAATAGCAAACATGAAGCACATATTCTAAAAACCAGCCAAACAAAATTTATACCTATTAAATCTAATGTCTTTTCTTTCTTCCTTAGAAATTTGGTCCAAACTATATCTTCTGATTGAGCCAGGGGTACTGCCCTCAGCATTTATTTTGTCTTCAAAAGCCTGTATTTTAACTTGGAGCTTTTCATGGTCTTCATTTTCATCAACAGTGAGGTTGGCTTCTTCCAGCTTCTCAAGAAATTCAATTTCAGTGCTGGGTTTTCTCCTAAAAGAATGAAAATCATTGCATTCGATGCTCATCACATATACCCTTCAGAACAGTGTTAACTGCTAACTGCTTCTTATTCAAAACTGAAAACTGTACCTGCTCAATTTTTTAATTTGTCATTTGACAAATATTTATTGAGTAACTACTATGGACACAGGTCTTTGAAATTGCTTCTACAGTGTATTCTGCCAGAAGTTTAGAAACATTGGTGTTTATGGCGACTTTGTATTAGAAATCGTTTTGAAGGATTCAGAGGACGAAAAGCAGTTTTTATGGTCATCTACCATATTCTTATCTAGCTTTCCAAAGCATGCTTTCATATGAAATTCATGCCAGGAATTTTCTAGAAAACTTATATATGCTGATCTGTTTGTACCGAAATTATTAGAATAAGAACATTTCAAATGGACTGTGTAAACTCATGGTTTTGTTATTTTAAGGAAATCAGTGGGACTCTTCCATTTTATGAAGCAAGGAAAATCTTTCTGAATTTTATTATGTTGGAGGAAAGAGGTTTTCCATGAATGACATTAATAGTTCCAAATATCTTGTATAGTAGAATTTATAAAACACTCTGTGGGTCATTAAAATTACCTCCTTTAAGGCAGGGGCTATTTGTGAAATAACTTTGTTACCTCTCTAAGGGCTAACACAGTGGCTTAGATAGAGTAAGACCCCACAGACAAGCTGCAGAAATAGCTCACTGATGCTCACTGAGGTGCTGAATGATTAGAGAAAAGTAGTATGCATTTATATTCCCTTACCTGCCTTCTAATATCGAGCCAGACTGGAGTTACTTTAATTTCAATTTAATGATCACTACCAATCATATAATTTGGCGTTAGGATTAATTCTCTCCTTATAAACACAAAGGTTAATAATCTCTAGAAATCCATTCACCAAGATGGCTTAATAATTCTGTTGGTTGTCTGTGTGTATTTACTTGGTTTTCGTATTTTTCCTAGAGGTTGAGGGAAGGCGCCTCAAATTCACAGAAAAATCCTGGCTTTTTCAAACATATGGCTATTTTTCCATAAGGGCCAAAGTAAACCTGTCATATTTCTTAAGTTAGGGTGAGAAAATAAAATTTTGGTTTTCTGCTTTTTTAGGGAAAACCAACATAGAGGGGCTGTTGATGATTTTTTTTCAGTTACTTTCCACCCATTCTGGGGCCATGTCTGTGGTGGGCATTGTTGAAGGGCTGAATCCTGCAGCTTTTCTGACTGGCCCAGAGAGGGGTCCTGGCCTTGAGGGAGGGTTCCTAGTTTTGGGTCCTCAGGGGTTGGAGTCCTCCTGTTAGTCCAGCCCAGGGAGAGATGCTGAAGGTGAAAACTGGGAAGGAGAGTAGATCATCCATTAAGTAATAGGACATTGTTTATTGTGTAATAAGCTATTGTTGAGAAAATTTATTTGCATTTTTAATATAACTTTTATAGGCTTCCTATGGTTTTGCATACATAATGAAAAACTTATTTTCCATCCCATGCTTGAGTGAAATATACATGAGTAGATTTCAAGAACCAGCGCATGGGAATAAATGCTCATCTTGAACATGCTTCCCTTTCTGACACACATAAGATACTGGCTGCCCACAAACACATGGGAGGTTTTTACATCTTCCAGCCAGAAGATTCTAAAAGCTGAATTTTTACTCCTATTACAAATAAAATCAAGATAGTGCTGTCATTGGATGGTATTTTTAAAACCATCATGATTACAAAGGTTAATTTTCAAAGGTCCTTCTCAAGATGAGAAATTTGGGGGCAGTATTTATTTTCTATCTATGTTAGTCCATGTATAGTCACCAAACTAAAGTATTTCTCTGGTTCCTTGGAACCTAATCACATTTCAAAAATGAAAGATACCTTTATTTTTGAACTTTATTTTAGAAATTTCTATAGCTGGGATTATTAAAACTTAAAAATTTGTGAAGCACAAAGTATACCCCAATATGTATATATCAGATGTTGAGTACTGAACAAATTTTTAAATCTCAAAACATACAAGTGGTCAGAGGTGTAGTTTCTCATGCATTTACTAGTTTTTTCTCTCTACATAAAGCTCTGGGTTATAACAACAGTTTAAATAATAGCATTTTCTTCCAAAAAACTTCAAATTTCACATGATTATAGTAAATCTCCCTCAATAATTTTATTGGATCAGTTTCTGATTTTTTTAAATAAAATTTTCTTACTTATGGAGATCTTTTATTTCTTGTCCTCTTCATATCAATTTCCCCATCTATAAAATGGAGATAATAACTATACTTAACTCATAGGGTTGTTGGGAAGCTGAAATGACAGAATCGGTGTGAAGCACTGTTCCTAGCACAAAACAGGAAGTCAGGAGATGTTAAATTTTATTATTATTATTAATTGTTATTATTATTATCACTCCTCTGGAAGCTTTATCTGTCCTTGTCTAGGCATTGTATTAATGTAAAAAGAAAACACCAATGGCCTAGACACAGGCAGATCAATATTCCACATCCTGGAAGGTACTGATGTTCCTTGGAGAATGCTACGGCATCAGACTTTAGGAGAGGACAGTCACTCAGCCCCCTTTCCCTGCCCCTGTCTCCAGTCACCAAGCGTTGGCTGTTAAGCACCAAGGACTGTGTGAGTCAGAGCTCTCGTACCTGGGAGCATGCCTTCCTTCACCTTCAGATTGCCTTACAGCATCCCTGAGGGGACTCTGGGTATGAAAGAAGTTATGGGTTAACCCTAGACATCCGCTGACCCAAGAGGGTTAGGTCAGGTGCCTCTGGGGCAGGTTGCCAGGTATCCAGCCAAATGTGAATTTCAGATAAACAACAAATATTTTTTTTAGTATAGGTATGTCTCTAATGGGACATAGTAAAAAATGTATTGTACTATACTAAAATGATTATACTTATACTAAAAAATTATTTGTTCTTTACCTGAAATTTAACTGGATGTCCTGTATTTCTATCAGTTTCATCTGGCCACCCTATTCCTGGGTAAATCCCTGCTGCTCAGTGGGCAGGGAACTATAATGCTCATCCTTGTTCCCCTGTGCCTGGCACAGTGCTTGACACTCACAGGTACCTGAAGTGTTTGCAGAATAAATGAACTGAGACCACCTACATCTCTGAAGCCAGCCTGCTCCCTGCACCCACAAAAAACCCTCTGGAGGTCTACCAGATGTCTATGAAGCACTGGCTGCTTCTCCTGGTCCATGGGGAGTAGGGGATGGGGCAGTGTCATTTGGTAAATATCAACTGTGGAGAGAAGCAAGGAGCAAGAGTAGGAGTGAAAAGAGGGATTTGCAAAGGGCTAAATAAGTAAAGAAGCAACAATAAAATGTCTGGGCCAGAAAAGTAATCTCTAGATATGAGGCTGATGAGTGTTGCTGATGAGTAGGTTTCTCACCACAAAGAATTTCTCTCTTATACACGATCGTCCTTGTTTTTATGATTTGGAGATTTTATAACACAGGAGTCAGGGGATGGGGTGGTAATGAAGGGTCTCCAAGGTAGCCAAAGCCACAAGATGGACCAGAGAGAATTTTCTGTTACTGGCCATCAATCCACCTGGATTTGTCACAGAGTTTTGCTGGCAGAGAATTAGGAAAAGTTTTTGTTCCAATAGGTTGAAAGGTCAGAAAATGGTAGGTAGAAGTTTGAATTTATAAAAAACACTCACTGCTCCTTGACTTCTCTTGGTTTTTAAACTTAGTATAAATAGATAGGAGAGAACTGTTCAAAAACAAAAATCTTTTAGAGAGAGAAACTCTGCATTCCTTTTAGAGCAAAGAAATGCATCACAAATGTGAAAGTATGGGTGGAGAGTGGAGGTCCCGGTCCTGTTTACATTTATTTGTGGGGGCCAGGGAGTTCGGTTCATGCAAAGGGGTTGTTATTTTTTTTTCCATTTGTTACTTTTAACTCCAGAGGTAATTTTACAGAAATCTTTGTCAGAGTTCTATAATCCCCTAAATATTAACTTGGCTTTAACTCAACATGCCACATTACAAGAGGCTCAGATGATTTCCAGTCTGAACAGTTTTTGGTGTCTATTGCCAAGGTAAAGTTTGTAAAAGCATATCTAGGGATACCCAGGAGGGGCAGGGGAAGGCCTAATTATCTCCCTCTTGTGTGAGCAGGACTCCCCCTTAGAAACGAATTGGTCCTTGGGCAGCTCACTGCTCTCACTAAGCTGGGAGATGAGACTATAAAGCTGGCAGAGGTGGAAAGATTGGCAGCCTCTCCTCCTGGCTCCTTAAATCAAAGAAAAATAATATTAGTTAACTTTTGATGAGCTTGGCTTATGATCCCATGCCCAGGATATGTATCCTGCAGAGTTGAGCTTGTTAGAGGAGAAGTAGGAGAATATGATGGACCAAATCCACATAGGAGTCCTAAATTCTTAGGATGTTATGTTCCCTACTCTTCAGCAGTTTCTTGGGTCATCAATCATCATAAGAATGACAGAGATGATCCCCCAGCTCCACAGCACTGTCATCTGTTCTGGAACTGAAATGAGTAATGCCTCTGGAAAAGCTAAACTGGAATACTAAGGGAAAGGACAATGTTGAATCCAAATTCTTGGTACTCTCTTCTGCCCCTGACTGCCTCAGTGCGCAAGAGCAGAGACCAGCAGGTGCTCAGTTATATGCGCACCAGAACATAGAACTTGCTGAAATGAAATGACTCCATGGTTTATTTCATTCACAACAAGATTCTTTTTAGGGGCTTCAAAAGGAGAGCGTGGCGGGGAAATAGACTGAATATGGCCTTCCAGGGAAAAGATCTAGGTTTATGACTCCAATCTCCTGTTTGTTAGTGACAGGCAAATCTCTTTATGACTTTTCTGTTATCTAAAAATGGGATCAATGATACTGTATCACCAGATTGCTGAAAACATTATAGAAGATAATGGATTTGACAGTGTAGCCCAATACAGAATGGGCATGAAAATGTCAAATGGTAAAACCCTAGGTAGCTACTGCCCAATGTGGACATTTGATACTGAAAGAAGCCAGCTTGTACAGGTGATACTAAACCTGGAAGATAAGCTTCTTCTTTTTCTAAGCCAGGAAGGACCATACAGTCCCTCCTACCTCTGCAGCATCCTAAAGACTGTGGACTATAGGAGAGCGACCCTTCCTACTGGTGTGAGCATACAAGGACTGGGATATAGAAATGGTCGATTTTTAAAAAATCTCTGTACTTCAAGGATGAATTCTGAGCCATTGCAGGCATGGAGAGAGAACGTTCTGCTAATAGAACAAAAGTTTGAAAGTCCTGATACGAGGAAGTGATCACTCTAATACAGATGCTCAGTCATTTGTTCACTTTTCATTTAACCAACACGAGAAGGAATGGGACACAGAAAAAGATGAGCAAAAAGTGCAAGGCCCCTGCCCTTGCTGCTCAGAGTGAGGTTGCTGGGCCAGCAGAATCAGCATCACCTTAGAGGTTGTCGGAGATGCAGAATCTCGGGCTCCATCCCAGAGCTGCCGACTCAGAGTGTGCGCTTTAACCCAATCCCCAGGTGTTCCAGTTTGAGAAGCACTGGCCCAGGCACTGAAGGAACAGAATCTGAAGCAGACCAGGGCAGAGGCACTTTCCCTTAATCAAGCAAAGCTGCCGAGGGTTTCACTAATTCTGTAGTGAGGTGAGGCTTAATAAACTGTGTGTGGGACTTCTCTGGTGGCAGAGAGGTTAAGAATCCGCCTGCCACTGCAGGGGACATGGGTTCGATCCCTGGTCCGGGAAGATCCCACATGCCGCGGAGCAACGAAGCCTGCACTCTAGAGCCCGTGCTCCGCGACAAGAGGAAACCACCGCGATGAGAAGCCCGCACGCTGCAAAGAAGAGTGGCCCCCGCTCGCCACAACTAGAGAAAGCCCGTGCGCGGCAACGAAGACCCAACGCAGTTAAGTAAATAAGTAAGTAAATAAATAACTGTGTGTTATTTGGAGTTGGAGTGTGGTAAACTGTATGCAGTTCCCTCACGTTCCATAGCTTTATCTTCCTCAAGCCTTCCAGGGTCTTTATCAGTTCTGAGGTAAAAGTACCTTTTCACTTTTTGCCCCTGACAGATACTGGTTCAGATGGACCCGGAATTCTTAGTCAAGGTTCCCGAGCCTAGAATGGGCAGAACCGGTGAGCGGCAGCCTTACCTGAAGGCTGACAGATCCTAATAAGTTGTCATCTGGATGTGGCACAAGTTACAAAAGCACTTTGAAAATTATAAAAGAGTACAAAAATGTAACATAGTAATGTCATCAGAACACTCTGAATCAGGGGAGAGAATTGTAGAGACAACACGCTCCGCCTTTTCTAGGCTAACTTTTTTTCTGGGAACATGAGCAGGTAATGGGGGCTGCCCATGAGGATTAAGGGGAGGGTATCTGCCATGAAATGCAACCACTGGGCCTGAAGAGGGAAAAAGTAAGACGTTGTCACTCACCATCGTTTAACACTGGAAGAGCAGGGCAATGGTTAAGTTATCCTTTTTGCTACATCTCCTCATCCGGTCTGCCCATTCTACTAGTGAAGCAAGCCCTTTGCCATCTCCATTTCACAGATGGAGTAGCTGAGGCACAGAGACGTCGACTAATTTACCGAAGATCAACTAGTAAACCTAGCATTAAACACAAGTATCCACCTCCAGGGCTCACCTGCTTCATACCCTCTTCCCCCTGCCTCTCAGTAGGTGTTTCCTTCAGTTTGCCTCTGACTCTACCACAGGAACAAGCAATACATATTTTGGGACCGGTGATAGCACAGTAACCAACAAGAATTATTATATGCTAATATCGCAGAGTAACATCCTGTGGGAACACACCAGAACAGAGTTGACATATAATCGCCGAGCAACCCTTCACAGAGGTCTGAAAAATAAATTCTGGTGTCCCCTTTAAAAAAAACTGAAAGGTGCTCAAAACTCAGGAAACAGCATGCAAATAGCAACTTCAGAGTTCAATTATGATGGATACCAAAAAGGAACAGGGAGCTTTTGGGGAATGAAAATAGCAAACAGCTGGGTCATCAGGGTCAAGTAGAACTGTTTTATCCTCAGCTGTCACCCTTCCCACAAGGGGCCATCTAGGGTAAAGTCCCTCTCACCTCTCCTCCCACAGCACAGGTTTTCCTTTCCTCCAGGCTAAAGCTTTGCTGTTCCCTGTCTTGTTTGAAAGGGGAAGCCAAACCACAGAAGCTTGATGAAAGGCTATTTTCTCTTTTGTGCGTCCTGTGTTTTGAACACAGCCGTGTTACAGGAAAGGGGCCTGGTCCCCCTGGCAGAAGTGTAACTGTGCCGCTCACCCTCCTGGCAGGGCTGTCCACACCGGCAGAGCCAGCCCCTCTGGGGCCTCACGCTCCCTGGCGCTGCTTCATCGGCTCCAAAGCTGATAATGCTGTCTCCCACCTACCTCTCTTGCTGATAAATGAATTCCTGAAATACCTTTACAGACCTTCGCATCACCATAAATGCTGCTTTAAGGAAGGACAAATGGTGGAAGTAAATGAAAAGCAGATGGAACGTAAATGGTACCACATGACAGACTTAACTTCTTCAGTAAGAAGAGGGGCAAAAAACTGAAGCCCTTCCTTCCCTACACATGGAGGAGTAACAAGAACCACAGCTACTGCCACAAATGGTTGTTCCGATTTTCTTTTTATACAAGTGACCACCCTAGATCTCCCTAGATTGAAAACATATACATGTTTTTTATGAAAACTCTGGTTACCTTGGTGGGGTGAAATTGCATTCAGCTTTTCCTAAGCAGGGGGCAACACTGACCAGAACATCACATGTTTTTAATTATGGTCCTGAACCTCCTTATGTACAGTTTTCGAGCCAACAGTTGCTCTCAAAGAATCAATTTCTCTTTGTATAAACATGTCTTGCCTAAAAAAGTGGGAGCTCTTGTAAGCACTTTTAAGACTCTATTTTCCTTCCATAGTGCATAGGCTCTGAATATTAGCTCTCTCAAGTTTGGGGGAGACTGGAGGGTAAACAGAAAGATACCTAGCACTTCAGCGCAGGACTTCAGGTGTGGCGGAGTGGAGAGGCAATGTGAGCTGTAGCAGGGCAAAAGAGAGAAGGTCACCATGGGCATGGGTGGGTGGGGAAGACCTCCTGGGGAAGGGATACCAAACTGGAGTACTGGATAAGAGCAGCCTTCAGTGGGAAGAGAGGCACAAAGAAGGCATTCTATTGATAGAAGATAATAATAAAGGTTAGTGTTGTATCACTTTGGGGAGGAACAGGCAAGTCACCCCTGACATTCCTTTAAAATTCCTTTATTAATGAAGTACTGTGAACACTGTAAATCTTGTCCACACTACAATTTGAGATACACTGGACTACACTAAAGGAAGAAACGAAAGAAAACTCTATGAGCTGATGTCTGGGCATTTACACTATTGCCCCTCCAAGAACTACCATGAACCTAGAGGTGAGTAGGGGTTGGGTAAAGAATTTTACTTTGTTCTTGCCCATCCACAAAGTTTTCTCCACTATGCTTTAGTATGAAGCCTCTGTAATCCTAATATATATTAAAAGATGTTGTTGTGATGATGTAACAATATAACATAGTAAAAGCTCCCAGCACTGAACCCATCACACGGTAGGAGCTGGTTAAAAAGCTTGATCAGACTCAGAAACATGGCCTTCTCTGAAAAGCTGGAGAGAAAAACCTGGCTCCCTGCTCTCTGCAGTTTCGGCTGTGGACTCGGTAAAGAGCCATCACTCCTAAACTCTCGGGCTGTGCCTTCAGGGACTGTGTATCACACCAGGGTTGGGTTCTGATGTGATTCCCAGATGTCAAGATGGGAACTCTGGAATGACAGGTTGCAAAGGGTCTCACAGTTGGAAAAGAGTCTCTGCAGTCCATGTTGCTTTGTTACACATTCCAGACACACAATGACTCAAATCCCCTGTTCCACCCTGCCATCCACTTCTTTGATGTTCAATGCATGAAATTTAGAATAAGCCAAAACTCTGGGGTGACTCCACGGAGGGGAGATGTCCTGGAGTCCTTTCCTTGTGAACATAATCTCCTTATTCTATCTTCCCTTCATTCTCTCCCACATACTGTTGTTTCATTTCCTTCCCTCCACTGTGCCATCGCTTTCCATTTACAGGTTTCCCCCGCTATCTGAGCATTCCTATGAAACTTTTCCTAAGCTGAAATGGGTGTAAGGCGAAGAAGCAATTACCTTTTTTTTTGTAAAAGTGAAAATCCTCTTTGGATTTCTTTCTGTTAGCAAAAATAGATACAACTGGCCCTCCATATTCCCCCTTCCGCATCCTCAGATTCAACCAACCACAGAATGAATTCTGAATTTTGATCTGCAATTGGTTGAAACTGAGGATGTGGAACTAGCCTATACAGGGGCCAACTGCGCTACACCATTTTATAAGAGGGACTTGAGGATCGATGGATGGATGGCTTTTGGTATTCGAGGGGTCCTGGAATCAAGACGACTGTACTAATGTAGGTCTTTCCTCAAAGCAAAGGGGCGTAAAGTGAACTTTTGAAAAGTGAGGGTTACCTGTATCCCGAAATCAGATTTAAACCTACCGAATAGGTTTTGACTATATTCTACCTTTCATTGCCTACCCCTCACCTCCCACCTGATTCTTAAAAACAAAGAATAAACACAGTCTCACCACTACTATCACCATCACCACCAAAACAATCAAAGAACATACACCCATTTACTCAAGCCAGAGGTTAATGCTTTGTGTTAAAACTTTTCTTAAAGGTAACTTTCTCCCCCATGACTTTGATGGCTTTGGCTAGGGTGTGAAAGCTGGATCTGAGGGAACTGTGACCGCCCCCCCACCCCGCCCCCCGCCAGGCCTGGGACTTAGGGCTGGGTCAGGTGCCCTTTCTCCTTTCCCTCTGCTTTCCCCTTGTGCCTTCTTCCTGGCCCCTCTTTCTCCCTACCTTTTCTCATTTCTCCTATTTACCTCCCCACCCCTGCTTTCTTTTCACAATTTCCATCCCTCAAACCTTCCATCCCTAGTTGGGGCCAAGCCTAATCTCCTCCTAAGACCACCTGTGACAAACTGTCCGCAATTCTGATGGTGCCTGATTAGAGCAGCCTCCCTGGCACCACACGCATTGGCAAAGGCGTCTTCTAGTCCAAGGATCACTGACTGCTCAGCCAGCACACAGCTGCCAGGAGCCACCCTCTCCTTCCCCAGCTTCCATGGGTCCCGGCAAGCAAATGGTTCAATGGTTAGCGGCCACCCAGCAGGCTACTTAGGGCTCATACACTTTTGAAAGGTATAGACCTTTTCTCCTATCTTGACACCCTCTCTTTTTTATTTTAAAAAATTTTTGAATTAATTTTTATTGGAGTACAGTTGATTTACAATGTTGTGTTAGTTTCTGCTGTACAGCAAAGTGAATCAGTTATACACATACATATATCCACTCTTTTTTAGATTCTTTTCCCATATAGTTGATTACAGAGTATTGAGTAGAGTTCCCTGTGCTACACAGTAGGTTCTTATTAGTTATCTATTTTATATATAGTGGTGCGTATATGTCAATCCCAATCTCCCAGTTTTTCCCTCCCACCCCTTCCCCCTTGGTAACCATAAGAAAAATAGGGAACGCTTCACGAATTTGCATGTCACCCTTGAGTAGGGCCCATACTAACCTTCTCTGTATCGTTCCAATTTTAGCATATGTGCTGCCAAAGCAAGCACCACCCTCTCTTTTTTAATCCACAATTGCTGTTATCTTTCTTTTGCTTCTCCAGAATTAATCTCAAAATCTAAATGTTTTGCATGGCTGTCCTGTTAGTCAGCCTCCGGTGGTTTATTATTTAGATAAAAACATTCATCCTGAAACACAGGAACAAGAAAAGTGCAAGTGTGCTTACCTGGTGCATCAAATAAAAAATCACCTGATTAATTCAGTCATTTGGCGCAAAGGAGGCTCCTGTCTCCTCCAGTTTTTCACTCTCTCTAGGATGCTAATAGTTTTTCTTTTGATAGTCTTGTAATTTTGGCCTGAAGTCTAAAATCTGGCCTGCTGGGCTATGTGTCAGATTTGTAAATTAGATGACATCTGTTTTGAATTTAATCCATCTTTAATTTTCTTTTGAGCTCTCTTCCCTTATTCATTTCCCCTTCAATTGTAAGGATCAGACTTTGCTGGATGCTTTAGACAAAAGTGTGGACCTTTCTGCTTTGTGGGGCACAGATTACAATTACTGAAGCTAAATGGTCACAATGAAGGCTATTCAGAGAAAAGATGTGGGGAGAGAAGCCTTAGCAACCATCCCAGAGAGGATGAGCAGCTAATACAAAAGCCTGGCTGTCCACACCAGCTTTTCTGAGATTCCCACCAAATACTTACAGTTGATTAGAAGGAGACTGACAGAGAGGGTTGAAACGGGGGAAGTATTGTGAATTGAGAGAGGCTGAGGTGGTGGCGATGGTGGTGGTGGTGGTGTATGTGACCTTTTACCTCTTCATATTTAATTTTTTCTTTTTTTTTTCCCCGCAGAAAAATAATAAAGGGAGGAGAAATGCATTTTCCTAATGCAGACTCATATTTTGACAGTGAGACCTCATTTTTTTCTCCTGTCTACATATCTCCTACATTCTTCTTTTCATGTGGAAGTTGTTTATTGCTAATTGGATTGGGCCTGCTTATTAAGAATCATTTTTCCTGTCAGAATGCCTAATGTAACACCCTTGTATAACATGTTTTTCCTTTATACAAACCCTTTTTCACACATATAATCTCATGGAGAGTCAATCGGCGTCTTGAAACTTTGCCTGTGTAGAGGCAAGAAAGAACGGATAGGTTGCTGGCCAGAACAGGTGCCTGAGCTTTTGCATCTGACGCACACACCAGTCACCGCTGGAAGAAGAAATGAGCAGGCTAGCTGTGCACAGAATGTAAAGTGGCTCCCCCGAACACCAGCTGTAGAAGCTCTAAACTGAATTTCCCCACATCATGAAAACTGGCCAACAGTGACTTTGTGCTTGCACATAGATGACAAATCATCCCTTCATGATGCTGGCTTTGGGTTTTTTGGATGCTGCCATGTGTAGGCTGTTGCTAGGCAGGTCATGGGGTCTGTGTAAATGCTGTTTTTCAATGGAATACGTAGATAGCAGTGGTTCTCAACTGGGGGTGATTTTTATCTCTAAGGGGACATTTAGCAGTGTCTGGAGACATTTTTGGTTGTCACAGCTGAGGGGGAGGGTTGCTACTAGCATCTGGTGGGCAGAGGCTGGAGAAGCTCGTAAGTATTGTAGAACGCACAGAACAACTCCACAACCAAGAATTATCTAGCCCAAATGTCAATAGCACCAAAATCAGAAACCCTCGTATTATAGGCAACTGTACTAGACACTGAACCAGGCAGCAACAGATTTTTATATGCTCAATCAAAACTACGGTGTTGAGAGAAAAGGGCACTTGCTATCTGGCTTCCTCAGATGAATAGCTATTGTTGACTTTGATGACCATCTTGGCCATAAAATATTCTCTGTGTGGAGTGGGCCAAGAGGTCCTCCAGATGGGCTCCCCTCCTGCTACGTCTTTTCTTGGTGATCAGCACCCTCTTCCATGTGTATGTGGTCACTCAAGTTAGGTATCTTTGGGTTTTCATTCACTCTCCTCCCCTTCTCCTCACCCCACCTCTCACCAATAATCGATTCTTCCTAATTCCAAGCTCTCTCACTATAAAGATCTGTCCTGACTTCCTAGGTTCCCCACCTCTGATTTAGCCCAGGCCTCGCTCACATGGAGGGCGCCTACTGCTAAGCCCCCAGTAATAGCATCCTGGCCCCTCTCTCTCTTGCCAGCCTGCGGCTCCAGCCAACTCCATTCAGGGCTCCACCGCGTCAGCCACTTCCTCATCCACCTAGTCCTTTAGAGAAGAAATATTTATTGAGTGCCCACTATCTGCTAATTACTGTGCTAGGAGCAGTGTTCATTCCCTGGATTAAAATCTTTCCAAGCCGCCATGTTGCTCACAGGACAAACTCCTTGCTTCTCTGAGAATCTGCCTTTGACCTAACTTTTCAGTTTACTCTCCCACCCTCCACTGATGTATTCACTCCAGCCACGCTGAACGAATTGCTTTTCGTTAGTCTGGGTCACACACTCTTAAACTCTTTTATCTTTGCATGTGAGGAGCGTCCTTTCTATTTCGAGTATCCTTTCAACGCTTATCTGGGGAACTTTCATTCATCCTGTGCAACTTAATCTGGTACCTGCGCAGATGCCTGGCACATGGAAGCTACTCAATAAATATGGAATGAACTTAAATTTCACCTTCTTCGTGAAACATTCTTCGTTCCCCTGGCTATATGTCTCTCATGCTCCACAGCCTGCTATACGCACTTCCATTAACCCCGTCACATGCACTGACTGTGAACCCTTTGAGGAATGGTGTTTTATGTCTTATGTTTTGTTTTATATCTCTTGGGACCTCCAGGCTCTGTGCCATGCTGGACATAAAGTGGACCCTTGTGACTAAATGTTCACTATTTTGTAAGGATGGCTTCTCGTGTTTTTGGAATGCTGTTTCAGACTGAAAATGATATGCATCATTTGTTAGCCCCAAAATTCACAAAATCTGATGCTAGTCTCAAATGTGCCCTGCCCCTTCTCCATAACTGAATACCTTCCAGTGCATAGGATCTGAAATTTGAGTCCATCTTTTATCACTTAGTTACTGTGTAACCTTGGGAAGAGATTTAACCAGTCTCTGAGCCTTTGTTTCTTCTTCTATAAAATAGGAATAATGATAATTGCCCTTCTTACCCCTTAGGGTGATCATGAGAATCAAATGAGATGATGAATTTGAAAGTACTTTGTAACTTCTAAGGTCATAAAACTTTCCAAGTGCCTCCTTATTCAAAATGTAGCAAAACATAATAAAACCCCTCCCTCAATCTTGCATGGTCTTTATTTTTTTCCACAAACTTTTTGAAAGGACCAGATTTGTTTATTGTATCCACCCTCTCCCTTCAACCCCAGGTGTCCTGTTTTATGTCCAGCCATACCACTGGCAGCTCACTCACTACAATCATCAATAATCTTCTAATTGCTAATATCTGTGGACACTTTTCTGTCCTTCCTTCATTTGACCTGACTCCAGTCTGCCTCTGCCTGAGATGTTCTCTGCACTGGGGCCAGAGTGAGCTTCCTGAAACATGGATTCTGATCATATCCTAACATGTAAAAACCCACCATGATTCCTCACAGCCTCCAGGATAAAATTCAAACTCCTTAAGAAGGTCTGTCATGTCCTGCATCATCTGGTCCCTGCCTACCACTTCATCAGTATTACCTAATGTCACTCTCCTTATTACACACACCCTAGCCAGACAAAATGACTTCTGTTTCCAGAAAGTGCTGTGCTCTTTCACATGCTGCCCCAAAGCCAGCCTGGTACAATCTGGTCATCTTTCAAGACTTGGTTCAAAATATCACCTCTTTTGGGAAGCATTCCCTGATCTCAGCTTCCCATTCCTCTCCATTCCATGCTGAAGTAGGTACCCCCATCTCTGTGTTCCCCAGACTCCTTGACAGCATCATAATCAGCATAATCTTCCCACTATTCTCAAACTACCCACTCAATATTTACCTCCTCGCTAGACAATGAGCTCTTTGGGTAAAGAAACATGTTTTATCTCTCAATATGTCTAGCTTTTGGCAGGGTTCCTGGTATAGAGTAAGCAACTGTTAAATGCTTGTTAAATAAATAAACGAGTTCGATAAACATTATTATTTGCACTACATTCTTATTCCTTTACCGTATTTTTTACACTTTTTTTTAGGATTGTTTTGGTTACATTCTGGTTTTCACAGATTTAGAAAAAATTCTGGCAAATGTCATAATTTATTCAGAAGTTACTCTATGTTGAGATAGTGAGTTTGGCTTTCTTTGGGAACTTTTATGCTTACAAAAGAAAACATAGCCTTTTGTGCTATGTCTCAGTGGGTTCACAACAGATCCTGAGGTACCCAGGAATCCCTGCTCACCTGTCGCTTCTGGCCTTGGTGGTTTCCAGCTGTCGCGTAAGGAGCTTGGCAATGGCAGTGAAGCTGTTGCTCATGCGGAAGATGTCTCTGCTCTGAGGGCCCAGGATGGAGGAGAAGGTGTCCGTGATGCTCTTAATCTCCAGCAGGAGAATATGGTGAAACGAGTGCTCCATGCTGGCCAGCTGACTCACCAGGAACGGCAAGCAGCTCCTGGCTCTCTCCTGCCAAGAACAATGGAGAACGTGTACAACTGTTGGCGGGGATGGAAACTGCTGCAGCCACTATGGAAAATAGTACGGCAGTTCCTCTGAAAATAGAACTACCCTATGATCCAGTAATCCCACTTCTGGGAATCTATCCAAAGGAAACGAAGTCATTTTCTCAAAGAGATATCTGCACTGCCATGTTCATAGAAGCATTATGTACAACAGCCAAGACATGGAAGCAACCTAAGTGTTCACTGACAGATGAATGGATAAAGACAAGGTGGCATATATGTATGGAATGAAAAGTTATTCAGCCACAAAAAAGAAGGAAATCCTGCCATTTGTGATTACATGGATGAATCTGGAGGGCATTATGCTAAGTGAAACAAGCCAGACAGAGAAAGACAAATACTTTATGGTATCTCTTATGCGTAGAATCTAAAAAAAAAAGTCAAACCCAAGAAACAGAGGCTAGAAAAGTGGTTGCCAAGGACTAGTGGGTGGAGGGGGGGGGGGTGGAAATAGGGAAAAGTTGGTAAAATGTATAAACATTCAGTTATAAGATGAATAGGGTCTGAGGATCTAATGTATAACATAGTGACCATAGTTGATAACACTGTATCATGTAATTGAAATTTGCTAAAACATATGGGAATAATGGATGGGTTAATTAACTTGATAGGGGGAATCCTTTCACAATGTATATGTATATCAAATCATTTGTTGTACACTTTAAATATCTTATAATTTTACTTGTCAATTATACCTTAATAAAGCTGGGGGTGGGGGTGGTGGGGAAGAACGATGAAGAACTAAGGTCTATATTTAAAAAAAAAAGTCAGAGTCCCATGACCTGCAGATGATAATTCTATGGGGAGTTTACTTAGAGAGCTAGCTGAAGCTAACAATGTTTCATTCATAATGCCTCTTAATTGGCTTCTTTGAGGTTTTGATTTTTTTCCTGATTTCCAAGACAATTTTCAAAAAATAAATAAAACCTTTTTCCTGTTGCTCCTTTCTTAAAAATATGTAGTCTCATGAGCCTATCTTGCCAGGTCCAAATCTCTCAACCATCGTTAATGATCTGACCCCCACATTCACCCTTCCCAACTCTGGGTTCCTCCTTGGGCCAAGCCTCTATGCCTATGACTCACTAACTCCACGTGGACAGGGGAGGCCTGGTCAACGGCACCCCCCATCCATCTGCCTGTCAGATGATGCCGTGTACCATAATGGTATACCTCCTCTCCACAGGACATCCTCCCTCATTTGTTCACTTTAAGCATTTGTCAGCATGTGATAGATTTTATGTGCCTGGTCGAATGAGTAGATTCTGTTACTCAGCTTTAATCAAGTTAACTCTCACAATTGACTTAAATACGTTCCTTCAAAAAACTGAAGATGAAGAACAGCGTGAATAACTCAGGTGTGAGTGAATAACAAGAAAATGGCTTAGCTGACTTGTCTCCTATACCTATGAGAACTCCTCATCAGTCGTATTATCAGGTGACATGATTTAATCCAACATGACTGGAAGTTAGCCAAAAAAATTCAAAATTATCAAGAACGTTATTTGAAATGTAGATTTGTGCCCAATATAAATAATGATATACCATTAATAAATAAAAATAACTAAAAATATGCTTATTTTATCTTTAACTGCTCTTTTAAAATCTTATTTTTTAATGTATTTAAAAACTTTCATAATGGTAGTACAATAGACCATATGTATAATTATAAATAAATATATATTGGAGGCTGATGCTCAAAATCCTTTTAAGTGATAGGTGTGCAGGTGTAAACTACTCTTCTGGCTAGGAATTCCCCTGTCCCCTCTGTTCTAGCATTTGGGGCCTTCATTTCTTTCAAGATTAACTTCTCTCTCCTCCATGAAGCCATTCCCAATGACCTCTTCTGTCTGAATTTTCACTGTATTATCAACTCTTTTTAAAAATCTTTTTAGTACTTGATTGCATTTGATCATTTGTTTACTCGTGCTTTTATTGCATGCCTGTAATATGTCTGTGCTAGACACTAGATGACAAAGGTGAATGAGAAGTGGTCTCTGCCTTTAAGGGACCCACAATCCCCCCTTCCATGTAGAATTCCCCAACGGTTACATGTACCATTCAAGTCTCCTAAAGGGGCCACTTCTCATACATCAATCATCAGCCCGGCACAGAACTGAGCCTGTAGTGTCTACACTCGGTGTGTATGTCTTGATTTACTGATTTAAGCAAACCTTATATGCCAAGGCATGACTTTACAAATAAAGGTATGTAGTTGCAAAAGAATTCTGTACTTTAAAAGAAATATTTATTACAGAACAGATTGCAGTAGTGAACTTCCCTAGTCTTTAATACTTAACTTGTTTTTCAAAGAGTCCATGTACAATTGCACTGGAACACATCTCTTGGGGAAGGGGGTACATCTGCCATCAATCCCTTAATAACTATTTGTTAAGAACACCTAGGGCACAGTGCTCTGTCTGGATATGTGGGACTAAGGCTAGGACTTCCGTGAGCTGGACGGCTAATTGAAGAGATATTTACTCATTGAAGGATAACAATATTAGAGGAATGAAAAATAAACACCATTGGAACAAGTTCCTTGATAGCCCATTTTATACTTTGGCTCATATAATTGTCAGGTTGCAGGACACCTAAGTACTCTTGAGTCTAATATTTTTTTCAACATAGATGCTTTCATTCATGCAAGGGCTCTGTATGTGAATTCACGGTGTGCAATGCATCACAGGGGCGTTTTCCCTTCCTCATTTCAAGGCAAAAGCTGGATGTGCGGGTCCCTACCCTGCGCCAGACACTGTTTTAGAAGCTAGGAACACAGCACTGAAGAAAAAAGATAATCTCTGCCATGATAATGAGGCAGACAGACAATAAACAAAATACATGTGTAAAATACAGAGTGTGTTGGATGGAGATATGTACCTCAAAGGAAGATGAGGCAGAATAGGGAGACCCACGGAGGGGGGTTAATGTTAAATAGTGTAGTCAGGTCAGATTTCACAGAGAATATTACATGTGAATTCAGCAAGATTTTAGGATCTAAACCCAATAGTCTCAGTAACCACAGAAAACAGTTACAGTAAAAAGTGTCCTGATTGACAAAGGGAGGTCGGAAGAGATAAGAAATGGGACACGGGAGATGTGGCACTTTACTATGGAGAATGCGATTTCAAATTTCAAGTAACTTCCTCAGTTTCAGCTTCAGGTTCTTCTTTAGCAATTATTTTAGTCAGTCCACAAACATTTCATTTGCTTACCTAAGAAGTGTCCCTACGGTTTCATTAAGAGCCCTTTTTTGAAAGCACATGTCTTCCTAAAGGTGAGGATGGCTGTGTGGGTATTTGCTGAAATCAACACAACTCTGGATGATTTTCTGGCAGCCAAATTGAGCTGAAGAGAAAATTAATCACAGCGTGGGAACAAGAAAAGTTATAACTGCTCTGGAACTAACATATGAAACCAAGCCAACCTCACATCGTTTGTTCTGAAAACTTGGAGCATGCCCATATACCTCACAGGGGTAACAGATGTGATTCTGGATTAGAAAGTGTGATGTTAGGGTAGGAAGGGGTTTAGGAGATTCTGATTTCTTTCTTGGCTCCACAATATTTCATCTCTGGAGGCCAGTGACTGCATTTTTCTGCTTTCAGTCATCCCACCGTGGGGACAGGGTCAGCAGCACCTGTGTGCCGTAATGGCAAGCCTGACCTCATCCCTTCGGACATAAATTGATTATTTAATATTAAAATAATAATAGCTGACCCACAGAGAACACTTAATCTAAGTGCCAAACCTATTCTATATGATTTTTATGTATTTATTCATGCAATCCTCCCAATAATACTGTGATCACTGCCATTTTATAAGAAGGAAACTGAGGCACAGATGGAGGACTAGCTCACTCAGGTCACACTGCCCCCCGTGTCTCTAAAGCTGTGTCTTCTCTGGCTATACTTCCATCCCTCCCGCCCCCAAATCCGAAACCCACCCTTGCACATATTTTCCCACTCCTTTTTCCTATCTCTTGTTCATCATCAGTTATAGGATCCTTTTCACTTTATTTTGATTTAGTGTTGTAAATATCATAAATACTCTGTAAATACAAAATAGACCAGCAGGTCTCAAACTTTTTGGTCTCAGGAACTTTTTACTGTCTTAAAAATTATAGAAGACACCAAAGAGTTTTTGTTCATCTGAGTTATATCTATTGATATTTACCATTTATTAAGTCAAATAAAAGAAATTTCAAAAAAATGTCTGGAGACATTTTGGCTGTCACTGCTGGGGGTGTTAGGGGGGACAAGCTGGTAGTATCTACTGGGTAGAGGCTGGAGATGCTGCTAAACATCCTACAGTGCATAGGACAGCCCCCCGGAAACTAAATGTCAAAATACTTGGCTCAAAATAGCAATAGGGCCAACCTGAGTTAAGTGAAACTGGCTTTTTGTTTGTTTGGTTTCTTCCCTGCAAACACGTGGTGGTGAAGAAGACGATGAGTACATTTTGGTGCCACTGTCTTGATCTGTGCTGAGGCACTGGCAGTTTTACCCATCATCACTTTTGTCTTTTCAGTGAAAATGTCAACACAGTGAAAAAGGTCAATGATGTGTGAGTATTAGTGTGAAAATAGCTTGGACCTCGCAGATCCCCTGAAGGGGTCTCAGGGGTCCATGGACCGCACTGAGAGTTGATGAACTAGAATCAAGGGTCAGCAAACTGTTTCTGTAAAGAATCAGAGAGTAAATATTTTTGGCTTTATGGGCCATGTGGTATCTGTTATGGGAAAACAGCTACAGACAATAAGTAAATGAACAGGTGTGGCTAGATTTGGCTCACAGGCAGTGATTTGCCTTGGTCATACCATTCATTTTTTGTGTGTTGTTCATTTTGTTTGTAAAATACTGCTACTACTATCTCATAAAACGCCTCTGTTATTCTTTGTGAGGATAACAGAATGTAAATCAGAAAGCGGCCAAAAATGAAAATGTGGGTGCCTGGTTATGGTGATGATTGTTTCCCTCTATTAAGCATCCACTATGTCTCAGGTACTTGGCATCTGCTTCCTCACTTAATCCTCATGACAACCTTGCAAAATGGTAACAGGATGAAGATACTGATAAGAGGGCCAATCACTGGACCAAGATTACACTGGTAATAAGAGTCTTGGTAGCAGAGACAAGAGTGAATCAAGACCTGCCTGATTTCAGAGTTTGAATATTTCCACTTTGGTTAGGCTGAAAAAGATGGCTTAGTCCAGCCCTGTATGCTGCTACCTTCCTGTCTTCCACCCACAGCAGGTACCAGCAACTGATTTCAGCGTTCTCTGCTGAACTTTCCCAAGACCCTTTCTCAACGCTATGCTCCTTGTGAGAGGGTCTGAACCCTGGCTGTATGTTAGAATCACCTGGGAAGCTTTTAGAACAATTCTAATGCCCAATAATTCCCCTCTCCCCCTGCCCTCGCCCCAGTTTCTATTTAATTTCATTGTGATGGGTGGGGTCCAGGCAGAGGAATTTTTAAAACCTCCCAAGTAATTCTAATATAGAGCCAGGGCTGAGAATCACTAGTCTATATAGAGTACCAAATCTCTGGAAGTTTGAGAATTTGCTGATTTTAGGAAATGTGGATTTGGTCCTAAAATCCACACTTTTCTCTCTGTCCTTTACCAATTTACAAAAGAGTTAAAGAAAATAATTTATTTTGCTGCCTGAATGAAAATATTTTATTTCCTGGGCATCTGTTATTCTTGCTTTTTTACTGGGCCATTTCACTGTTATTTTTTCATAATTCAACCCTTAGACGTCGCCACACACCAAAAAGACACTTGCAAGGGGCATTAGGAATGTAAATCAAATGAGCTTATTGTTAATGCTTTCTCAGTGAAGCTTTGCCAGGGACACCCCAGCCTTTACTTAGGAGCCCTCAGAAGCCTGAGCGGGGCCAGCAGTTGCTTGGTGGTGTATTTATTCCATGAGCCTCTTTCCTAATGATGGTGGGGTTACTAGCTTCAGAGCAAGAGTTGAAGGGTTAGTATGGGCCCCTCCTCCACCTCAATTCCCTGGCTTCAAGAAACTCTAGAGTAGGGGAGCCAACTCTTTCTGATTGGTCCTGGAATTTTCCTGGTTTTGTCATTGAAGGTCTCAAATCCTGGGAAACCCTTCAATCGAGGGCAAATTGGGACAGTTGGGCACCCTACTCTGGAGTCTGTGAGAAGGTGGGAAATTATTTCAGCTCAGAGAACTCTGCTAGACAGCCTCACACTGCTGGTGAATGTGATGATATATCACTGTCTCTCTATGTATATGTGTATGTGGGTGTGTGTGTGTTGTGTGTATGTGTGTGTTTGTGTACAAAGAGTCGATTATTATTATTCATAGTAGCTATGTTCTATAAAGTCACTTCGAACACTGAATTAGCAAATACTGAAGCATTGCTTCTAGAGCAAATATAGGGGTAGGTTCCTGAAAGTCTCCGGTCACCCATTTTCATCAACTGATCAATACATAACCTTGTTTTATGTGTGTTTCTATCTAAAGATGTCTTCAGATGAATGGATAAAGAAGATGTGGTACATATATACAATGGAATATTACTCACCCATAAAAAGGAATGAAATTGGGTTATTTGTAGAGACATGTATGGGCCTAGAGACTGTCATACAGAGTGAAGTAAGTCAGAAAGAGAAAAACAAACATTGTATATTAATGCATATGTGTGGAATCTAGAAAAATGGTACAGATGAACTGGTTTGCAAGGCAGAAATAGAGACACATGTAGAGAACAAATGTATGGACACCAAGGGGGGAAAGCCGGGGGTGGTGGTGGTGGGATGAATTAGGAGATTGGGATTGACATATATACACTAATATGCATAAAATAGATAACTAATAAGGATTTGCTATATAAAAAAAATAATAAAGTAAAATTCAAAAGAAAAAAAATAAAGATGTCTTAATTGATACAGATCGTTAATTCATTAAAATTGAACTCACAGCTAACAGCGCTATAACTCATGCCTGAATGCAGCCTACATAACACACGAATTTTCTCCATAAGGTGCATCACAGCCTTCTCACACTTGGGAACACTAGAGAGCACTTCAGCACTAAACTTGTGGACATTTTAAGCAATGAAATCACCAACAAAGAGCACAAAGATTAGACTGTGGCACTAAATAGACCACGAGAAGAACAGACACTTGTTTACAGAGAGAGGGGAACTGAAACAAGAAGGCAGAGCATTGCCTCGTTCAACCCCAGCTGGGAACCTGTGCAGTGGGCACTATTCTGTGCATGTCTGTGAGTGACCTCACAAGCACCTTGAGTATTGATTTGGGGTTACAAACACAATTTAGAGACTAGGGTGAATTTTGTGAATATAAAATCAGTGAGGTCGATAGAAAGATAGATAGATAGATATCAATAGATAGACATATAGACATGTAGATAGGTGGATCGATTAATCAATCTTGGATCTTTGTGGACCTCCTATAAAAGAAAATTATCTTCTTTTACCTTCTGGTCAGAATTGAAAGATATTCCAAACTGCTTGGCCTGACTTTCCATTCAGCCATCAGGAATGTGAGCTCAGCTTAACCAGGTCATATGGAGTTTGGTTTGAGTTTAAGTCTCCAGCTCATCTTGCCAGTTTCTTTCCTTCTACTTTTCACCACAGGCAGATTCTCTCCTTGCCTTTAAACTAATTGAAACATTCTTTCCTTAGTAAGTTACTATATATCCGAATCCACATGTGCTCTGTTTTTCACCCACATATTAATTCTTTTCCCCATCACAGATGGATTTGTATATATGACCCAACTTGGGTGTGCAGATTGAAGGCTGGCAACAGCCATTTGCTTTTTGCTTGCAGCTCAATTATTTTTTGTTTTTTATTTTTAACAACACAACCTCAAAATTTATTTAACAATTGGTAAAACTTCAGGGAAAAATAGATCAATGAATATTTTTAGTTGGAGATTTTAATATACTTCTCTCAAAATTGATAGTTAAAGCAAGTAACACACAAGTAGATATATCAAAGACCTAACCATATAATTAATACATTTGAGCTATTAGAAATATTTTTTCAATCCAGAACTAAATAGGATGCACATTCTTGTACACCTGAATTGAACACAATATTGTAAATCAACTTCAAAAAAATAGTATGCACATTCTCTTTGAGTATGACTGGAACAGCAACTCAGTTATTTACAGCAGAATATGAAAAACATGGTAACATGACATATTCTAAAATCCTTCTTTTCCTTTTTTGATTCTTCACAAAAAAAAAAAAAAAAAAGAAAAAAAGATGTTAGAATAATGCCATTCTTTTTTAAAAAAGGATCCATTTGGTTTGGAACACTGAATGAAGCTCTCCCTGAATGAGAATTGTAATTATGAGAAAGCCAAAGGAGAAACTTATCTGTAAATCCTTTTTTAATAGATTCTGATATGCTCGGAAAGACATTTATGAAGTGGTGTTCATGTTGGAGATACTGAGATATGCCTTCTTCTCGGAGCTATCTGTGGCTAGGGGTTGTTGCCATTTTAAAAGACCACCCCTAAAATCGTTTTCTCTTCTTCCATCTCCTTTAGCAACCCAGTTTCCATTAGAAACAGATGTCTTCCATTAGGGCAGACTGTTGGCTACTGGAAGCCCTTCCTCCCCTTCTCTTCCTTGTACCCTCCCACACGTCTTTAAACCAATTCAAACGTCACCTCTTCTGTGAAGTCCTCCTGAACTCTTCCAGCCAAAGTTGCTTGCACCTATCTCTGTGTTCCTCAGACCTCTGGCTGTATCTTCATGAGAACCCTGACATCTGTGCCTGCAATTTCTGTGTCACTGTCACCTTTCCCAGTGTGCCCCTCAAAGGCTGGACATGTCACGTTCATCTTTGTACCTTCGGTGCTTAATGTGTTGCCTGACATAAAGTTTATTATTGAAAATCACCACCAACACCCCAACACTCCTGACACGGCTCTGGAACCATGAGGTGGGGAAACCTCATGCTTTTCAGCAAAATGGGATTTGTTAAATCTTCCTACCTCCTTTTGGGGAATGGCTGTACTGATAGATTTTTTTTGGTATGGCTGGACTTATGTTAAGAAAAACTTGAGATGATTTTGGGCTTGGTGTTTTTATTAGCTATATAACTTTGAGCATCTTATTTAACCACTTTGAGCCTCAGTTTCTTCATCTATAAATTGGAGCTAGCAATTCAGTGGCAGATACTTTTGCTTGCCTGTCAATAGTCATATCTCATCCTATCACCTTCTTTCTTATTGGTAAAATCTCCATCCTGCCATAATGTGAAAATGACAGCTATTCAATTCCTCAGCCTATTCCTACTCAGGGGACGGGTATATGAGTTTATCCTGGGCATTTGGACTTGAGGTGAAGTTTTCTGGGATGAGAGATTGATGGAAAAGGTTTTTCTCCCAAATAAGAAGAGAGACATGGAAGGACACATGCCTTTTCTTTAATCAGACGTTGCTGTGTCTACATCGTGTGCTGCCTGGATCTGTGGCAGCCATCTTACAAGCATGAGGGCCAAGTCAATATACTGGGGAGGTGGAGACAAAGAGCCTTGTCACCAAGGGTTTTTGATGACATTTTGGAATTTTTGAAGGGACTTGGACCCATCGAGTCTTGCAAACTTCTTAAATGAGATGATAAATATTCTTATTATTGAAGCTGGCTTTAGTTTGATACGCTATTAACAAACTCAGCTGACACAAATTCTTCAAGACTTTGTTATGAGGAATAATGAAATAATACCTATAAAAGACCTGGCATAGAGCAAATGGTTTTAAAAAATGGTAGCGATCAATTGTTATTACAAGTATTATTCTTAATAAGATGTGATTATACTGGAAATATCAATGAGTTAAAAAATAAGCCATTTAGTAGAGGCCTATTGTTTTATTATATTATTGTTGTCAATACCAGCCATACTATTTGGCACATAGTAAATGTTTAATGTTTTTTTTTGACATTATGGAATATGTGCTGCACATGAAAGAATATGTATAAACATATTTAAGTAATGAAACAGAACACTGGCAATACCATTGAAAGCACTGGTGTGCCCCTCCCTTGTGCTTCTCTCTTTCTCTCTCTGAGTACCTCCCTTGCAGAGAAATCAATATCAGGTTTTAAAAGTCATTTTTAAACAGTGGGAGTCCCTTTGAAACATGTAAAGTTTTACTTACTGGTGATGTATGACTCCTGGTCCTATTCTACTGGAAGACTTTTGGTCCCTCCTATTCTGTTGTCTGTTCAGAGTTTGAGATATTAACCTTTAAAATAAAATTTTAAAGATTCTATTGACTGATGAGTTTATAGTCACTCTTTTTAGAAATTCCAAATGACTGAGTCCAGTTCATTAGAGACCTGCTTTTCTGTTGGATTTAACTGGTCTGTCTGTGTAACGTGCAAAGTTTCTCCATCCCAGTCCCTGCTCAGGCCTCTCTGAACTGCACCCACCCTGAAGATTTATAGCTCTTTCTGAGACACCTTCTAGCAGCAGCCTAAGTTGTTCCACTGCCTAAAATTTCCCCTTGAAACAATGAGTGTTTGGCTTTCCAGAGGCTTCCTTTACTGCTTGGAAAGTACAATTGGTGAGTAAGACACTAGCAGGGCAAACAAAAAGAGTATTGGCTGTTTGAGCTGTTGATAAGTGTGAGAGATTTTCTTTGGATACATATTCCCAGAGGAAGTTCCACCCTCAGAGAACAGAAAGGTGGCAGTCCCATGGAAAGCCCTCCCAGCTGAGCAGAGGCGGGTGGTGGTGTGGTGGTCACAGAGTGTGCTCAGAAGCTCCTTCCTGTGTTTGAATCCTGGCACTGCCACCAGGCAGTCATGGACCTTGGGCAAGTCACTTAACTCTCCAAGGCTCAGTTAATAAAACAGATTAATGGGCCCGCCTCATACAGTGGTTGTGAAGATTCAGTGCGTTAAAAACAAAGCATTCAGAACAATGCCTGGCACAGGGAAACGCTAAGTAAATGTTAGCTATTATTGTTTCAGTGTCGAAAATCCTAAATGTAAATGCAGACATATCTAAATTATCACCAAAACTAAAATAAGCTGTCTCAGAAGCCATATATCCCCTTAATTTTTCTGAGTTAACTTATTTTGTGAATTGATAAAGGTTTGGAAGTTCTAGAAATGTCCAAAACCCCAATACCTGCTCAGTAAGCAAATATGGGCCACTGTTTCAGTAACCTGCGAAAAGGTTTACTTAGAAGTGAAATTTGCTCAACATTTTACCAAGAAAGCCTATTTCTCTTTTTAAAAATGTCACATGATTAAGTCAAAAGACTATATAACTTAAGGTTTTCTTAGTGACTTGAATCCTCATGATCTATCAATAGCTAGATCTTTTTCTCTTTGCAATTATTTCCCAGTCTTTCTCAATTTTTTCCTGTTTCTGAAGCAAAAATATTCTACAGTTATAACATTTTCAATCCCACAAAAAGTCACTGTTATTGAAGTAGACAAGGCAGTAATGGTCCAGTAAAATAAAGTCATCCAGTAATCTATAAATTGCAAGATAATTGTACAGTTAATAAATTTTACTCTTTAAAAATTATGCTACCCCCAGACAAGGATATGCTCTTCTAGCCTGAAAATACTAGCACAAAAATATACGCAAAATGCTTGCACAGTAAGTAGGCATCAAATGCTGTTAGTTTATCATGTTCAAAAGCTAAGATTCGATATTTTTTTTTAAATAGAACATTGAGAGAGCAAGCTGCCTGAAATCCTTTTTTGTGGAACGAAGTAGAGAATATATAAACAAAAACATTGTTAATGTCTCCTTAGGCAGATAATCCTCCAATTTTGAGCTGATTTTTATTTATTTATTTATTATTTATGGCTGTGTTGGGTCTTCGTTTCTGTGCGAGGGCTTTCTCTAGTTGCGGCAAGTGGGGGCCACTCTTCATCGCGGTGCGCAGGCCTCTCACTATCGCGGCCTCTCTTGTTGTGGAGCACAGGCTCCAGACGCGCATGCTCAGTAATTGTGGCTCACGGGCCTAGTTGCTCCGCGGCATGTGGGATCTTCCCAGACCAGGGCTCGAACCCGTGTCCTCTGCATTAGCAGGTAGATTCTCAACCACTGCGCCACCAGGGAAGCCCTGAGCTGATTTTTAAAATAGCATTCCAAAAAGTCATATTCCTCAATTCTTTCTTCTATCCTCTGATCATGCCTCAATTTTCTTTATATCAGCTTGGAGTTAATTGAACATATTTTTCTTCCCATTGATAAACAAAGCTCTACTATAATTTAAACAGATTTACATATTCTAAATGATCATTTAATCCAATGTAAAGGGAATAAGTTCCCATCCTTCCTTATTATTTTTGATTTAGTTTGCATGATTTCAGGAATACACAGTTTCTGTGGGCACATGGGAGAGTAATAAATCATGCCTAGTAAAACAATACTGCTTAGGCAAAACAATTAAAAAATGTAAGTCCCAGTAATAAAATTTAAGAAGCAGCTGATGAAAACAGATGTATCCTTTGTTTTGAATGAACCTCAAATTTTGTAACATGGCAAAAATTAAGAATCTACTGGACTCAGTTCAACTTTGTGCATTTGGCACAGAATGCTAAAGTAAACGCCGCCCTTGTAAAAAAACAAAACAAAAAAATACAAGGTATAATTTTTGTACTTATAAAGCAATTATGGCTTTTATTTAAATGTGGAACTTACTATGTCTTCCTCAAAGAGAGGTTTCAATGAAGTTGACTTAGGATTTAAAGTAGAAATCAGAGAATGTGAAAGGTAGCTTACTTTTATGTTTTGCTATTTGAGACAATAATGTAACCAAATAAATTATGTTTTTAGTATGATTGATTTTTTTAAAGGCCAGAAAACTATTTTTCCCTAAATAGCATTTGGTGTGGCCACATTTATGTCTGAAAACCCAAATCTCTCTTCATTTGTGCTGAGAGTTTATTTCCCAGCATCTTTTCTTTGCATTGACCCCCAAATACTTACAGACCTTAAAGCTTGTAGAAATCTATCTAATTTGAGCTTTGAACATAGTGTTATTTTGTGGGTTGATAAAAGATTTAGAGGTTCTACAGTTCGGATTTACTCTTTAAAAACTGGGGGCTTGGGAACTTAGCCTTTTAAAGGTAAATCTTTTGTGTGGGCTCAACGACTCAGAATGAATTATACGGAGCCAGAATTTCTTCTCCCACCACACCATGGTCCCCTCATGTAAATGACCTCTCATTGATTATCCCCAACAATGGTTCCACTATTTCTTTTGCTTCAATTAAGGAAACTTTTTGAAAGACCATTGGGGATTTTAGCATTGAAACACTTCTAGAGAACTCAAAGAAGCAGCCCATCTTTAACTACACAATATCTGTTTTGCAAATGTGGTATAATCACAGAATGATAGAAAAAAGTAACCACAGGTCTTCTGGCCCAATCATGGAAACCATTTTGAAGAAAGTTGCTTATTACGGGTCCAAAAAGAAAGAAAAGAAATAGGAAGAAAGAAAAATGAAAGGAAGAAAGAAAGAGAAATTGTGTTTGAACCTTTTGCCAGGAAAAAAAGAAAAAGTGCTTTGTGGTCATTAGAAAAGGAACAATATGGTAAGATTTAACTCAGTTGAACTATACATCAGCTACAATTGAACTTAACATACTTTACTCATTACATTACATAATTTACTCATTATACAATTAAATACAAGATGCCTATCTTTCTTTGCACCTACTTACTTTCAAAAAAATATCGCCAGGACGTTTTATTCATGGTAGCTGAGATGTAACTCCCAAAATACAAGTTAGACAGAAATACTTGGATAAATATTATTTCATTACTTATAGGGGAGAATGAAATGGAAAAATGCAGTCTGCAAATGTGACCCTGCCTGAGATTGTTGATTTCCTTAGCTAGGATAGTTTAAGTTTTTTTGCTACTTGCCCCCTATCCCGCCAATGCTCCCCTTTCTCGTTCCTGGATTTTGCCTTGGGTTAATTATTTCTGGTCTCATAGCAACTATGTTTTCATTGTGAACTGCCTGACTGCTTGCTGGAGGTCAGCAGGGCATAAATAAATAAGTAAATCAAAATATGCAAACAAACTGCAGTTAATAGGATGGGGGTTTGAAGGTATGTCTGGCTGGCCAGGATGTGCTCAGAAGAGAAGGTCTGACATGTAGTAGCTTGGAGGAAAAAATTACTTTCTAAATTGCTTTCCACTCACTTGTGAGCTCACCTTTATGTAAACAGTGGAAATAAAGCAGAACAGTGTTTTAGGATTTTTACATACGGTTGTGTTGAGATCTTGAATGGACTCATGTTTTGTCTTAGTCTATTTGGGCTTCTGTAACAAAATATCACACACTGGGTGGCTTGTAAACAACAAACATTTATTTCTCACAGTTTTGGAGACTGCAAAGTCCAAGATCATGGTGTTGGCAGATTTGGTTTTTGGTTCCATGGAAGAAGGGGGCAAAGGAGCTCTCTGGAAACTCTTTAATAAGGGCACCAATCCTGTACATGAGGGCTCCACCCTCAGGACCTAATCACCTCCCAAAGGCTCCACCTCCTAATACCATCACCTTAAGGTTAGGTTTCAACATAGGAATTGTGGGGATGGCCGTACACATTTAGACCATAGCATGATTTAATCTTGCCATTCCTCAGCAGAATAATAGAAGAGTCACCTCATTGTATCCATTGTTTCCATTTTATCTACTGTATGGGATATTAAAATCTATGCATTTAGCCTTTAAGGTAATTCTCACTTTCTAAAGTGGAGGAAGGTAGAATATTTCCTTCAGGAAATCTTTGTAACTTCCCATTTCCTCCCACTATCCTCCTTCCCTGACATTTAGTTTGTACTTACCAATCATGAAGGAGAAAGAGTTGGTCACCAAATAATGCTTAGGAATGTGGAGCTATCATAGAGAAGGTGGGCTCTGGGAAGTGTTTTGAAGGAGGAAAGGGACATTTGATTGAGATAGGGACCACCGTCACAGAAAATGCTACATACAGCTGAAGGAAGTTTGTCTTCAAAGAAGAAGGCAGCAGAAGGAAGAGCCAGAGAAAATGTAGACATCAATAGGAGCTTAGTATAATCCAGGGATTTCTAAAATCAACCATACTAAGTAAATAAAGATTTCAGTAATGGGAGATAGTTAAGAAAGTGTTTGTCTTCCACTTCTCTGGGTGAACTGCCAGATATTTGAAACTCTATGGGATCTACATAGTGCTGAAGTTGGGAAATCTACAGTTCTGAAAACATTTTCCAGACACCTTAAATTTACTAATCTTAAATAACAACTATTTCTTTATCTACTCTAGATTTATTTATTACTTAACAAGGAATAAATTGATGTCAAGATACCCTTCTCAGTGTAATTTCTTTTGTGTTATATACATGTAGATAACAAGACTCATGCTGGTTAATGCTAAGAACTATAACATGAACATTTCAGTGTGACAGTCCATTGCTGATCAGCCAACTGTCAGATACATCTTTTCTTAGGGGCTGTGAAACAGCACCAAGTTCCCCATTCCTATTCACTACAAAATAAAATCAGGCTTACAGTTTTTGATAAATAAGGCAGAGAGCTGAAATGTTAATATCAGCTCAAATAGTATAGTTATGGCTATGCAACAAAATTCATCTACTTTCAAGTGCTCTCCTCATATTTTTTGAGAGTACAATTATTAAAAAAACCTTTACATCATGGTGATACCATCTCTGTGTCAAATCCTGCTAGGGGTTTTGGGGATGCTTCCAGATCCTGGTTGAAAAATGATGAATTGAGTAACAAGGAAAAAAAAAAAAAAACTTAAGCAATAGGAAAATCTTGTATATATCCCCTATGTTATTTAAAACTGTTAATTAGGAACACTCTCCCCCCATCCTCCCCCCATTGCCACCTCATTTTCCATAGGAGTGGGGATGGGGTGAGGAATTCTAGGAATGTTAAACAGGAAGCGTCAAAGCCCAGTGAAGGATCATTTCTAAGTGAAGAAAAACCAAAGCCCCTTCCAACAACACAAGAGCTGAATTTTATTTAACTTTGCACTCTCTACAGTGCCTTGCACACATCAGATGTGTGATAAATGCTCAGAAACTGTATAACAAATAATGCTTGATGTTCCCTGGGTTTCTGTTTACCCTAACATTGTCAAAGATGATCATTTTTAAAGGTTATTGATTTATTTACATTGAAACAAATGGGTCTTACAAAGAAACCTGCGGGGGTATGGCTGTGTGTGTCTATAAACATACATGAATCATGCATGCATATACATATGTGGGCATGCCCAGACCCCCGGGGGGATCCTATAGCAGATAAGCCCTGTGGGGCCTGGATCCTTGAGACCACTGCCTCTTACACTTTCATGTGCACACACATCACCTGGGGATCTTGTTAACTTGTAGATTCTGATTCAAGTTCCCAGTGGTGCCCAAAGCTGGGGACCACACTTTGACCACCACACAGAAAGGAGACCAACAGAACCTGAAAACCAGTAGCCACCACCCATGACTGGAACCCAATGTCTGTGATGTTCCTGGTCTTCCTCACGACCTGCCATGTCATCAGCTGCCGTCTACTAGTACAAGACCTGTACTAGTGTCCAGGTAAGTTCCAGTCTCTATGTAACAGCTGGTCAGCAAGTATTTGTGGCCCACATGCTAGGAGCCACAAATACAGTTGCAGTGCAGGGATGAGCAGTGCAGGGAAACAAGGAAATGTAAGGTATAGTGTGCCCTCTTTCAGAGGGCTTAGAGTGGGTTGGGAGTGTGTGGATTCATACACCAAGCGAATAGAAGGCAAATGCAACCAGAAGAAAGTCAGGTGCAGACTCCACATTACAGCTGTACACTCTCACATGCTCAGAGCAGGGAAGATGGTGATGGCCTGGGAAGGTATGGAAATGACTTTTTCTTGGATTGGGCTCCCCAGAAACAGACTCTGAGATGATTTATGTGCAAATCATCTATTTGGAAACTGCAGCAGATGAGTACAAGAGGAGAAGAGTGAGGCAGAGAAGGGAAACAGCTCGGAAGGGATGCCAGGAGATTCTAGGGAAAGGGTTACCTCATTCGAGGGGTGACAGAGTTGGGGTAAGAATACGCCCATCATTGGTTGAAGGCTGCTAGTGGGGCTGGGGGTGACATTCGTCACATATCCATCCTGCCATGCATGTCAGCAGGGTGGCTGGTAAAGTTGGGGAAAACCACAGACTCAGAAATGCAGATGCTGGCAGTTGAAGGGAAGCAGGAGAGAGATGGGCCCCTGGGGCAAATGGTTTGAGTTCGTTCCCTGCGGACAGATACTCCGAGAAGGGAATAACAGGACAATTGAGAGAGGAGGCTGGGCCCTGCCCAGATAGAAGATAAGAGACCACATATTCCTCATTCTCAAAGTCAGGAGACCTCCCCAGCTACACATGCAGAGAAAGGCTCCTTGGAGGTCAAAAGGGGAGTGATACCGAGTGGCCAAACCTACACATAGGCCTCTTCCGTGGACTCCACCTTGGCTAAGAGATGTGCGTGCACACATGGGAAAATCCTGAGCTATACCAAATACGCACTCTGAACCAGGCAGATCAAAATGATCGGCCAAAGGAAACCCGGAAGAAATGCCCCATAAAAGTGATTCAAACTGCCACGAGGGCGTGACTCTCTGAGCCTGCCCGTGTGTCTATCCACACGTACTGTACTCATTTTTCTCCTAATAAACACTTTACTTGTTTCACTACTTTCCGTCTTTGTGGGAGTTCTTTTTCTGCAAAGCCGTAGGGCCAGGGTCTTGTCACTGACCACTGGTCTAGCGGCTAGGATTCGGTGCTCTCACGGCCGCAACCCGACATCAGTCACTGGCCAGGAACGGAAACCCTGCTTCAAGCCGCTGCAGGCCGAGGGCACCAGAGATGAGAAGGAGCTGGCTTACGCTGAAGTGATTTAAGTCTAAGGGCTACGGGCAGAGCAAGGTCTGTGCTGTAGCCTTAAAAGAGCGGCAGGATTTGAGCTGGAATTAGCAACTGCTTTATCCTCTCAACCCACCTGCTGCCAATGCCAAGCTGTCCTTTCTGATGAATCCAGGATTCATTCACATCTTAAGCTCAAGCCTAGAAGGGCAGTCGCTAAGTGGAAACTTTATGCTTTCAGTGGCGCAAGCACAGGCCTGCTTCCTCACAGACACCAGTGTAAGAAAGGCAGAAGTCCCCTCTGAAAAGAGGAGACGAGGTCTGTGGGGACCAGGCTGACCATCCTTGGGGTTCAATCCTGAGGGGAGACTGGTCAAGCAGAGGCCCCTTCTAGGCCTTGCCAAGCTCTCCCCTCACAGAGGCACTGAGAGCCCCTTGTGGATTTGGTCGGTTGGCCTAAATTACAGTTGATAATTACAAGACATGGTTGAAAATTGCTGCAACATGTAACTTTTGTAACCATTACTATCCTGCATTTGTAACTATTTGTGGGGACTGTTTGTCCTTTTACCAGGCTCTTTAGTTTCTGGGGAACTCTGAGGTACACAGTATTCATTTGCTTGTCTACACAATAAAAGGAAACAAAATACTGTTCCCAGGTGACCTGGACACCAGTGATGAATAAGTTTGGAGAGAGAAGGTAGAAAACAGGAACTGTCTGCTAATCAATGAGGACTTTCCATCATCTGGAACCAGTCTACCATCCAGCCTCATCCCTCTCCCCTCCCTCCATTATCCAAGCACTTGAAACTCTTCATGGTTTCCAGAAGGCTTTCCCCCAGCTGCTTGCCATTGCACCTGCTGTGTCCTCCCATGAATACTTTCCTCCTCCTCCCCTCACATAATCCTATCATACAACAAGCCTCACTTAGAACACGCTTCCAAACTCAGCCACACAAGGTGAGTTGTTTCCTTCTTGATCCAGTTCAGAAATCAGTAGTAACAGGCACCAAGTTAAACTCTAATCATCTGTTTGTACATCTCTCTTGCCCCCCATTCACTGTGAGCCCCTCTAGGGCAGGGACCATGTCTTTCTCCTCTCTGTGCTCCCATCACCACCAGCACTGGGGTTTGCACCCAGAAAGAATCAGCGACTCAACCCTATATCATTGAGGAAGGCTATGGAAAATCAGCTCTGTTATGTGAAAGCATATCTTGTATATACTTAAAGTTTTTTTTGTTCTCTTTACACTTTGCGAGAGACTTATTAATATCATTTACAATTAGCATGTACCCTTTTTACAATATAAAAAACAATAAAGCTATTTGGCACTTTGGAAGAAAGAATCTTCCCCGATGATGACAATTCTGTAGTATGAAGTAGCTGCCGGCTGGCACCAACCAAGGCTTCCCCAAAGACACTGAACCTACCAAAGTTTTAACTAAATTCCCCACCCTTGGGGAAATTGTGGTTTTAAAGTCACAGGTCCTTCCTCTTGTGGAATGGCCCCTAGAGCCTTCAGTCTTGATTTCCAAGTTAAAGGTGCATAGCATCCATCCAGCTCCTATTTCGCAGGATGTTTTTCCACACAGTCAGGATGAGGACAGTAATGTGGTTCTCAGTTGCCTTTGTCATTCTTTTCCTTTTCCTCCTGAAAGTGTTTTTGTGGAAGGCCTGCCGGATGTCACAGAAACGCGACCTGGGCAAGCTGTGTGTCACTTCTCTACTTGAAAAGTGTCCAAGACTCTGAGCCCAGAGAGGATGTCATAAACACACCCTGGTGCTTGGCCAGCATATTCCAGCCAGTTAGGAAAACAAGGCAGAGGGCACAGGATTTCACACCCACCCTGGCAGTGGCCGCACTCCGAGGGCATGCCATTTGATTCTTCACAGGTGCAAACTGCTGGTCTCCAGCTAAGGAAAACAACTGGCCATAGCATCCTTCCACGTACTATGAGACCATGTGCAAAGAGCAGTTTAGGGCATCTCTGTTTCCGTCACATAGGTCGGCTGCCTTGCGGGTCTGGCATAGGGCGGGGGAAACACAGCTATGGAGGGTGTGCTCCGTAGTAGTGTGTGCCTTCTAATGAGATGAGGTCCCGGTGAGGATGGGACTATTAAACTAAAATTGCTTCAGTTCGTTTACTTGAGACTTAGGTAGATGGACAAAACACATGAATGCAATTTGTCCTCTCAAAAAAGTCAAAGCCATTCCAAAAGAAGTCTCTTTTGCATGTGGACCCACATTAGGAAAGAGGGTTGTAATAACTGCAATACCCAACCAAGGGGGCTGAGACCACTTGCATGGCTCAGAGAGTCTAATGAGTGAAGAAAATAATGAAAAAAAATAAAGCCTCTGGAATTGAAGCATTCTACTTCAGTTCTTCATGGGCAAGAAAAGTCAATCTGGCCTGGATTTAATTTAAACCACTTCAGATTTAGTTAATGAGAGTTTTTAAAAAAATTGCTGCAAACTTATTTGAGCTGTTTTTATAGGTGGGGAGCTGGGGACCACCTGCCCTTTATGGAAAGCAATGCACTTCCAGTGCCCTCAAGAAAACAAGGCTTATTTTAAATTATAAAAATTTTTACAAAATGTGGCTTTATTATTGTTTTTGTTACTTTTATTCCCCTCAGGAATGGTGGTCTACAATATAAATATAACGCAGATATACATTCCACTCTGAGAAAAAAAATTCATATACACCAGTTATTTCCTAACAAGGAAAGAAGATACAGCCAGTCCCGCTTTATACCTTTGATGGTACATGCAGTACCTCATTCCTTTTATTTCTGTCCTTATTTTGACTTGTCCCCCACATACCCATCCATTCAGTCTCTTTCCCTGAGGCACACCATTTACTTGTTCCTGTCTTCCCTGATTTCAGTCTGTTTGGCTTAAGTTTCAGTCTGTATCCAAATAAACGCAATGAGAAAGCCTTGGGCACCACTGAGGAAGGAATAAATTGCTGATATTTATCGAATGTTTACCATTTGCCACAAACTGTTCTCCATGGTTTAACTCATTAAATTCTCACAACAAAACTACGAGGTAAATAATGTTGCTATTCCTATGTTACAGATGAGGAAACTCAATCAAGAGAGGTGATGTAACTTGCTCAAGGCCACACAGTGAGTGAGGATGCAAACCAAGGCGGTCTGACTCTTAAGACCACCCTCTTAGCCACCACACTGTATGGATGTCCCCACGGGCAGCAAGATCATTCATGCAATGCGTCCTTACACAGACATATCCTAGGTGGTGATCACTGCTCAGTCTACAGTGGTGAATGCTCCTCCTGGGAGCTGTACTTCAACCGGTTTGCTGCCTGCTGAGCTCTCATATATAAAAACCTCTTTTCTTTCTTTCTTTCTTTTTTTTTTAAGATTTTATTTTTTGATGTGGACCATTTTAAAAGTCTTTATTGAATCTGTTACAATATTGCTTCTGTTTTATGTTTTGTTTTTTTGGCCACGAGGCATGTGGGATCTTAGCTCCCTGACCAGGGATCGAACCCACACCCCCTGCGTTTGAAGGCAAAGTCTTAACCACTGGACCACCAGGGAAGTCACTGAAAACCTCTTTTCATGATCCACTCAACATCATTTTTCTCTGATGTCACCTACCAAGAGCCGGGATCTTTTGGAATCACAGACAGACATGGCTCATCATATGCTTTCCGGTTAATAACGTCAGGTCTGCTGTCCAATTTATTGGACAATTTATTACTGAACATATCACAGAAGTGGGGTGAATCTTGGCATTATGAAGAGCCAGCTGTGTCCTTTACTGGACAGGGCCAAGGAAGGTACACCTCAGAGGCAACCACTCATCAGTTACCCTAGAAGTGGATAGATTTCTCTGCCCTTTGGTCCTTCTAGTTTCACTCTCCATCCAACATATGTACTTTGGATGCCAAAACACACCTGAAAATTGCCTGTGAGTCACCGTACAGCCTCCTATAGTGACACAAGCACCATGGCTATTAAGCATGGTTTCATTTCAAATTTGGGCAAAAAAAGATCCCTGAGGTAATTTGGGAGATAGAGAAAATAAGTATCTATAGGGTGTTATTTTTTGTTTTCTAGATACAACTTTCCTCTGCTTGGTTTACACCAGCAGATGGAAAGATTGTGACTGCTATCAGCTGCTGAAAACAGTCTGCCCACCCAGATGGGTGCTGATTTGAAAGAAAGGCACATGTGGTATGGTTCCCCATAGCCAGCCCTGCAGTTCCTATACCTGGCTTTATGCAGTCACAGAAGGTGGGGCAGAAGTCAATTAATAACAACATGTGTGATTGATTCCAGGCTGACTCCACCCCTGAGGCTACCCTGGGCCTGACAGCCCTACATCCCCTGGAGACTCCCTCTTCCTCTTAAGGATCAAACAATGCAGTTTGCTGGAAGGCAGGCAACAAGGGAGGGATAAACAGTAGGCTCCAATCAGTCACAGACTGCACATCTCAGAAGTTGAAGAAAGATACTCAAATCGCATTGGCTTTTCTGCATTTCCAAAATCTTTTAAAATCCTAGCAACAAAAATCATCTGATACTTGGAACCCCTGAATACAGCTGAAAATTTTACTCTGGTGTCAAAGAGAAAAAAATTTTAATTAAGTCAATTTTTAGATGAGACTGGGAAAGAGGATCCTAGGGCCTGAGATCACTAGGGTCCTGTGGCTGTCTCATCATTAACACCCTAAACATCTCCATGTCTCATGTCCCTTTATGTCACATAGACCAAGCTCTCCACACAGAAAACAGCTAGGCCTTTTTAGGGCAAAGTTCCTGCTGTTCTCTTTTTTTTGCAATGTCCTCCTCCATAGGCAGCCAGGAGCCCATACTTGACTCCTGCCCTCATACCCACCTGGCAATGTACTTCAGTAACTCTCTGTTTCCTTCTGCAAAGAGGCTGGAGAGAAATAACCATACACGTATATCTTGCCTATTGGTTTTGGTCTTTAGGAATATGGCTCCGCAAAATTTTTAGAACATTGAACAGGTTTACTCAAATTAAGCAGTTAATAGCTGCTTAGACTACTAATTCTTGGGACATCTGAATTTTAGCATTCTTAAAACTAAAAGAAGGACTTTCAAAGGCTGATATTTTAGGCATTATTTCTGAGTAAAGGATCCTGACTAACATTTATAGGTAATTGTATCAGTCTGATCTTAAATGAAATGGAATAATGGAATCCAAGAATATCAGAGCCAGAAGGGCGGTAATCCAGTGTAAAGACATTATTTATTTTTGAGGAGAGAAAAGAGACCCAGAGAAACGAATGACTTGATGAACTGCAACAGAGACATTCTTTGTCCCCTGTCATTCTTTCTGTCCTTCTCTTTTGATTAGCTGGGCATATGGCCACCTAAATCCAGACTAGATGTTCCAGCCTCCCTTGCAGCTAGGTATGGTCATCTGCAGCTTTGTTTTATTTAGCCAATGGGCTATAAACAGTAGGTTGTGTTTGACTGTCTGGAAGAGTTCTTCTTCCCTTTCCCCTTCCTGCTGGCTGAAATGTTGACTTGATGGGTGGAGAGGAGTAGCCATCTGGGACCATGAGATAGAAGCCCTGTGCTCTTCGGTGTCCTCAAGGATAGGAGAGCAACAAAGGAGAAGGGGCCTGGGTTTCTGAAACACGGAGTTCTAGACGGACTGCCTTCTAGACTTCTTCATGTGCAAGGGAAATAGATGTGTATCTTTGTTTTTTTTATTTTTTTTTAATTTTTTTTTTTTATTTTTATTTTTAAACGGCTCTGCTGTCCTGCTAGCCATCTTTTTTTTTTTAATTTATTTTATTTATGGCTGTGTTGGGTCTTCGTTTCTGTGCGAGGGCTTTCTCCAGTTGTGGCAAGCGGGGGCCACTCTTCATCGCGGTGCGCGGGCCTCTCGCTATCGCGGCCTCTCTTGTTGCGGAGCACAGGCTCCAGACGCGCAGGCTCAGTAGCTGTGGCTCACGGGCCTAGTTGCTCCGCGGCATGTGGGATCTTCCCAGACCAGGGCTCGAACCCATGTCCCCTGCATTGGCAGGCGGATTCTCAACCACTGCGCCACCAGGGAAGCCCTAGATGTGTATCTTTGTTTAAACCATTGTTTTTTTGAATTTTTGTGTTACTCTTGACCACATCTAAACTGCTATATCAGTAGTCTGGAAAAGTTTTAATTGATTAGCATGACTTGATGGAGGAGGGCAGGATGGGTGATGGACAAGGCCTGATTGATTCTTAGTCTAAAAGATAAAATGCTTTAAATATGTTATGTCAAGGGATCTCAAATACTGATCCACAAAATGCTGCATCAGAATTACCCTGGCAGATGTGGGGGAGGGGTGTCTCATAAATCCAGATTCATGGGTCCCTTTCCTGTAGGTTTTCATTTAGTAGGTATTCTATGGGGCCCAAGAACTTATTTTGTTAAAAAAGTTCCTAATATAGTCCTGATATCCAGATACATTTGGAAAGTATTTGATCTAAAATTGCTCTCTGCTGAGGAGGTGAACCAGAAGCATTAGAAAAAATTTTTTTCTCTCCCAAACATAGATGCCTCCATGGGCACATGAGAATGAGAGATAGAGATAGAGATAGAGATAGAGAGAGACAGAGACAGAGAGAGAGAGATGACAGAGACAGAGACGAGAAAATATTCTGATATTCTGAATTTTGAAATAAGTGATCCCTCAGGCTCTTTGGACCCTCCTCACCTTCTCTCTGTACTCACCTGGAGTCACATAAATGTCACCTAATAGTCCTTTCTCTCTCAAGTTAGCCTTAGTTCAGATAAACCTACAGTGGCTAGTGTTTTTTGTTTGCTTTGTTTTGCTTTGTTTACAGATTACATTTTCTATGGGAGGTGTAGTCACTTTCAATGTGCATTACTACACATTAATGAATCATAAATGTATTTGTGACAAAAAGAACTACCACTTAAAGATTCCAAGGCCTTGCACATCAGAGGTTGAATATTTTGGTCCATGCAAAAATTCGCAATGTCAGCAGATTCAGTCAAACAGCTGTTGGTTACAGTTGGCCTAAAAGCACTTGGGCATAACAGCAGGTTCTCCTGGCAGCAAAGGCGATGGGCACAGAAACTGTTACCAGAAGGCAGATCATGGCAGGCAGAAGACATTCCAAACAGCACTGAACGGAAAGGGATTATACTAAGCAGCACGTCAGTACCGAGTAATCCTTTTACAAGAGCCACTGTCACATTCATAAGTACACACTGCTTGGGAGACCAGTTCTCCCACCTTCTTCTGGGAAACTAGAGGAGTAAGGCCCTCAACCAGGAGGAAGCCTGGCATTCACCAGGCTCTCCACAAATCTCAGCAGAAATCAAACAAAACAGATTGCTAAACTTGGTGAACTATGAAATCTCTTTTAAGAGTTGTACAATTTTGTATTTATCTAATAGGAAACTACAGTATAGGTAAGTGGGTGAAAGTAAAAGCTTTCCTCTATCAATTATATATTCGCTTTTATTTTTAAAAGATAAAAATCCTAAATCCCAATATGAAATCATCAGACAGACATGCATGTGTGTGCATACATGCATGCACACACCCTTCAGAACTTTAATTTCTGGAAATTCTTTCTTAGTTGCCTAATCCCCACAAGCTCTGGTGGCATCCTGTTGTCCCTTCTGAAAGATTTTATTATGCAAATATTTAGACTAGGACTTTTAAACATCCATGAACGTTTATTGCACTCTCCCAAATAACATCATGCAGAGGGCTCAAAACATATTGAGTCCAGGCACTTATTGACAGGATAGCTATGGGTTCTCATTAATAGGCAGTCTCTGAGACCTAACTCTGTGTTTACTGATGGTCTCCTGATTGACCAGAATTGCAACCAGAAATGAGATGAAACTCTTTTACTGGTTGCTGTTATTATAAAGTGGTCTTGAATCTGTCATAGTGCTCTTTCCATTGTAACCCTTCGCCTTCCTCAGTGACACTCCAGCAATGAAATCCTCACTTCCTGAACCTTCCACATAACCCTGCTACAATGTGCCCTTGATCCAGAGGCTGCTGTCCATGAAAAAAAAAAAAAAAAAGAGAGAGAGAGAAAGAAACAAAACTCTTAGAAGTCTCAGGACAAATTTGTAGGTCGTAGAGCTCCTATGGATTAAGTGCCAATGGAATTTAGGGAAATGAAGAGAAAAAAACCCATACTTACTTCATCCACATGCCCAACAGCTCCATAGATTCTCGCCATTTGTCCAATGAGGTAGGGGAATCTCTCAGCAATCTCTTTCAGCATTGGAAGAAAACTGTTCAAAGCCACTGGCTCGTAGCCTGCTATCTCTATGAGGATGCTTAGGATGATGTCGTTATGGGTCGAATCCTTCAAATGCCCGATTAGGAAAGGAATACACTTCTGAACCACCTACAGAAAGAAAGGAGAAGAAGAGGGAAGAAAGAGAAACAAAGAGGAAATTAAGTCAGAATCAATCTAATATTTTTTGTATTCAATCTGAACTCAACACATTCTGAGATTATTACTCTTGTTGGAACTCAAACAAATCTCCCAAGTCTGAAATTTAAAATTTACAATAAAATTTCAGAGGCTTCAGTTTCTTTTGCTTCCTCTTTAAATCTGCACTCTGCCATTGAAGAGTAAAGGCTGCAAAATGCTTAAATGCTTCTATTCATAAGTCAAGTTTTGATGTGTTATGTCCTTATTGGTAGTGTTACATTTCCTCCAAACCACCCTGAAAGCTTCAATTTTTAATTTTAATTTTATTTTTGGTGCTCATATACAATAGAGTTTTCCTAAAGACTCACGGAAAACATTATCAAGTAGTGTTCTCAGAAATTGGTTGTGCTGTCCATTATCAACTGTGCTGCATATATTGAGAAGAATGAATTTGACCACTAATTAAATTGAATCGAAAAGCATAGATGGCATTAAAAATATTTACTGAATACCTACTATGTACCCAGAACACCTAGAGATTCCTAGAAGTTAGGATACTGGCCAAAATTTTTAACATGGCCTACATACTCAGTCCCTACTTGCCTACTCCTTAGACATCATCTTGGACACAACCACCTTGCTCTCTCAACTTTAGTAACAATGGCATTTTTTTCTCTCTCAAATTCCTCTCACCATAGGACCTGTGCACATATTATTCCCTCTCTGTAATAAGGTCTTCTCCACTACCTCATTTCATCAGTTAACTCCTAATTATCCACAGACTATCAGAGAGTTTCAATTTAAAGGACAATATAAGTATGTAAGAGATCCTTGACGATGACTTTAATCAGAGCCTTCAAACTGGAGAAATATGGTGTGGAAATATTTAATAATAAAAGTAAGAAAGCAGGAAAGAGCTCTTCCATTTTCTTCAATTTTCCATTTGGATCGCAAAAATGTAATACGATAAAAAATTATTAAAGTAAAATAATTTGTACCATATTCTCAATATCCTAATCTTTCTTTCTTAATTTTTAATGCTTTTATCAATATAAAGATGCAATAATTTGTATTAAGGAGAATGTGACTTTTTTGTGGAATAAAGTCTCTATGTTAACACACAGACACATTGCATACTGACGATTTAATGAATTGTTTTGTCTGCTAAAATAAAAGAATTAGAAAGGACAACCTGTGGAAAACTGAACAAAGAAGTACAAACTATTTACCCATCCATACTTCTACTACGTTTATTTCTTTTGTTTGTTGTTGGTTTGCTGTTTTGGTAAGGGAGATTTGAAATGTAGATGCCAGTATTAAAACTGAATCTGATGCACAGCTCAATTTGCTGAACTCACCTCCTGCCCAAACCCTGCTTTTCCCACCTCTCTAGCCCCAAGTGTCTTCTTTCCCCATAAATGACACAATCATCTGACTGCTCAAGCCAGCAGTCTGGGAATCATTCTTGACAACTGTTTTTCCCTTATCAGCAGCTTCATCCAAGCAATCACCAAGTCCTATCGATTCCACCCCCCAAGTATCCCACAGATGGGTCCACTTCCCTCCATGTCCATTCATCTATCCATTCATTCATTCACAAATATTTATGGAGTCCTTCCCATTTGCAAGGTACTATTCTAGGTGCTGGAGTTAATGTTTCTAACAAGTCTGACAGGTTCCTGCCTTCATGGAATAATTCACTGTCTAGTAAAGGAGATACTTAGTAAAACAAATAGTTACAAAAGAAATACGTAATTATAAGTTTTAATAAATGTCACATAGGGAAAATACAGGGTGCTGTGAGACACAGTCCCAGGGCCCTGATTTACACTGGGGGTCAGGGAAGTCCTCTCAGCAGGGACATTTAAGCTGAGACACTGATCTAGTCACCCTGCATTTGGGTTATTCCAACAGCCTCCTAACTGTTCTCCCTGCCTTCAGTCTTGTCCATCCAGTACCTTCTCGACCTTGTGGCCACAATGGTGACCCTCTCCTGCTTAAAATACTTCACTAATTTCTCATTGCTCTCAAGCCAGAGGTTCACTATACCTTTTCTGAACTGACTCCTATCCATCTTCTACACTTAGCTCCTTACCCACCTATTCTACTGTCTCCCCATCCAGATCCCATCACATAACACACTTCCACCATGTTGGATTTTTAAAAAATGTTCTTGACCTGCTAAGTTTTCTCTTGTGTCTGGAATTTTACTCAGGTGATCCATTCTGCCTGTAGTTCTTATTGCCCCAAATTTGCTGGATAACTCCTTATCATTCTTGAGGCTTCAGATTAGCTATTATTTCCTTTAAAAAATCTTCCTCAACTCCTCTTCTCTTCCCCTCTCAGTCTCATGTCCCTGCTAAAGCTCCTACCCTCACACTTCCTTCTCATTGATGTTCTAGTGTCTGCCTTGCAGACTGATTGAAATCTCTACAAGGTCAAGAATCATTTCCATTTTGTACCTGTGAATGTATACTCAATGCCTAGCACAGAGTCTGGCCTGAAAGTGAGTCAATAAATATTTAAGGAACAAATAAAAGGCAGATCTAAATGATTTTATAGGGTAGTTTTTGGATAACCCCAACTCCCACCCCACACCATAGTACTTGAGTAGTTGTACATAATGTTTAAACATATATACTACCATGTGTCATATACAACCTAACTAATACGGACATAAAAGAAGATAATTTTGAGATCACTAGGATCATCCTGTGTATAAATTTAAACTTGATATTCATATCCAGTACTTGCGGAGAAAAGGACAGGGCTAGTTTCTGGTCAATGGCACATATGAATGAACAGTTCAGTAAAGGCTGCCTGTGCACTGGGGTCGACCGTATGTCCTTTGGGAGAAACTATGAGAGGTCCCTGGCACCTATGGCAGAAGTGTCAGCCAGCTGCGCCGGGTCAGGGCAGCATACTTAACCTGAGGCTTTTAGAAATGGAAAACGCTTACACATTTCCTGCCCCATCCTACAGAATTCCATTTCCTCGTCCTTACTCTTCATGTCCTATCCCTGGAACACCAAGGTCTCTGTCACACGTGCTTCCAGTCATGACAATTTTATTTAAACTCCAGCCATACATCCCAAGCCTATAAAGAAAATTTTAAAAGGAAAAGAAAGAAAAGGGGAAAGGAAGAAAGAAAAAAGAAGAAAGGCAGGCAGGCAGGCTCAGGCAAATATATACTCCTGGGCAGAGTTGAATCCATAGAAGGAGCAAAGAAAAGAGAAGCCCTGAATAATGTGAATAATGTGAATGAATAAAGGCAGATATTTCTTGAAGTTTATCACTCACATTTAAGGGAAGTGGTGCTTTGGGCTTTAGATATTCTGGGATAAGGAGAGATTATATTTTCCAAACACAGGGCATTTCCTTAGATTGGTCTCTTCATGGTGCCGCATTGGAGCCGTTTCATAACTCAGAGAAAGCCTTCTTTGGCTGAGAGCAGAGCAGCCACTAAGGTAACATACATGGCTGGCAAAGAGCAAGCTAACACGGCCTTTGTTTAGGCCACAAGCCCCACACCATGGACTCTGAAAGAGCTTCCAAACTGACCTCCTAGCCTCAAGTCTTTTCCCCTCTCTTCAGCCTCCTCACTGCCTAAAACTTCATCTGCATATGTCAAAGATTTCCCATGGTGCATGGCCGGAATCCCAGTGCCACGGCATTCCAGGGTCTTCACTGATGGGTATATCTGCTGCCTCTTCCTCGGTGAACCCTCTGAGCCAGCAACATGCCACTGACCACCCACAGTGGCTTGAATACAGAGAAAACTCATACTTTCAGAGCTGATCTCAAATAGCCCTACTTCTGGGAAGCCTTCCCTCCAGCCTGCTCTAACATACACACAACCTGAAGCTAGAGAACAAGGGAGGCCCCCAGACCACACACTGAAATATTCTGCAGTCTTATACAGTGTTCTATCTTCTTACCTGACACATACACCTTTATAACAATCTGGGAGGCTTGATTTGAATTTAGAATTTTTGGCCCCTGTAGAGGGAACAGGAAGAAATGACCCTTAGTCCCCATCTCTTGCCCCTCCCTTCTCTTCCTACCCCTGGCTTTGCCCTCAAGGAGTCTCCTATGCATATATGTGGATACCCCAGCCCACATATGCAAGCTCATCTAGGCTGCCTCTCAGATCTATGGGGTCACACTGTTGGCATAGCCTGTCCTTGGGAAAACAGGCCCAGGGACCAGGACTTACATCCTGGAAGCAGGATGGAGACTTACAGGAAAGGGATTCCAAGGTCCCAGTTATCTGGACTATGTCTAGTAGACAGGGAAGTGCATGGGAACTGGGGGCACAGGCAGAGGAGGGCCAACCAGAACAGTATAAAGCAAGTAGCCCAGGGAAGGGTCCTATCCCTGACTTTTCTGGTCCTTCCTGAGCAGAATTAATCACTGCCTTTTCTGTCTCCCAGAGCAGCCTGCTGACAAGTTTAGCATCTTGTCATTGAACTGAAATTTTGTGGACACAGCTCATTACTCCAGGCCATGGGCACCTTGAGGGTGGGACCATCTGAAAACATAGCTCCATAACTTAATTGGCAGCAAATGACGTTTAAATTCTTACCTACAGAATAAAAAGTCGAGCTATTGTGTACATGTACATGTGTATGTGCATGTGTGTATCCACACTCCCTCTTAAATTAGTCCTCAGGTTCAATTTTCTCTTTCAATTAATTTGGATAGTACTTACAAGGTCTATTAATCTCCAGAAATCTATAAAATAACTGCTACTTTTTCATGTACTACTTACACTCACCATACTAACAAAATATATATTCTGAAACCCAGGGTTCTGCTCCAAAGGCTGTTTGAGAACAGACTATATATATTCCATCACTCTATCTTAATGTTCTGCAACTGGCTTCTCATTTTAAATAAATACCAAGTGACCTCTGAGTCTTGTCAGCCTGGTGATGCTATGTTAGGTGCTGTAGGATTAGGTATGTGAATAGGAATGCTCTACACTGCTGAGAGAAAATCCTAGAAAATGACTCTAGGGACCAGACCACAAAAGCAGTTCCTCTGGGTCTGGACATTAATCAACAGAGGGCTGAATTTACCATTTCCTGCAACTTCTCTGTATGGTTAGGGCTAGACGCCTACATCCTGGGGATAATAACACATATGCTCATATGTGTTACTAAATTCTGTTTCCTTCATTGACTAGACTACAGCATGGTTTTTGGCAGCCAAGAATATAGACTTAGCCCCAGAAGGCCACTTGGAAAATTGACCACCCAGCCTTTTCCTATAAATGGACTCGGAGAATCCTCTGGAGCTTCCAGCCACGAGTCACTAGCCAAGAACTGCCTCCCTCCACCTAGGAAGGATAGCTTCCTAAAAGAGGGATACTCAGAGGGCAGTGATGGAGGAAGGGACACCACATGGTCGGGCAGCAACATCAGAAACTCACAGACGGATGGATGTGGACGCTATGTCACCTTCCTTCACAACCTCATGGACTAGTCCGCTATACATAGAGAAGATTTTTTTTTCAAGGGTCAAGTGTTGACCCTCCAGCCCTGGAGAGCCAGGTTATCACTGGTCACAGAAGGTGGGTAATGAGGAGTGCATTCAAGAAAGCATGAAAACATTCCTGCACTTGCCTTCATCGGAGAACCTGCTCAGTTTACCTCCAAGTTACAGAGTACTGGCACAGCTTTTATGCAGAAGGAAAAACCCCCTTTTAATTCAAATGTCACAAGGTCAAAATCCTTCTCATTTAGCCTCTTATTTCATCTGAAATTGAATTAACTAGACTTACACTGAAAGCCTCAGTCTACAGATTTGATTGTTGCCACGTATTTCACTTTCCTCTCTCGGTAGACTTTTCTCTGTATCCCTCCGTTTCCCCTTGCCCGCTGTCTAATTAATGAACATGAGAGAGAGGAGAGGTGAATCAGGGATTTCTCTAGCTCACTGCCTGAGCATCTCAGTAATCAAGTGTTAGCTGACAAAGAGCTGAAGGAGGCAAGGGGGTTGGGGAGGGGCAGGGCTGCTTTAACAGGAAGAGAAGTGCTGATGGGAAACAAAGGGTTGGGCGGTACCCTAGTCACCACTCCCTGCCACCAGTTAGGATCCTGGCCCTGGTGGGTCCCTTCACGTCATTATGGGTGCTTCCTAACCCTTTGCTTCTTCCTTCTAGGATCCACACTCAGCACCTACAGGAATACCTACAGCAATCTGCTTTCCCCCTCTCTTTCCCCTTCTGTTCGGTTCTCCTCCTCTTCTTGTCTAGCTCACCTTTCTATTGTGTCCCCTGGCTCGCCCATTTGTTTCACAAGCCACAGCCTTACAGTCTCATTTTTTTAGCATGTTGAGATCAAAAGATCTCATTGGCTGGAATTAGACTGGGTTGATGAGGTAGCTCAGCCTGACCTGTATGGCTCTGCGAAAGTTCCCTAACCAGTGTCAGCCCCAGATTTTCTGTAAATGGCAGTCTTAGGGGCGGGGCAGTGTGACTGTAATGGCCTGTGGAAGACATTGCCCATCTGAAAACTGGAGGGGCTGATAAAGATAAGGGGGGCATGAAAAGCCACCGCACCAAGTCGCTCTTTGGTACCAGCACTGCTCTTGACCTCTCCAAACTTCAACTTCTCTGTTTACAAAATGAAAAGGTTGTGGAGAACAAGTGAGATAATCTCTGTAAAACACCTACACAGTGCCTGGTACGTGGCATGAGCTCAACCACTATTGGTGCCCCTTGTCCACCCTCCCCTGCCTTCTGTAACCTGGGAACACTTCCCTTGTGGCCTTCTGAAGTGGAGGCTACTCAGTGACTCCCCCAGGCCAAGAGAGGAGGGGGTTGGGAGTCAGAGTGCTGGACCTGTCACTTACGGCTTACTACTTGTGCGATGGGGGCAAGATAACCTCTCAAAACATTCCTTTTTCTTTTTTTTTCTGATTTTAATTGATTAATTTATTTTTCATTTTTATACAATTTTTAAAGGTTACACTCCGTTTGCAACAAAGCATCCATTTTGACTGGTGCAAAATGGAGAAAAAAATAACACATCATAGAGTTATTGGTAGGATTAAATGAGATATTAGATGTTAAAACAAAAGTCCTTTGTGAATGGTAAAATCCTCTGCAAATTTAGGCACTAATACTAACTCATCTGTCTTAAGAAATATTCGTGGAGAGACTTCTGTGTGCCAGGTACTATGCCAGGCACTGGGGACACAGTGGTGGATACGGTGGTCCTTGTGTCTCAAGCATTTGCATCACAGCCAAGGTGATCCAGAGGGAGAGAGACCAGCAGAGACAAATTCACGACAGTGTGAAATTTGCTATGTCAGGGATTAGGCAGAAGAAAGGAGTCAGAGAGGACTACTGGCAAGAAGGCAACATCTAAGCAACTGTCGGCCCAGAAAGGGTGGTTCTGGTTAGGAAAGAACATTCCAGATGGAGAACGTAGCATATATGTAAAAACTCAGTGCCCTGATAGAGAATGCCCACCTGTGGTCCCTAAGACTGTAGAGTTGTTCAAGGTGTAAGGCTTAAAGTGACCCTAGGAGGCCAGGCAACAGTCAGGGGCCTGGTTTTAAATGGCCTCATAAGCCCTTTCCCGTGTCTCTGGACAGCCATTGAAGGCCTGTAACCAGAGGTCTGACAGGACCTCTCTGAATGCCACACATGGTGCCACCCTCATTCTTAGCCCCTACTTTTTTGGGTCAGGTGACTCCAAGGCCTTTCCCCTCCCCCTTCCTATAAGTGAGCCTCCTCCTGGTTTCATTTACCTTTATGCCCATCCTTTACCCTATGGGAAATAAGTTGAATTAGCTTATTCTATCCAAATCCCCCTTGAACTTTTATTGAACCTGCCTTTCCAAGAACTGTGTTTGTTTTGCTTTTGCTCTCAGGCTGCAGATCAAATGGCATGCCAGCCACCTCCTTTATGAAACTAGGTTTGGCCTGTTAGTCACCTCTCCCTATTCCCCATATCACCTGGTCCCCAGTCTCTGTCTGTGGTAGGCAGAATAATGACTTCCCAAAGATGTCCACACCCTAATCCCCAGAACCTGTGAAAATGCTCCCTTCCACACAGAAGGGACTTTGTAAATGTGATTAAGTTAAGGGTCTTGCGATGGAGAGATAATCCTGGATCACCTGGGTGGCCCCAATGTACTCACAAGGACCTTGGAAGAGGGAAAAAGGAGAGTCAAGCAGAGATGAGAGTGATGCAGGCCATGAGCCAGCCTCTTGGAGCTGGAAAGCACAAGGAAACGTATTCTCCTCTAGATTCTCCAGAAGGAATGCAAGCCTGTTGACCCATTTTAGACTTGTGACCTCCAGAACTGTAAGGTAATAAATTTGTGTTGTTTTAAATCACTACATTTGTGGTAATGTTACAGCAGCACAGGAAACGAATACACCATCCTGTCTGTGCCCCCCTCACTCTGAGCCTTCTTTTAGGTGACCCAGCGATCCCTCAACTCCACTCCCTGCCCAGCCCAAACTCTGTTGTAGCTTTGCCCATCCTTTCTGTCCTTAATCCTTTCTGAAATTCATTTCTCCATCTGTGCTCTGGAATTCACTCCCAGACTTCCTCTAGCACCTTACTGTATCTAATATTTTCTCCCACATCTTCAATCACTTTATTCTTACTGGATATTGTTAAACCCTCCTTATTTCCCCTAAACTCCCACACTCGTGCGGTCATTTCCTACCCTTCCCTTCCACACACAATCCGTAATGGATGCCTGCCACTCCCCACTTCACCCCACAGACCACTGCCTCTCGTGGGTCACTAGTGAGTCCCCAGCTACCAAATCCAAGGTCAATTCCCATCTCCAATCTCCTTTAACTCCCTAGGTCTTGACCCTGTTGAGCCACTTTCCCCCTCTGGAGACCACACACATCTTTTTCTTTGTTCTTCATGGTCTTCACTCTCTTTGGTCTCTTTTGTTCATTTATTCATTTCCAGACTCAACGACGTTTTATTGAAACCCTATTAGGTGCCCAGCACTATGCTAGGGAGTTCATACAAATATGCAAACACACTCTTTGATCCTCAAGGAGTTTAAGGTGCACTGGGAGAGACGGACGTGGAAAAAATAGTGACAATATATTATTCTAAGGGCAAAAGCGAAGATGCATACCAGGTAACAGAGAGGTGCCCAGTCCTCTGCCCGACTTCTAGCCTTATTGCTCAAAGTGTGGTCCCTGAAGCAGCAGGGGCAACATCACCTGGGAACTTGTGAAAGGGCAGAATCGGGGACCCCATCCTAGACCTATTGAACTGAAACCTCTGGGGGTGAGGCTCAAGCCTGCTCTCCAGTGTCCAGGTCTCCCAGCCCAGTCCCCACTTCCTGAAGATCCTTTGCCCCTCTGCTCCACCTGACATAAAACTTCAACATCTTGCCTGATGCCACTCCCTTTGTGGGTCTTCATGGCACCTATTTTCCCCTAAGGTAGAACTCACTGCCCCCTGCCCCCCGTTTATACCTTTCGTGGAGCACTTATCACCCTGTTTAGTTCAGTTTAGTTTTATGAATGTTTACTGAGTGCTCTCAGATACTGTACCAAGATGTGGGATACAAAGGAAAAGAAGAAATCATGCCTTACCACGAGGAGCTTACAGTCTATTGTGGTTAATTATGCATATGACCATTCTTGCATGCCTTTCTTTGAATTTTGATGTTGAATCCAAAGGTTCCAGTCTTCACCTTAGTGTTGACTGGTTTTTCAAGTGGTGGATATTGATATTATCAGGAAAATGGAGCAAAGATGCAGCCATATATAACCTTGGCTGACCATTAATCTGTACTGTACACATGTCTTGGTGCCCTCCAGAATCCAATTCTACTTCCTCCTTCCTGGCAGCCTCTAGTTTCTATGTGAGTATCCTCAGTGTTCAGGAGAAGCTCCAGGGGTAGAGCATGTGTCTGAAACAGAGACTATCAGGACTTTGGTTTGGATGTTGTAGGAAAGCATACTGCTTAGAGAACCCCTGGCCCTATACGGAGCACACAAGGAGAAATCCTACAGAAAATGAAAGCCAACACCGAGAAATCAAAAATCTGAGAAATGGAGATACAGAAGCTGTTCTGCTCACATATTTGAGCCCCTGATCAAGTCTCATCTGAAGGTTTTTCTCCATCGCATGTGCTAATAAATTCCTTTTATTGTTTAAACCAGTGTGGGTTGGCTGTTTGGTTACTGATAATCACAAGCATCCTAATTATTACAATCTTTTACTTGAATCGAAAGAACAAGTAATTTGCTATCTAGAAAGTGAGCCTTTGCTCTCACTACAGTCTGATTTCCCCGTAAGTCAAGGCATGTGTAGGTCTTCCCCTTGGCCCTATCTGAGAAACCGTAGATTCCTAGGACTGCACGACCACACTGACCTTTCATTAAAGCTGTCCTGCAATGGCTACAGATTTGCACATTTGTTGTGTTTGTATTACTGTACTTGTGGTGGTTAATTTCATGTGTCAGCTTCACTGAGTCAGAGGGTGCCCAGATATTTGGTTTAACATTACTCTGGGTATGTCTGTGAGGGTGTTTCCAGATGACACTGGCATCTAAATCAGTAGAATGAGAAAGCAGATTGCCCTCTCCAGTGTGAGTGAACCACATCTAATTTGTTGAAGGCCTGCATATGACTGCTTGAGCTGGGACATCAGTCTTCCCCGGGCCTCAGGCTGGGACTTACACCCTCAGCCCTCTGGCCCTCAGGTCCTTGGACTGGAACTACATCACTCGCTCTCCTGGGTCCTCGGCTTGCAGACGGCAGATTGTGGGACTTTTTAGCCTCATAATTGCATAAGCCAACTCTAATTCCTCATGATAAATATGTATGTATGTATGTATGTACAGATAGATAGATTGATTGATAGATTCATTCTATTGCTTCTGTTTCTCTAGAGAACACTAAGACAGTATCCAACTTCTGCCACTACCTCCTCACTTTTATGACTCTAGAAAAAGTGAATGAGTGCTTTCATGTAAAGGTGAGCATGCACAGATACATGAGAGAGGAAAGCTGAAGTATACATCCTGTCCATATACCCAGAAACACACCCAGTTGTGTGAACCATCACGTATATAATGTAAATTTTACCTCCGGTTGCTTCCTCTTTGCAGCTACATGCAAAAGCCGTAAAAGATGGTACTGTTCTGGTTGTTCCAGCTGAGACATCAAGGCTAGGAGCTCTGTCAGGTGTCTGTTAATGGGCTGAGGCTGCTTATCGTACACAGCAGGTAACACCCTCAACAACATGGCATTACCTGTTGAAGGAATAATCACAGAAATGATGACTTTATCAGCCCATGAGCCATAAAATACCATTATTATCAATGCAACAAATTTTGGACTTCCTCACATATTAAATAGCACAGACTAATGGCCAAATCCTCTGCTAAAAATAACATGGTACCTTATTCTGAAAAATCACTAAATCATTATTATTATTTTATTTATTTACTTATTTACTTATTTATTTATTTATGGCTATGGGGTCTTCGTTTCTGTGTGAGGGCTTTCTCTACTTGCGGAGAGCGGGGGCCACTCTTCTTCGCGGTGTGTGGGCCTCTCACTGTCGCGGCCTCTCTTGTTGCGGAGCACGGGCTCCAGACGCGCAGGCTCAGTAGTTGTGGCTCATGGGCCTAGTTGCTCCGCGGCACGTGGGATCTTCCCAGACCAGGGCTCGAACCCATGTCCTCTGCATTGGCAGGCAGATTCTCAACCACTGCACCACCAGGGAAGCCCCTAAATCATTATTTAAACAGTTTCCATAAAAGGGAATACTTTATGATATGATCAGCATTATTATCTAATGAAAATTTTTCCTGAGTAATGCACCATGGGGAAAAGAAGATTTGACAGTAACCAGACGACACCCTTGAGAAGGAAACAGTTTCAATAAAGAATTCCTGACGAGAAACAACATTTGGATGCCGTTTAAATGAAAACTAAGCAGTGACATAAGCATGAATCTAAATGAAACTGAACTAAAAAAAAATAAAAGGGCAGAGGAATGTCTTCATGTTCCTGAGAGATACGGAGGCATGATTCAGACAACTGATATATGGAAACTATGCCTTATTTTTACGACTAGTTAGAAAAGTAGCAATGCAAATCTAGATTCTCAATTTCTGCACTATTTCAAGGGAAGTTTAGACTCAGGTTGTTTGTCACAGGTGATCTGCCTCAAAGACTTGTATGGACAACTGGGTTTAAAATGGCGGAACCTGAAGAAAAAATATGACGTAAGGTTTGCAGGGACTCATCAGCAAACAACATATGGGAAACATCTGCTTATCATTTTATGGTATGGATTTTTTCGAAAAATCCTCTCAAGAACTTAAATGTCTCAGAATTTGTTTCTAGGGATTTCTCGAACAAGAATTTTCTTGCTTCTATTTACTTTAAATTTGGCTCTGTATATAGAAGACTTACACAGAAAGAATCAAATAAGCAGTGATTATACATGTGTAGACCCTTATTAAATGGTGGGGACATTTAGATATGAGGATTAAGAAAAGAAGGCCAGAATTTTCAGAATATCTATGACCAAATTTAATGAAAGGGTGATCCTGGGTCATGGTGAATATATCTCGGTGACGATAAATAATAAGAATTGCTTTTTCCACACATGGCTCATAGAATTAGTCTCAAACAGATTTTAGTCATATGCCCACAGACTCCAAGGTATTGGAAATATTCAGGGTTTTTTTTTAAAATGTGAAAAACATTGTTTTATTTTGTTTTTTGTTTATTTTTACTAATTTTACTAAGAGCTTTTTCTTAAAGGATCAGGAATTGTCAATGTCATGCCGAATCTCTACAAAGCACATTAGCTCATAGAACTTAGCTATGTAGACATACTGATTAACTGCTGAAAAAGGTCACAATAAATGGAACTGTCATTGTAATTGAAGACAGGAACAATACTCATTAAAGGTCCTGGGACCCCTGAAGAGGGAAAACCCAGATTAGTCATCTTTAGCTGACTTGGATTTCGATCAAAGAATACAAAGATAAATAAGGGCTTTTTAAAAAATTTGAAACTGATGAAGACACTTCGTTGTAGAAACCCTATAAATTTCATTCATAAGCTAATACATTCTTCTTCATTATGAAATATTTCAAGCCATTAGACAAATATAGGCAAAAATATAAGGACCACTGGTGTGCCTACCAACCAGCTTTACCAAAACTCAACCTTGTACCATAATTGCTTCCCACCCCACTCACTTCCTTTTCTCCCCAGAGGCAACCACCAACCTGAAATTGGTATTTACCATCTTCATGAATGTTTTTACACTTCAATTGCATGTGTATATATCAATAAGCATTTACACTGTTCTTTGCATGCTTTAAAATCTTATATCAATAGTATATTGTACATATCTTTGTGCAACATATTTTTTTCTCATCCAACATTGTGTTGAAGTTTTATATCCAAGAAGTTCTCCTTCATTTATTCTCACAGCTGTATGGTATTGTATTGTATAAATATGCAACAATTTATTCATATACTTCATGGTTGGAAGATTTTTATTATTGTTATTATTATTGTTATCATTTGCTTTCACCAATAGTGCTGCAATTTTTAGACCTATTTCTTTGTGCATAAATGGGAGATATTCCCTTGGGTACTGATTCTGAGCTTAATGTGCTTAGAAACCACCGGGGCAACTTGTTAAAACACAGATACTGATTCAACAGATTGGAGGTAGAACCTGAGAATGTGAATTTCTAACAGGCTCTCAGGTGATGTTGATGGTTCCTGGACCACATAATTAAGTAGCAAAGCAGTGGGTTTTTCCCCGGGAGTTAAGTTTCTAGATGTTCCAAAATTTCTTTGTAACGTGGTTGTAGTAGTTTTCTATAGCTGCCATAAGAAATTGACAAAAACTGTGGCCCAAAATAACACAAATTTATTATCTTATATTTCCATAATACAAAAGTCTGGCATGAGTCTCACTGGGCTAAAATCCAGGTACTGGAAGGCCTGGGATCCTTCCTGGAGGTTGTAGGAAGGAACCGTTTCTTGGCTTTTCTAGCTTCTGGAGACCACCAGGATTCCTTGCTTTGGGGTCTCCTTCCTCCATCTTCAAAGTCAGCTACAGAGGAACCCTTTGACCCTGCTTCTGTCACTACACCTCTTCCTCTGCTTCTCTCTTCTGCCTCTCTTCCACTTAAGCACCCTTGTGATGACACTGGGTCCATCTGGATAATCTAGGATTATCTCCTTATATGGTAACCTTAATTCCATCTTCTGTGCAATTAAACACAACGTGTTCACAGGTCATGGGGATTAAGACGTGGATATCTTTGGGGAAGGGTTCATTATTCTGCCTACCACCACGATTATAACAATTTACATACCCACCAGGAGCATGAATGTTTCTGTTGCCAACACTTGGTCTTGACAGACATCGGTTTCTGCCAATCTGATGGGGTGTAAGATGATACCTCATTTTTTGTTTTAATTTTCATTTATTTAATCACTTGTAAGGCTGAGCACCATTTTTATATGTTTTCAGGTCATTTCCTCTGCTGTGATTTGGCCATTCATGTTCTTTGCCTATTTTCGATTGGGATGTTTGTGTTTTCTTATTGATTTGTAGAAGTTTCTCATTTATTCTGGACACTAATATTTGGTCTATTAGTTTTAAAGTTGCAATCCTAATGGAGTTGATTTTTAAATTTTTTATTTTATGGTTTATAAAGATTTTGTTATTGAGAAATTTTTCCCTAATATAATGAATATGTTCATAAAAATATTCTACTATATTTTCTCCTAAAAGCATTATGATTTTTAAAAAAATTTATTTAATTTATTTATTTGGCTGCGTTGCGTCTTTGTCGCTGCGTGCAGGCTTTCTCTAGTTGCAGCGAGCGGGGGCTACTCTTCGTTGCAATGCACGTGCTTCTCATTGCAGTGGCTTCTCTTGTTGCAGAGCACGGGCTCTAGGCGCACAGGCTTCAGTAGTTGTGGCTCTCGGGCTCTAGAGTGCAGGCTCAGTAGTTGTGGCGCACGGGCTTAGTTGCTCCGCGGCATGTGGGATCTTCCTAGACCAGGGCTCGAACCGGTGTCCCCTGCATTGGCAGGCGGATTCTTAACCATTGCGCCACCAGGGAAGTCCTATGATTTTGTTTCTATGTTTGTCTTTAATCCATCTGGATTTTACTTTTTGTACATATGAGGAAGGGATCTAATTATAAATATATATTTGTGTGTATATAAACAATTGTCCCAGATCAATTTATTGAGTGGCCAACTGTTTCCCTTCTGATTTGTAATACCTCTTTCATATATAAAGTTTCCCATGTATCTAGATCTGTTTCTGGTTATTTGTCATACCTTCACCAATTATATATTTTCTTCATTACAATAACTTTATAATAAATCATTATATCTCACAGGGCAAATTTCTTCATCTTCTACTTCAAATTCCTCTACTTTATATAAATTTTACCATTAGTTTGTCAACTTCCTTGAAAAACTAGGTTAGAATTTTTTTCTTCACATTGAATGTATAGACTAATTTGGAATAATTGACATCTCTGTGAAACTGAGTCTTCTTATTCAAGAACTTGATATATTCTTCTATGTAATTTTTTTATGTCTTTCAAAGTTTTGTGATATTAGCTGTGCCTTATATATCTTTTATTAAATAGATTCCTAGGTATTCCATATTTGTTGTTGCTATTGTAATGAAAGTTTTTGGTCTTTTAAAGATATTTTCTATTTATGTGCTGTATTAAGAAAGCAACTGATTTTTGTACATTGACCTTTCATCCAGCAAAAGTTTAGTTCTTTTATTAATAAACTGTCTTTAGAGTCTCTTAGATTTTCTGTATATAGATAATCAACTTATAATAACTGATGATAACTTCGTTTCTTTCCATCCTTATTCCTTACATTTCTTTTTTTGTCCTACTTTACCAGCTGGGACCTCAAACACTTTGATGAATAGAACCAGTGTCCACTGGTATCGTTTTGTTATTCCTGTCTTTAAAGAGTATGTTTCTAAGGATTCATCATAATGTATGTACATGTTTCTATACATTTTTGGTATTTACATTTTATCAGTTTAAGCTCCTGTCTTTTTCCTAGTTTGAATATGAATGAGTGTTGAATTTTATTAAACGATTTTTCTGCACCTGTCCACATGACCATATGATTTCTCCTTTAACTTGTTATTGTAGTAAATTAATGAATATTCTAATGTTTAATCAATCTTGCACTCTTAGAATACACTCAGCTTGGTTATGATGCATTTTAATGCATAGATTGCTGGATTTTGGCTAATACTTCATTTAGAGCTTTTACATCTATATCCTTAAATGAGACTGACTTGCAGTTTTCCTTTCTTGTACTGACCTTGTCTCTTTTTAGTATCATACTTACTAGACATATAAAAAGAATTTAGTGCATTCCTGCACACTCTATTCTCAGAGGCCGTTTATATAAAATGGGGATTATGTGTTCCTTGCTTGGTAGAACTTGCTTATCAAACCTTCTGAGCAATGTTCCATATATTTCATCATATCAAAATTTAAATTATGTAGTTTAAATTTCTGTATCCTTTCACAGTTTTTTTGGCATTTGAATGATCAGTTAGATGACAGAAGTGAACCTATCAGTTATGAGAAGTATGTTAAAATCTATCTTTATGATTATGGATTTGTCAATTTCTTCTTATAAGTCTGTCAATATTTGGCATGTTTTTTTGAAAGTACCAGATAGTTCTGAGATATCTTCCTGGTAAAGCATTTCATCATAATTTAATTGCTCTCTTTGCTTTAAAGTCTACTTTTGATTGATATTAATACAACTATGCTAGCTTTTTCGAATTGCCCTTGTTTGGTATATTCTCTCACCACTTTTAAATTTTTTTGTTTTCGAGATTTCTAGATTCTTATGTTTTATGTGTGACTCTTGTAAGTGACTTATAGCTGGACTTAAAAAATATTTCTATCTGACAAACATTTATCTCTTAACTGAAAGTTTGTTTCATTGATATTTATAGTGATTACTGGTATATTTGGATTTATTTTTATGTTACATTGTGCTTTTTACTTATCTTGCTCTGTGTATGCTTTTCTTCCCTACTTCTCTACTTCCTATTGAATAGGTCAAGTTTTTTTTTTAATTCACTCTATTCCTTCTATTTGGACATTTTATTTCTTTTTGGTTTTGGTGGCTGTCCTTTAAAAGATAAACATTCTTGAACTAACAAAGAAAAATTAATTTTCCTGTCTTGAACAATGAAAGGATTTTAGAATTACTTTCTTAGCTCTTTCTTCCAGTTCCTTAATATTTTCTTCAGCTTCAGCCTAATTTGTCATTTAATCCATTCCTTGAATTTTTAAAAAATTTCAATTAACTTTTTTTAATTCTAGAAGTTATATTTAATTCTTTAAAAAAAATCAGTGTCTTTTTCTTTTTTCATGTTTCCAATTCCTTCTTGTAGATCTTAAATCACTTTAAACACACTTATTTTCTAGTTTCTAGCTGATATTTTAAATAAATGAAATTCTTGAGGGAAGGGTGTCTAATCCCTTTTGGTTTCTGTTGGTTCTCATTTATGGTGGATTGTTTCCTCATATGTTTAAATATTTTTTATTATGAATTTATTTTTACTGTGTCAGATAGCATACATTTGAATCTGGAACATGTATGAGGGCAGGCCCAAAGTCACAAACTCTTAGAGACCCTGTAGAGTTCAGTCAAAGAGAGCTGTGCTTACTTCTCACTTTCTTGTGCTAGGGCAGAGACCAACTGAAATCCAATAGGTAACTCCTCACCCTGGCCTAAGCCTTGTTCCATATGGCGATTAACACTTGGTTATCACAGAACGGATAACATGTCCACCCCTTCACCTCCCCTGGGGGGAGGGGGCCTAGCATCAGCTCTTGGGCTTACTGGTTTGTTTTTGGTTCCCTCTCTTTGGCCTCTGGATATTTTCCTTACTTTATTGGAAGCTTATTTGTATATTTAAAGTTTTTATTATTATTCTAATGTAAACACATTTCTAGGTTTTTTTTTCACCAGAGTTTTCAGCTTATATAGATCTCCATATATTGGCAGAAGCAGGAATCCCTAAATTTACTTTAGAAACATGATCTTTGACTCTAAGCCTACTGAAATAATATATCCACATAATTTCAGGTTATGAAAAGAAACATACCTAAAGTCAGTTAATTCCTTTTCCCCAGCTCCTTCTCATTTTAGGTTTACCAGTTTTGCTGTGTTTGTCATTAGAAAGTCCATTTATAAAAGTATAGTTGCAACTCCAGAAGGATTAAAGGTGGAATAACTTGGAATGGATTTGCCTTCTAGAGCCATACAAATTTTTACTGTGTTGGTTTCTCTTGAAATCAGAGTAACTTTCACAGTTTAGACCTGTAAAGCTGTGTACAAAGAAAAGTGAAAAAAAGTTTTCTATACATAAAGGTTGTGAAACAATGCGAGTGCACACAAAATGCTGAAATGATGCTCTTGCTTTCACACCTCTATGCCTGCTGAATTATTTCTCCCCCTAATACCCCTCCCCTCCCTCTCATCCTTCAGTGCTACCAATTCAAGTTACAACAGCTAATCCCCAGGGGGAGACAGTCCTAGCCCAGTCTCCCCACCTCTTTCCCCTCTGACCCTCTTCCAATTAATCTGACTGCAGTGTAAACCTTTGTGGTTTACTATTGTGCAACTCCCCACGTCTCCTTCGCCCTCCCACCCACCCCTCCCTCCCCTCCCCCCCCAATTCAGGGGAACTCCCGTGAACGCAGTGCCACTGGCATTACTCATTCATCCCCATTCAGACTTTCCCCAGCATTTATTAAGGGCTCTCAGCTCCTGCCTCTCACTCTCCTCCACTCCTTCTCCACTCAACTTGAGAGCCTCTTGTCTCATCCCCTCCCGCCGTCTGTGGGAAGAACTTTGTCTCTTCAGCAATGCATCTCCCTGTGATTCTGTTTTGTGCTCTCTGGTCTGCAGTGTCGGCCGAGAACTCGGATGAATATGAGCTCATGTATGTGAATCTGGACAATGAAATAGACAATGGACTCCATCCCACTGAGGACCGTAAGTTCATTTTAACTGTTTCTCTGCTAACCCTAATTACATATCCACCTCTTTGGGTCTAAGTATTATACATACATTTTGTAGCCAATGAAATAAGCAACAAAATTAGTTTGTTTTGCAAAAGAGAAAAGCACGTTAGGAAAGGGAGAGGTTTCAAAAAGTTACTTCTGTCAGAGATACATAATGGGTCAAACTGTATGAAATCGCCGATATTCTCGCTTTGAGCTCCATGAACGGCAATTTCATAAGAGTTCAACTTCATATAAACTTGCATGGTTTCTGTCATACTCGAGATATTTACATGCTGTTTTTTGCAGGTATCCTGAAAGGAAAGGGGGGTACTGGGGATGAGTACTTGGGACCACCGAGGGAGGTCGGCATTTTACAAAGCACACCCGAGGAGGGCCTGGGCGGGTCGGTAACGCGTGTGTCCCGTGCTCTAGCTACGCCGTGCGACTGCAGTCGGGAGAACTCCGAGTGGGACAAGCTCTTCATCATGCTGGAGAACTCGCAGATGCGGGAGGGCATGCTGCTGCAGGCCACCGACGACGTCCTCCGGGGTGAGCTGCAGAAGCTGCGGGCCGAGCTGGGCCGGCTGGCGGGCAGCCTGGCGAGGCCGTGCGCGCCGGTGGCCCCCGCCGAGGCCAGGCTGGCCCGGGCGCTGGACGAGCTGCTGCAGGCGAGCCGCGACGCGAGCCGCAGGCTGGGGCGCCTGGAGGAAGCCAGGGCGCTGCAGCCGCAGGAGGAGGCGGGGCAGGCCCTTGGCGCAGTGCTCGAGGAGCTGCGGCAGACGCAGGCCGACCTCCGCGCTGTGCAGGGCTGGGTGGCAGGACGCTGGCTGCCAGCAGGTGAGGACGCTGGGCCGGGCGGGGACCCCCACGCGGCTTCGTTCTCGGAGCGCGAGTTGCGGGAAGCCGAGTCAGCCAACCCTCTAGGGGGGGCTTTAGTGGGAGGAAACACTCACACACACACACCCTCTGTTTCTCCATGCATGGTCACAGAGCTCAGACACACCGTACAAGGCGGGAAAATTGCTTTCAAAAGTAGTCTCCAGTCCCAAGGAACCCAGAGGATAGATGTGCACGTAACCATCCCAGTCTTGAAATAGACGTCAAGGGGCCCCAGACTGACACCCGATCCGACCAGGCGTTACAGGAGCTCTATTGGCCGGTTATAACCGTGATCTCTCTCGGTGTCAGCTTCCCTCCGTTAGGGATTTCCACTTCATCTAATTTTAGCCGGCTTCTCTCTTTAGGGGAGCTCTGGTTCCCCGCGCTATTTCAGGGCCCAGCCTAATTTTTAGGAACGTTTTCCAATCCCTGGGCTGGCCCCTCCTCCCTGCCAGTTTCAAACAAAAGACTTGAGGCTGAATCTGATCTCCCAAGGGGTACCCCCAGCCCTCGGGTCTGTGAAATGAGCGCCAGAGTGAGGTCCAGGGTGTGAGGTTTGGAATAAACCAGCGGCTGAGGGATCCAAAGAGAGACAGTAAGAGGTACGAGCCAACTGGTATCCAGGTGGTACCCCAGGGATGTGGAGGATCAGAGTGAAACAGGAGAGAGGCAGTTCAAACCAGATGCAACCTGTCCCATGTAATACTAAGTGAATTTTCAAACACATGTGGGCCCGAAATAATACATTTTAAAGACGGTTCAAGAAAATACAGAGTAGATTTGGAGCCAAGTAACACTCCTTTGTAAGTCAAAATTTCTAAGAAATGGTGATGTAACAATTGTGGGTTACATTAGAAAATCTGTGTCCTATGTAAGAAAATATGACTTACACTTTTCCTGAGCATCTTATGAACAGAAAACAATTAAAAAAAGCACCATCCTTTCTTTATGTCCAATAAAGCAACTCTTATTGGATGGGGTAGGAGAAGAATCATGCATGTGTGAGAGCATGTTTCATTTAAAATTGCAGAAACCATACCAGAATATGAGTCTTTCCTAAATAATTGAGGACTGTCAGTACAGAGCATATTTTAAAAAATATTAAGTAGGGCTTCAGAGGGGGGAAAATCATAAAATCAGATATACAATAGATCCTCAATGTAAGTGACAAGAAGACAAATTATAATTCTTTAGTTGTTTTAATGGATGAAATTTCTTGTCTTTTGCAAACCATGTAAAATCATTGTACATATCACATACCAGGAAAACTGAAGAATTACGCTGTTTCACCTCCACCTCTGCACACTAGTTAGAGCAGAAGAGGGATGTATTTCTGAATTCAAAAATGTTAATTTCTTATTACAATACATCCTCCACTAATACTTTTACCCACATGCTCTGATTTCTCCTCTCTTGGTTTCCTGCCAGCTTGGCTCCTAAGGGATTCCTAATCATTCTGTTGTCAGCCTCTTAAGAACCTGGTTTTAATTCTGTCTGGTCTTTGATAATATAATCAGAAAAACCTATTAGTTAAAAGCCATTTCATGAGAGAGTTTCTGACATTTTAAAGACATATCAAGAGCCTCAATCACTGGCCCCCAAAAGAAGCCACAAAAAAACTTGCCAACATGCAGTTCTACTCCATGAGCTCACATAACTAGTGCAGCCGACAGGGGAAGCTGGGTCTCTGAGAGGCAATCAAGGAAGGCTTTGGAATGCAATCCTAACTGCCTGGGCTTATTTAAACAGGAAATCAGTTCATGAGATTGTAGTTGGCACCCTCTCTGAACACGACTGAAACATAACAGAGAATATGTCAAATGCCCATGCATATGGTGATCTTTTGTTCCATGATCTTTGATTGATTTAAATAACACAGCTAGAAAAGCATGTACCTACCAATTTCGTTTGGAAAAAGAATCAACACCTCATTAAAAATTAATTTTAAAAAATCTTCAGAAATTCAAATTATTCAGTGAAAAAGTTAATACCAAAGTATGACAGGACCAATTTTGTGCTTTAGTATGACAGTTATTTTTCTAGGATTTTCTGAACCTCAATATCTTCTCTATTTCTAAAGGATAAGGTCCATCTGCTTAATTTTTATTCTTAGGATGGAGCCTAGCCCTCAGCCACTTGTAGGCAGTTAGCTTAGTTTACCACACTTTGCATGGATATTTGGTTCCTGTAAGTTCTGTCTATTCACCAGTTAGTCTTTAAAAGCTCTGAGAGTTTGCTTTTTAAAGCTATCTTATGGTAAATCTTCTTTAGGTTGTTATAAAGTGAATACCTAGCCCTAATTTAGATTTTAAAAAATTCTTTCTTTATATGGTCTTTTATACATATATGAGGTTAGCACAAGGCAGAGCTCACTTGTTAAACGTTTTAGCACACTATTTCCTAGAGACATCTAAAAGGTCTTCACTTCAGCATCTGCAGCTCCCTGACTGGCCATGTGACCTGGAGATGGACAGAGGTGGGAATTTACTGAGTTCCCAACCCCCAAGTTTGAAAGTCTCCTTCTAAGTGCGTATTAGCAGAAATATATACTCTATCCGACCCCTTGGAAGAATTCACTCTTCCTTAAAGGTTTTCTGTTACAGCTTACATAGCATTTATAAGCATGTGGACAGAGTAAGAAATTTTTTTTTTTTAATTATTAGCACCTTTTAATTATTATTTATTTATTTATTTTTTGGGCTGTGTTGGGTCTTCGTTTCTGTGCGAGGGCTTCCTCTAGCTGCGGCAAGCGGGGGCCACTCTTCATCACGGTGCGCGGGCCTCTCACTATCGCAGCCTCTCTTTTTGCGGAGCACAGGCTCCAGACACGCAGGCTCAGTAGCTGTGGCTCATGGGCCTAGTCACTCCACGGCATGTGGGATCTTCCCAGACCAGGGCTCGAACCCGTGTCCCCTGCATTAGCAGGCAGATTCTCAACCATTGCGCCACCAGGGAAGCCCCAGAGTAAGAATTTTTAAGCATATCTTTGGTCCACAGAGCTCTTCTCGACTGCTACATGCTTGTTCCTTACAGACTTGCAGAATATTACAAGGAGAATGGAAGAGCCTTTGACAGATAACTATAAAGCCTGGAGAGATTGTGGGGCTCATCGAAAGCTACACAGCTTACTAGTAGTAAAACAAACTGAATTCCAGCTCTTTTAGCCAAATCCAGGGGTTCTTCTACCACTAAGAGGCAATGCAGTGTGCTGGTTAAGGGTGTGGTTCCTGCAGCCAGAGTGCCCAAGTTCAAACCCAATTTTACCATTTCTCTGTGTGCCTTCTTTTCCATTTACATGCTTCTGAATGAGACAGTTGATTTTCCTTATTCCTGTTTTCTTTGCTCTATAGAGATTATACTTGGACCCCTCAAGTCATAACATATTGCTGCATATAGTTTTTAACTGTAGTCATTAAAAGGCCCATCCTAAAATACCTAACTGCCAGAATCATTTCGGAATGAATCTGTATTTTCTTTCATATTCTTACTTCCTTGCTACTCTAGGTTGTGAAACAGCGATTTTATTCCCCATGCGTTCCAAGAAGATTTTTGCAAGCGTGCATCCAGCAACACCAATGAAACTTGAGGCTTTCAGTGCCTGCATTTGGGTCAAAGCCACAGATGTGTTAAACAAAACTGTCCTGTTTTCCTATGGCACAAAGAGGAATCCATATGAGATCCAGCTGTACCTCAGCTATCAGTCCATCGTCCTTGTGGTGGGTGGAGAGGAAAACAGACTGGTCACCGATACTGTGATTTCCCTGGGAACGTGGACCCATCTGTGCAGCACCTGGAATTCAGAGAAAGGGCACGTGGCCTTGTGGGTAAATGGTGACCTGGTGGCCGCCACTGTCGACATGGCCACGGGTCACGTTATTCCCGAGGGAGGAATCCTGCAGGTTGGCCAAGAAAAGAACGGCTGCTGTGTGGGTGGTGGCTTTGATGAGACATTAGCCTTTTCTGGCAGACTCACGGGCTTCAACATCTGGGATCGTGTTCTCAGCAATGAAGACATAAGAAAGACCGGAGGAGCAGAGTCCTGTCACATCCGGGGCAATGTGGTTGGGTGGGCAGTCACGGAGATTCAGCCCCACGGAGGAGCGCAGTACGTTTCTTAAGTGTGGTGAAACTCTACTTAAAGCCAAAGAAAGAAACTCACATTTTAAGCATATGCCACTTGGGAAGGTCTAAAAACCTGAATGCATTATTAAGAACACTTGAGACTAATGAAGGAGAGAGTTGAGATCAATCTTTATTTATCTTGGCAAAATACTGAATAAATAGTCAAAGGGGAGACATTGGAGAAGGCTTTTGGGGATATTGTTACTAGACTTTATGCCATGTGCTTTCAGATTAATGCTGTGTCTTTGTCAGATAAACTCTCAAATAATGAAAAAAGACTGTATGGTTGAACAGAAGGACAACTGTTTTACTTTTCTTTGGCTAATTTTGTTTTGGCCAGAGATGAATTTTACATTGGAAGAATAATAAAATAACATTTGTTGTCCACTGTTCATTGTTAGTGGTACATACCTTATTATGAAAAAATGATGATAGAACATATTTATACTACCATGTGACTTAACAAATACAAATGTAGTGTGTGTTATAATGTCACTTTTTTGAGGAGATAGTTATATAAGTTATATTGTAAAATGGTTTTGTATTAATTTTATTGAGACTATTTTTGTAAATCTCTACTGTAAATAAAATATTTTATAAAACTAGTCCATGTCATCTAATTATAAATTTAAAATGTTTGGGAGCAAATCCACACTTTTCTTTTTTTTTATCTAAAGCAGGCAATTAGTTTTCAGATACTAATCTATTATGTAAATAGTAATAGTTACTATTGTTAGAAACAAACTATAGAGTTGTTTTAAGCACTGGCTTCCTATAAATCATAGGCAAGAAATATGATCTTGGCTAAGTCAATTCATCTCTCTGGGTTTTAGTTTTCTCAACTGAGAAATCAAGGAATTGAAGAAATAATGATTCCTTCCAATTTGATGATGCTATGAGCATACAACTTTCTGTCCCATGTATACAGGGGAAAAAAATGAATTATATTCAGAGTTCCTCAGATTCACATGATACCTGCCAGAGATGGTTTAGGACTGTAATTGGGGAGATCTAAAAATCTGGAAAAGAAACAATGACTTCTGCCCTTAATACACATCCCATTCTCTTATGCATAGAGGAGAGGACAGTCAAGTCCCTTCATCCTGTAGATGGGGAGATAACTCTCTACCACACTAATGTTCTCCTCCTGTAGAGGCTATGCAAGCAAGGGCTGACAGAAGAACCACAAAGCCACGTCTGAACATCAGTAGGAAGTGTGGCAGAACCACAGTGATAATGTGTCCGCCTAAAGGTAGCACCTGAACAACCACAGGTCATCTCCTGTTCATGAGGTTTGGAGAAGGGAGCCAGGAGTAATTATCAAACCACATTTTGTAACTAACTAGCCTGGTCCTTAGACAAGTTACTTAACTCCTCTGGAACTTCTCAGTAAAAGGAGGGGGTTAAACTCTTAGTGTCCAGTGAAATTCTATAAATCTAGGAATCTTTGAAGATATACGCGTGGTATCAATACAGCTTCACCCTACTCGTGAGACCCACAAAGCCACGGTGAAGTGTCTCAAAGAAAATCCTTCCCAGTTTTGAGGTCACAGGTCAGTCTCAGACACTTGGAGATTACATAATTCAAGGTTGCAGGCACAGTGGCCATATGCAAGTCCTTGTTTAGCCACTGTCTATGACTCTGAATGCTGAGCTGAAGGAGGAAATACTTGACCTAACCTTCAGCTGAGAGTTAGGCATGCTTTCAATTCCTTTTCACATTTCAGCATGAATTACATCTGTTCAAGAGACCCAAGATGATGCTGGCCAAGAGATATGCAAATTCATATGCGGATAGAGTTAAATGTAAGGGAACTTTTAATTTTTAACAGGAATTACATGTTGAAGGCAGAGAAGAAACAAATTGAAAAAAGGAAAGTAACCCTTGAGTTACTAAAGTAGAAATTACATCTGCTACAGCAGTAAATCTGGATAAGTGTTCTAGGGACTTCTAATTGTTCCCTGATATCTATTTTCCCTCTTTTCCTAAGTAACAGAATTCTGGTTTTAACGGTATGTATGGCCACTCTAAAGTCTCTATTTTCCAGCATCAATTGCAGCTAGATGTGGCCAAATGACTATGTTCTGGCTGATGGTGAAATAACGAATGTGATTCCCTTTCCCTTCCTCCTTCTGACTGATGGGAATATGGTAATAACGGCTGGAATTTCAGCAACCATCTTAGGTCAAGAGATTTAGCAGAACAATATAGAATGAGCTTGGGCCTTTAATATTATGAAGCTGCCTTGCCAGCCCTAGGCTGCCTGTCCCTGCACTTCTTTAACACAACAACAAAAAAATACACCTTTATCTTCTTCAATCCACTATTGGTTGATGACTTAATCTAATCCTGATCCAGTAGAGCAATTTTTCTTTTTAATAAAAAAGACCAAGCACTTTATTCCCTCAAAATACTCATAGACTATATGTACAAAATACACTTTACAGTCTCAGGAAGCTGGCTATCTGACTCTTTTCTTTACACTAATAGCATTTAATGAGTTTTAGAATACATAGTGTCAGCAAAAGGAGGAAGTAAGAAATGTGTAAAATAGTGATAAAATAATCTAAAGAGAAATATCAGCGTGCTGGCTTAGTCTAGCACATTGGCAAAGAGTTTCACTCACCAGGATGGTTACTGAGGGCTTCATCATATTACAGCACAGTAAAAGAATTGTGCAAGATGGCTCAATTTATTCAGAGGAAAAAATACATGTTTAACTAATATATAATAGATTACATGTACAAAATATAAAATATTATGTATGTGTGCTAGAGTGACAAACTGTCCTGGTTTGCCTAGGACCAACCCAGCTTTAGTACTGAAAGTCCCCTGTTCCAGGAAATCCTTCAGTCCTAGGCAAACTGTGACACTTTGTCACTTTGTCACTCTAGTACCTACATATGTATGTAAGTAGAGCAACTTTTTTGCAGGGATAGTATCTGAACAAGATAGAGTTGATATATTTTCCTTGTCTATTGCAATGTGAGTTGGCTTTTAATTAAGTATTAATTCCTTTAAAATATATCCAGAACAGTTGACTGTTAAGTATATATTACAGAATTTTAGAGCTAGGTATTTGCAATTACTCAACTAACTTCACTTTAATAAATAGATTCGCAAACAAAGAAGAAACTATAATTGATTTTTATTTCATCTCTTCTTAAATTTTATATTAGAAAGCTCTTCTTTGAGAAGCTTACTAAGGCCAAATGTTTCTAGAACTGTATTTTAGCCACTAAGAAATAGCACTCAAAGACTTCCCTGGTGGTGCAGTGGTTAAGAATCCGCCTGTCAATGCAGGGGACATGGGTTCGAGCCCTGGTCCGGGAAGATCCCACATGCTGCAGAGCAACTAAGCTGATGCGCCACAACTTCTGTAGCCCGGGTGCCACAACTACTGAAGCCCGTGCGCCTAGAGCCTGTGCTCCACAACAAGAGAAGCCACCGCAATGAGAAGCCCGTGCACCGCAACGAAGAGTAGCCCCCACTCGACGCAACTAGAGAAAGCCCACGCGCAGCTATGAAGACCCAACTCAGCCAAAAATAAAAAGACAGGAAGGAAGGAAGGAAGAAAGAAAGGGCACTCAAAAAGTTTAAAATCTTGGTCAAAGTAATTGTATGTGTTCACTTATATATTCCTGGATTCAGTGAACTTGAAAACTCAGATTGCTGACCCTTGCATTCGGTTTTATAAATCTGGAGTATAGAAGAAAGCTTGCTGGGCTTGGGGTCAGAAACACAACATCCAAATCCTAGCACCATTACCCACTAACTATAAAATGTCAGGCCTGCTAACTAATCTTTATGAATCTCAAATTCGCCAAGAAACTGGGGAAAACAGGACTTACCTACCTTGCTGAAGGGGTATTATGAAAATGATATAACAAGAGATAATGTATCTAAAAGTACTTTATAAACCCTAAAATAATTTTTGAAATGAAACGGTTATCATAAAAATGTTTTTCAAGTTGTTCCCAGTGGATTAAATAAAAAATAAGCAAACAAACAAAAATACAAACAAATAAATATAAAGATTCCCTTCCATTGTGGCTAAGTTATTCTCAGAGTTCGGCCCATGGATGCTTATAACTGTGCAGGCCTTATTCTACTTCACAGCAACATCTGCTGGTGAAGTCAGGAAGGTGCAAACTCTGGCGTGCATCAGATCCAAGACTTGGTTAACGATTCAGAAGAGATCCTTTTCTGATTTAAGATGTGTCTCTATTTCTTGTTCCACATTTGTATTGACTTTTATTAACATTATATTTAATATTTCCCTATATCTATTGATATTCAGGTTGAATATTCTTAATGAGATTACTTTGGTAGCCTGTTTTCTAGAATATTTGATAAATAAATTCTTTCTCAACAACCTGTAATATGGTGGACTTAAAACCTTTTCCTTGAAGAATAACTGTATCATGAATTTTTAATGGCTAAGTATCTCCCCAGAGATTACAAAACTATACAAATGGATGTGATTCTGCCTTTAATATTTTAATATGGGCCTGGTATACGGCAGACACTCAGTGATGACAATAACGATGATGATGATTATGATGATGGTGATAAAAAGAAGAATCACGGTAACCGCTGATGAACGTGGGCCTGGCACTGTGCAAAGTATAGCTGCTTTATCTATTTAAGCCTCACACCCACACTATTTGGTTCCTATTATCACTGCCACAATAAATGGGAGGTCAATTTTCTATCTCCATTTTTCTGAAACAGCTCACCAATCAGTGGTTTGAACTTTGTCTCACATTGAGAAAGAAATGAGGTGAATTTATCACAATTAACTAGACAGTCTTTTCTAGGCCATTGCCAGGAAGTCAGAAAGGAATCTGGACTCTTGCTGAGACAAGATTACATTTCTTTCCAAAGACCTTCTACTTAAGTTTCAAATCATTTGAGGTCATCTTGTGATTTGTGCCAGAGGACCGTGTAAGAGGCATATTGACAGAGAGGAATATTTCCTTATTATGACCACTGATTCAGAAATGCAGATGAAAGGACGTCACTGTTTTTAGTTTTGATAGTAGTGGTGTGCATTGCATCAGAGTTCCAAATAAAAATTTGGAAAGGGTTTCCCTATAGGCTCTCAAATAATCCCTTACAGTTGGTGATACCCTCATTTTAGGGATCACCAATAATATTGTCAACTTCCTAGGTGAAAGATATGCTAACTCATGCTGCACTAAGCACTGGTTGTGCTTTTATATTCTAGTACTGGACAGGTTTAAAAAAGCATCTTCACATAGCAAAGAACAAGTTTGAAGAATTATTCAGGACCACTGAAAAACAAATCTCCCACTCTGAAAAGGTTCTGATGTTACAAAATATTAAGTTGCCCTGATATGATTTAAGCAGAAAACAAATTAATTACCCAAGGGACATCCTTGTCTTATCTTTTTAATTCAATGGGAAAGCATTCAACATTTCCTCATTAAGTATGATTTTAGATGTAGGTTTTTGCAGATATCCTTTATTAGATTAAGGATGTTCCCTTCTATTGTTAGTTTGCTGAGAGGTTTTTTTTTTTTTTTTAATCATGAACAGACTTTGAATTTTACAAAAGGAAAGGATATATATATATATCTTAATTATAATCTTAATTATATATATAATAATTATATACATATATATATTATATCCTCTTAATGTTTCAGGAAGTTCTCCAAAATTCCTAGGTTGCATTCTTTATTTCTTTCATGAATGGATACTGAATTTTATGAGATGCTTTTACTGATCAAATGACTTTTTTCCCTTTTAGTCTTTTACTGTGGAGAATTACATCTTGAATATTGTCATCCTTGAATTCCTGGGATAACTTTTATAAAATGAGGATAACAATAGTTCCTCCCTCATAAGCTATTAGGAGAATTATATGAGTTAAAAGACTAGTACCTAGGGGATTCCCTGGTGGCGCAGTGATTGAGAATCTGCCTGACAATGCAGGGAACACGGGTTCGAGCCCTGGTCTGGGAAGATCCCACATGCCGCGGAACGACTAGGCCCGTGAGCCACAACTACTAAGCCTGCGCGTCTGGAGCCTGTGCTCCGCAACAAAAGAGGCCACGATAGTGAGAGGCCCGCGCACCGCGATGAAGAGTGGCCCCTACTTGCCGCAACTAGAGAAAGCCCTCGCACAGAAAAGAAAACCAAACACAACCAAAAAAAAAAAAAAAAAAAAAAAAAAAAAATAAAAAAAAAAAAAAGACTAGTACAGAGCAAGAACTCAACGAATGTTAACTATTATTTTCTTTATGCATTGCTAGAATCATTTTGCTAAAATTTTTGTGACTTGTACATCTCTGTTTATAATTAGGATGGGTCTATATTTTCCTTTCTTATATTGTCCTTTGGTATTGATATCATGGCTATACCAGCCTTATAGAATTAGCTGGAGAATGTACTTTTTTTTTTTTAATTACCACATTAATTTATTGTCAACACAACTAAGTACAGGCGGGCATATATAATAACATGTGTAAACTACCAAGCAAGCAGAATAAAAGGGAAACTGTACTGTGATTCACCTTCAAGATATTGTGCATGTACTCATTAAAGCAGTATTTTAGGTTCTGTTTTGTAGTTTCATTAATATTGTTATACAAAAATCTGTGCCCATACATTCCCATAATGCTTTTTTTTCAATCTTTATTGGAGTATAATTGCTTTACAATGGTGTGTTAGTTTCTGCTTTATAACAAAGTGAATCAGTTATACATATACGTATATCCCCATATCTCCTCCCTCTTGCATCTCCCTCCCACCCTCCCTATCTTTTTTAATTATATGAAAAAGTTTAGATAAGACTCTAATTACTCCTTGCATATTTGTTCTAATTTGCATATAATACTAAATGTGACAGGCTCTTTTTTTTTTGGTGGGTTGATTTAAAAATACTGACAGAACTGTCTTATTAGATATAGGGACATTCAGGTTCTCTATCTCCTTAGCGCTCAAGTATTAATACAAATCAAGACAACATTCTGCTCATGCCCTTAATCCTTTCTCCAAAAAGAAGGACTTTCAGAATTTCCTTCTCACTGGGAGAATTCAAAGAACACAAAACAGACAAATGGAGTCTAAGCAATTTGAATAAATGAATTCATATTTACATTTAATGTAAAATTAAATAGTATTACTCATATACGATCATTAATAATGGGAAGCAGTAAAACATTGGCTTGGAACTAGCCTTCAGGGATAAATATTTAACCCCATTTGACAGTCTCTCATGATTGATTTAAGCTTAAAGGATGCATTTGGTTTGGAATTAGGGATAGACATGTATATAACACAATTGAAAAAATATGATCAATGGAATAACATCAACCAAGGGTAAGGGGTTAGTTGCCACTGGTACACCACAAGGCTTGCCTGGCCCCATCGGGTCTACCTTTTCATTAGTATTTTAAAACGAAGATAGAGTGGTTCTGTTCATAAAATTTACAGATGACAAGAACCTTGGAAGAATTGGAGATATATTGAAATGGAGGATCATTATCAGTTAGATCTTGGCATGCCAAAGAAATGAACTGAATCTCTTAAGACGTATAAAGGAATAAAAGTAAATATTTACATAAGGCTATTTTTTGGTACCCAGTATTAATTTACAACACTGTTGGCTACAGTCCTGGATTTTCGGGTTATCTACTCCTCATCCATGTGGTTCTGCTGCAGTTTACTATCAACTCCTGCTCTGAGGGTGGCTCATGACCCTAGTCCGGCCAGTTGAAGTACTGTATCCCCCGGCAACAATGATGGATTGGTTCAGAAATGGGCATGTGGTCAAATAGAGACAATAAGACTGGATATGGAGTTTCTTTTTCTTAACTGGTATTCATGATGATGTGAGCTCATGTGAGCTCTCATGATGAGAGAGGCCCATTACATGAAACATGAAAGTGAAACCAATCCACAGGAAGCAGAACAGAGTAATGACTTTTTGGGACCACATTTGAGTCCTGAAGCAATCCATATGGGAAGTCTGATACACTCATGCATTTTTTAGTCATGTGTGCCAGTAAGGAGTGCCTCCTCCTCCTTCTCCTCTTCCTCTTCTTCATCATCATCATCATCAAGCTATTTATACCTGGGTTTCTGTTACTTAAGATATAACTAATTGGTAAAATGGGATAATAATAGGACTTCTGCTATGGAATTCTTGTGGGGATTAAATGATTTAACCAGTATAAAATGCTTAGTACAGCATTTGGCATAAAGAGAGCATGAAATAAATTCTAGCCATTGTAGTTATTACTGTTATTATAATTATTATTGTTATCATTGAATGGATGACAATTTTGTGGGGATTCAAGCACTGCCTGGGTAACTGAGCTGAATCAACCTAAGACTCTACAATTTTACAATTCTAGTCTTATAAAAACAGATCAAATCAAATAACTCTAACACTTTAGCATTTTCTGCAGAAGTAGAAAAAATGGGAGAATAAGGATTAGGATAATATAAATCAAGGAGGAAAATCTAAAGGGGAGAAAACTATATGTAAAGAAAAAAGAAATCCCAATGATGCCTCCTAAGGCTGTTTTGCAGGGGATATATGACAAAGATTTGCAGAGCAGGAAACTTACTACTCAGAGACACCAAGATCCCTTCCGTTTTGCAACTCAGAGTTTGATAGGCTTATGTGAGTGATTGCAGAGTTTTACAGACACATCAGTCCTAAAAATCTAACCCTGAAATATTTAGTCCCAACCTTTTATAGGTTAAATTTTCATTTATTTTATGATGATTTTCATAGTGCCAGATCAAATAAACTAAATCATTTGCTTGTTTTAAATACTTGCAGTTAATTCAGAAAGCGTATTTTGCATTTCAAAAGGTTTCTTTGTCATTGAAAGTGCATTTCAACAAAACAAAACAAATACATGAGTTAAGTTCTTGGCAGGTGCAAAGAGACAATTCCATTTTTTTCCCCTCATAAATCAGTTACTTGCAAGTCTAACTATCATGGTTTTAAAATGTGTGGCGTGTGTGTTTGTAATTTCTATAAAATCTGTACCAAATATGTAGTCAAGGTGGTGAAAAAAGCATAATTGCTTTCCTGGACTTTTAGCAAATTTAGGATCATGCATAAAGAGAAATTAGCAATTCAATCCTAATTGAATTGTACTAGTAATAATATGTACTAGTAATATCAATGACAAGTCTTCAGAAGGGAGCACATGTAGAGTGATAAACTTCCACTGTCATGGTTGGGTTTCAGACAAACTGGTCATCTGGCAGACCACTGGGGTGGCTGGTCAGATGTCCAGGGTTGGGGGCGGGTACTAAGAACTCTTCTTGGGAATGTCTGGTATGGTGAACAAAATCTTGGTCCTTGGTGGGCTGTAGGAATTTTGAGAACTGGTGGACTAATTTTTTACTAGCCTGACTCTTGGGTGGATAGTTGAGCCCAGGGAAGAAAGAGAGAGTTTCAGATAAAATTCTACTGCGAACTCAGTACCATACTTTGACACTGGGAGCCAAGCAACCTTGCTCTGGCTCTCTACCAAAGTCTAACACTAAGGGGAAAGACAGGTTCTCTTCCCCATCCTGCATCCTTCCCCATCCTACCACAGTGGACTGAGGACTGGTGGCTTCTGAAACTTCAGGGGTGACAGCACAAAGGGACAGAGACTGCCATTCCAGGCAGGACAGTGTGGGGCAAGTCCATTCCTGGGGCCTCCATGGTAGCAGTCCACAGAGTTTGCTGGGCTCAGGGTGGTAGAGATGGGCATCACCAGACTATGCTGTGCCAAGAAGAGAATACTGGGGACTTTCAGAAATACTTGGTCTGGGAGCACTTTCCAGAGGGCTGATGCTCCATTTGAGCATGTGGGCCTGTGGCAGTCAAATGTGGGCCAAGATACTCATGGACCTCAGACATTTATATTAATGAGGGCTGGGGACATTTGGGTACCTATCAAATAATACCATATATTGTTCTTTGATCCCAAACCAAAAAAAAAAGGTTTCTGATAGATCTAAAACCAAAGGAAAAAATACAAGAAAAGAGAATATTCTGACTGCACTAACTTGATCTCTTTCATACAAATATGAAAGCATTAACAGAGATGTCCTGATTTGATACTTTATGGTAGTATTTAACACAATTATAAATCAGTCCCAAATCGTGTTCACATTTAAGAAGTCTTTACACATTCTCTGGTGTATCTAGCATTTTGTGCTTTTGGAAAACAAAGGATGAAGAGCTTTTCCATCTGCCACTGACAGCAGTGGGACACATTCCACTTAGTACAGACAGGTTCTGCACAGTTGATAGTTGGACAAGATTACCAGAAGCACGGAAAACACAGTTCTCCAAATGAGACACAAAGCGTTGAAAGGAAGCATGCGGCTCATCTAATGAGTCCAAAGAATTCATCTGCCTGGTGAAGAGACCCCGACTCAGCCAGCTCAAGTAACCTTATCCATGTTCCCCAGCCACCTAGTGGCCAAGCAGAGAATCTAACGTACCTCTCAATACTCAAAGTCTTACTTTCCACAAACCATAACTGCTTCATGAAAATACTTTAAAATGATTGTTAAAACACATCCCCAAGCTCAGCCTTTGCACCATACCTTGGAGTATGCTCTTTACTATAACCTCTGTGTGATCGGCCAGGAGGTCTGCCTTGGTAATTGCAGCCAGGGACAGGTAGTTGGACATATTCCTGCACAGTTCCTTGTTGCCTCTGTGGAGGAATTTCACTGCAATGGGGATGGCTAATGCCATCACAGGGGGCCGGTTGTAATTCTGAGGAAATATAAGAAATCAACAAATAATAAGTGGTTCATTCTTTATTCATTTATTCATTCATCCGAAAAATATTTATTGAGCTAAGCTCTCAGAGTGCAGCTGTGAAAACACAGGGCCCACCTTATTTTCCTTGTATTTGGCAACTCTGGGAACTCTTGTTCTTGTTAGGGAGACTTCGAGGCAAACAGGCGCTTAATATCATAGGCTGATGAGGGCCATGATAAGGAATGTGCAGGGGGATAAGGGAGCAAAAATGGAGCGCTTAATCCAGTCTGAAGGGGGGTGTCAAGGAAGACTTCCTGGAGGAGGTGATGTCTTCGCTGAGACCTGGTGGATGAAGAGGAAATGGCTGGGAGATAGCTAGGAAAGGAGTGGACAAAAGGAAAAGTGTGTGTGAAAGCAGAGAGGTGAGAGAACTTGTGCATCTGAGGAACAGTAAATAGTTCAGTATAGATGATGTGGGGTACACATAGGAAAACTGGGGTAGGAGGTGAGAGAGGGGACTGGAGAGGTAAACAGAGGCTTGATTATGAAAGGTCTGGCACCATGCTTAGGAGTTTGGAATTGATCTTTAGGGTGATCAGGAGTCACTGATGAGAGGAATAACTTAGATTTATACTTGAGAAAAAAAAAATCTAAGGAATGTTGAATCAGTTGCTTCCTGACTGTATGTTAAAAACTAAAGTTTTGACTGAGATTCGGAAGGAAAAAGATGAATGAACGTAAGACTAAAACTAAAGGAATTCTGGATCCTGAAATAATTCTCTTTTTGATGTACTTTGTGACTGAACATCAATATCCTTACATATACAATAGTGCTATCAGCATTCAATTACCTAATTAGGGAATACTATTTGGAAAATACAAATTGTTTTCTTACAAATGAATGATATGTCTTCCCCACCATTAACCATTCTAACCATCAACCCCACCCCTTAGGCTAACTATAAAGCAAAAGTTGCACAGTGCACAATTTGTTCAACGTCACATTATTACATTAGAAATAAAAAGTGGTTGTTTTTCTCTGACTGTTCATGTGAAAAGTGCTTCTATCTTTCTACCCATAGATTATCCCCTCTAATACCTCCCACTATTCTAGGTTTATGGCAGGTGTTCAATAAACGTTTGTCAAGTTGAATGACTAATGAAGAAAATACAAATCTATAGTGATAGTTATGATTGGGAACACAATGTGGTGGGAAGAAGGAAGGGTGGGTGAGGGGGTTGGGAAAGGGCCTGCTCGCTCCCACCTTCTTGCTTGGGTCACCAACTGCCAGCAATGGCCTCCAGTGCCATCCATTTTCAGGGCTAGTTGACTGGGCAGGTGAGTTGTTACACACTCCTTAGCAAATAGGACTTCCACGGCCACCTCCCAGGTACTTCTAATGAAGGCATTTACACCCTTAGCTTCACTGGCGGTCAAATGACTCAGACGTTGACCAATCAGAGAATCACATTTCCAAATGATACGTTCAGGGATGGGCAAGTTACCCAATTATAATGGAGGAGCCATTCAAGGGCTCTGTGAAAGAGACTCTCTCTCTTCTGTCGTATTCAAACTGCTGAGAATGGAAGATCAAGAGTAGCTGCCATTTTGTGACCTCAGTAGGAGAGGATCTGTATGAGAGTCAAGGCAACATGGATCTATCTGAGACAAGTTAAGAGAAACCTGGTGGCATCGTCTGAGCCCCATGTATTAGGCTGTGCCTGAGGCCAGTTCTATCCCTAAATTTTTCTAAGTGAGCCAATTAAGTCTCTTGTGCTTAAACTTTTTTTCTTCCCAGTCCCTAGAAACAAAAATAGACCTGATAAATCCATAATCCATTCCTGTAGTTCCACCCATTTTTCAGGTTCAAGAATCAGTCTGACTCCTGAGCAGAGAAAATAGGTATTCAACAACCTAAGCTGATGTCTCACCATGAAGTCAGCCATGATGAAAGCTCTGACCCTATTCCTTGGTGGCAAATCATGTGTTTATCTATCAGTTCCACTCAGTAGGTCTCTGTCCTACCCTTCTTAGAGTTCCTAACGCCATCTAACTCTCAGAACCAGGGCCTGCAGCCAGACTTCCCTCAGATCAGGCTTTATCTAGAGTGTCTCCCCTCCTGGTAATTTAACTGTGCCTGACTAGACTGGGCCATTACTGGAGTGCTGAGCCGTGGGGCATCCCTGGGAGGCCGGCTGCTCCCCGCCCTTCAGCATTAGAAGTCTGCACGTGTACTTGGCCAGGCCTTACAGAACTGTTGGCGTCCCCTGAGGGAAACTCACACTGAGGGATTTCCAAAAGGCTGGTGCATGATCAGGTACGCCAATGTACTCTCTCACAGTGACAGTCTCTTCAGGTCAGACCCTTTCACACCACGAGGAAATCAGGAGCCAGATTACTAACCAGAATGTTCACTCATGGGCACAAGAGCAGATCAGAGCAAAGGAATATCTTGAGGGCTATTTCATCTAGGCCATGGTGAAACCTAACAGTCCCGCCCTACAGCCAAATCCCCATCTCTGGTGATTGGAACTTTCCTCTCCGTCAGGTTAAGTCTCCACCCACCCTTCACACCCCAGACAGTGCTGAGTAAATGTGCCAAAATAATGACCCCACACTGAGCATCCTCGTTTTGTTGACATACACTTCAGACATGTGGTGTTTAGGAAGGCTGACTGATTTGTCGATTTTCTCCGTTATCATCTTATTCTATGCCCGCTCCCTTGAGGTTACATTTAAGTTATACCTCAATTTGAACAGAGTATTTCCCAAACGCTTTAGTCTCACCTACCAATTTCTTGGGTTGCCCCAATCTCTCCATAGTGTGTAGATTTTTGCTAGTTTACCTTTTACATGACATATCTTTGTCCCTGTCATGGCTGCCAAAGCTCTAGTTCTGAGAGTGGAACACAATCACACAATTCTTCTCAGAGCTTTCCAACAAAGAATATCATGCCCCAGTTACTTTATCTTCTCTGTCTTTAGCCAAAACAACTTGCAGCTAGAGAAGTATACGCCTTCCATTGGAGGAAAATGTCTCTAAGCATATTTACCTGTAACTTTCTGAGAAACCACAGTGGTGGCATTGGAAGTACAGCTCAAGTGTTTCCTACTAATTGTGAACACAGACAGGCATAGTAAAAGATCAGTGAAAATCATATTCACAGCAACTAATGTTTTTAAACCTTGGGAATGAGCTAACCCTTGCCAGCAACAATGAAAGAACAGGCTGTCTTAACCAATTTGGTCATATTTTTCTTACAACAATTCTAGATGTCCTAGGGAAAAATAGTGGGCAGCTATTGAAGCCTTTGAAGTGTGGTTCCAAGTGAAAATTATTAAAAAATTTTTAAATGTATAATATCATTATTAAAAAACAAAACAAAACAAAACAAAACTTTAACACACTCAATTTTTCTGTTTTCCTCCCACATATGCCATCTGGAAATCTCTCAAATGACAAGAGAAGTGAAACATTAAGCAAACAGCAAATAGTTCATATAAACACCAAGGAATTGCCACCAAAGGCTCTCAATCTCTAAACAGCATCTAGACAGTTCCTAGTGTTTCAAGAGGCCATGGGCACTACTGACAGCAACAGGATATGAGTGAGGGGTTGGTAGGCCTAGGTGAGGCTGGGCAAACATGGGTCCTATGGACCTCCTTCCAATGGCTGAGCCTTGCTCTCAGGTGAAGCAAGGATTTGCTAATGCAGTAGATCTCAGGCCCCTGAAATTATTTTATCTGTATGATTATTTGGATCCCAGGAATGCTAATGGTATACATGCAGAGAAAGTCCCTGTGATTGCTCGTACAAATAAACCACTTTAACAGCAACTGTTAATGCCAGAGCTTATGCTAGATCTTGCCCCTCCATGCAGATGTGAGCATGATGGCATGTGTATCTTCTTACACACAATTCAATACTCAGTACTCAGGGAACAATTCAGTGAAGTACAGGGTAGCAATAAAGACTTGCTCATGGGGACAGTTATATCCAGCAGTAGAAGCAAAACAAGAGGGCTTTGTTCTACAGATGCCAAGAATTATATTTCTTGACTAGATTAGCACCAATTTGAGCTCTTGGTGGAGATTTTCCTTTGGAAAATGCACTTTGGGAAGGTTTCCCAGTGTTTTATAATTGAAAAGAATAAAGCTAAGTAAAAGAGATAGATATCTGAGGTGATAGCAACTAAAAAGCTCTTTGGTCTCAGGCCTTGAATTCAACTAAGAGCCGTAAAAGAGTAATCTCAAGAAATATTAAATGCCATATATTAAAATGGTTATTTTATTGTTTTTCATCCCCCATCATGGATCAGATAATCAAATTTTGGATTTATATATAAAATGCTTGGTTCTTAGCAGCATGGCTATATATAAAATCTAAATGGCATCCACCTAAGTTTTCCCAGTGTATTTTCTGACAGGCAACAAGGGAGTGGGTCTCAGGAACCTGGGGGGCAGGGGGGTGTCCCAATCTCCTCCCATTTCATGCCCCTGTCTTATGCGGCATTAAGTGAGGAACTGGTACTGGGGCCCACTCTGGGGTGAAGCACGGCTAGTACAAAAGCCAGAGGGCAGTCAGGTCTCCTGAGCTACTCATGTGTTCATTTGTCCATTAATTAATTCATTCAGCAAATATTATCTTGAGCACATACTATGTGCCATTCACTGTTCTAGGTGATGGGACCACATCAGTGAATAAAACTAAGCTTCTATTTTGGGCAGGGGGAGACAGGCAATGAACAATGGCTAAAATAAATAATTAAATGACAAAGTGCTGATGCTATTTTACAGTTTCCTGCAGACGATGATAATGATGACAATACCAACCAGAGCTAATCCTCATACAGCACTTCCTGTGTCTTAAATATTTTACGTCTATTTTTTAATGTCTATCCATCTAATCCTCACAACAAACTCATGAGGCAGCTACGCTTATCTGCATTTTATAGATGAGGAAATTAGGGCACAGAAAGATGAAATGCCCAAGATCACCCTGCCAGTAAATGGTAGAGCTGGGATTGCCTACTGAATAAACTTCTAGATGAACATGACCAGTCCTGCCTCTGAGAGCTGAAAAGGAAATGCTCTCAAAATTGCCCAAGGCATTTTGCATGCCAGCCAGGGACAGATTTTGAATCTTCATGCAGCATTAACTGGGGAAGAGGAAATAAGAAAACTGAAGTGTGGAATCAAGGTGAATGGACAGTGGGGGGGGTCCTTCTATAAAGAAGGAAAAACAGATACTTTCAGATTTTCCCACAGTGAATTTGGTGGCTATTTCAGTTCTTCCCTCCTCCCCTCTTTGGCTATCTCCCTCTTCAAATGATCATCAACAGTGTGAGAAGATGTGGAGGAAGAGATAAAAGGCAGAGCTTACTTGGCATTAGCTCTGCTAAGTGATTTGGTTGGTTGGGGAAGAGGCTGAAACCACTGTAACTTGTACTGAGGAGAAAACTAGGCATTGGCTCTCAACATCATGATGGTTGGTCGGTCAGTTCTCTAGAACTTCATTCTAGCCCATCAGTTATGTCAGTAATTACAACCCCTTTGAGGTGCATGTTTATTTTCTTCAACCCTCTTCAGGTTTGGATTTATCCTAGAATGTAATGTGCTTTGTGGAGGGGGAGAGGGGTATCTTCTCTTTCAGGATTTTTCTACAGGCAAAGAAATAAGCATTGGCCAACTCCATACAGAACCCTGGTCAGAGGAAGCTGTGGTTTGAAATAGGTACTTCCAGATAGTGGCTGGATCACAAATGGAGATTGCTTTTATAATAAAGTTGTTCTTCGTGAGCAGCAAGTATTGTTATGCCCATTTTACAGATGGCAGAACAGAGGCTTAGAGAGATGAAATAACCTGCCAATCTCTCACTGATACGAGACCAAGAGTATCTGATTCTAAGGCCCTCAAGCTCTAAAGCCTTTTGTTCTTCTACCTCTCAGCATCTCCTAAGGGAGTCAGAATTTCAGACTAGGAGGTGATCTGAGAGCTCACCTGATTCATCCTTCATTTTACAGATGTCTAAGGACACAGGGTGGGATGGCAGGATAGTATCACCCTCCACAAAAGAAACCAGAACTCACAAGTGCATGCCTCACACATGTACAGATTCTGTATTGAGGAAGGTATAGAAGGTGAATTCTGAAAATTTTAAAACTATTTTGAGGTAAATGTGGCAAGTTCATACAGTTAGGACCAAGAAAAGAAAGAAGTCAGTATAACCACTAATTATTAAAAGTAGAATAGGAATGGTCATCTGAAGTAGGTTTGAGTGTAGGTTGAAAAAGGAAATTTAGGGGAAAAAAAAGGTTTTTTCTTGTGTGTATGTGAACATATTTAGCTTCAAATGACAGTGAAGTGGCCAGAAAAAAAAAATGGCTAAGAATACGGGCAGAAGAACTGGTGGGCCCTTGCTTGATCAGGTAGTGTGAGGCTGGGATTGCTTATCTTGGGAGGTAAGGTGGGTGGAGAGGGAATCTTTGTGTGTGTGTAGCTAAAAATGTTAAGTGGTTGACTTTAAAGTTGACCTACTGTTTTATTTCACTGAAAAAACAAAACAGAATGTGAGTCATCTGGATTTCTACATGTTTCCCACAAGAACCTATTTTACAAGTAGGACAAAATCTTCTTTTCAATATTTACCGCAGGCCAAAATGTTCCCCTTAAAATCTGATTGAAAGCTAAATGCCAAAGCTGCAACCACAGCCTTGCCTTTGGTTCGTGGGAAATGACTTTCTGGGACCACACCCCTAGGGGTAGCCTTGACAAATTGCTGCACTTTGCTCTGAAAAAGGCAAGTTTACATTTAGGGCTTTCCATCTTCCATTATTACACCTTCTGCCTTCTCAGAGGGCACACAATGGATGCCCTGTGACCACACTGGCCCTACAGACTGGAATCGCCCACTTCTGTGACTTACTTGTCCCTCTCAACCAAGACGCCTAACCCTTAGCCCTTTTCTCTGTCCTTCCCCAAAATGTCAGTGCTTGTCCTCAGGGCCCTGCTCTCAACAATCTTACAAACTCATTCTCATTGATCAGCAGTGAGTTTCACGTTTTTATTTGCTCCCCACCATCCCCTTTTTAAAGTAGGAGACATAACGTCTTACCCAGAATGAAACAACCTTTTATGTTAGACTTTGGGGCATTTTGGAAGGGCAGCCTGCTTAGTTCTCTGATCTGGGTCTCATTTCAGAAATCTGGACTTTTGTACAATCTGTTTTGTCTACTTGGAATGTTCTCTCACTCCACTTTTCCTACCTGGTAAAATTCCCGATAATTGCCCATAACCCTTCCAAATTCGATCTCCATCCAGAAAGCCTTCCAGACTCTCTAGAACTGTACTAACACAGGAGCCGAGTGAACCTACTGAGCCCCTGAATTGTGACCAGTGCAAAGTAAGACATGCTAACACACACAATGGATTTATGAGACTTAGTATACAAAACAAGTAAAACATCTCATTAATTTTTACGCTGATTACATGTTGAAATAATAACATTTTGGATATATTGGGTTAAGGAAAATATAATATCAAATCAATTTCATCTGTTTTCACCTCTTTTTAATATGGCTATTAGAAAATTTTAAATTCCATATGTGGCTCATGTTTGCAGCTTGCATTGTATTTCTGTTGGACAGTGCTGCTGGAATCTAGACCAGTGGTTTTGAAATCACAGGGGGAGCTGGAGAATAGGGCTGATTTATGAGTTTCTGTCTGAATGTCTGTGGAGTGGCACTTTGGAGTGAAATAATCTAGGTTTCTGATGTATGTCAATAACATAGTCAAGAATAATCAACAAACTAGTGGTTGCCAGTGGAGGGGAGGAGGGGCGACATAGGGGTAGGGGAGTGGGATGTATAAACTATTGAGTGAAAGATAGGCTCAAGGATGTATTGTACAACACAGGGAATATAGCCAATATTTTGTAATAACTATAAATGGAGTGTAACCTTTAAAAATTGTATAAAAAATAAAATTTTAAAAGTAATAAATACTCAAGATAAAAATAAAAGAACAATCAATGAAGAAAAGGTGTGTTAGGTCTTTGTTGTTATATCCAACAGCATTAATCTTCCATTAATTTCGCTGAAATACCCATTTCCTCCCCTCCCATCTCTAACCCTGGGGACAAAGGAAAAATAATATGATAGTGTGTGTAGACTCTTTTGTTCAGTTGACCAGTCCCGGAACTGAGCAGACAAAATGCAATAAATATGCTCCAGTTAAACATAGACAACTGTGAGAAAAAACAGAAGAAAGGAAGCTAATATTAGCTGCTACACACAGTGCCAAACACTTTAACATAGCTGGAATTTCCTGACCTATGCTCAGTAGAACACTAGTTCTGAGGGATGTTCATAAACGTTGTGTTGGGGTAAGATGGGGAAGGAAGTTACATGGTCAAATCAGACTGCAAAATGCTGTTCTAAACAAAGTTAAACAGCTTTCTTTATTGCAGGACTTTTCAGAGCCTTTAATGTGCTATGAAACATTGTGACAGCTCAAAAGGGAAAAACTGAATTCAATGTTTCCCAACTTATTTGACCACAGAATTCTTTTTAAAGAAACAACTATCAACATTACTGGTTGGTAAAATTTGTCACAGACAATGTCACTTCATCTGCATTTTATAGGGAGGAGACTGTGGCTTAGAAGTTATGTGACTTGTCCAACGTTTTAATTTTACATAATTAGTTCGTGGCTGAGCCAAAATTCCAAATTCATGTTTATGCCAAAGGAAAGAACTTAAACATGGTCAGAACAGGCAAATATTATTATAATGGAAAATTCACAGTATAGAAATGTACTTAAAAATGACTTAGCCACTTCTCTCCACATATTCCAAGCTCACTGCCCCTCAACTCAGACTCCACCCCCTCTTTGGTCTCCTTGGATGAAAGAGGTCTCCTTTTCTGAATTTTCCAATATTCCTCATTTGGATCTGCACACACAGTGCTTTACTGTTAGCTTTTTATATGTACACGTCTTATCTCTCCAAATAGATTAGGGCTTGCTGTGGTGTTACTTTGAATTCCCCTCAGTGTGTCTTGCATACAGTAGGGGCTCAGTACAACCTTCTCAGTTTATTAATTACCAGCCTGCTCAGCTTAGCTATTGATGGTTTGTGGTGTCTTTTTACAGCATCTGAATGCTACAGAAACATTGGCTCATGGTTCAGAGACACCACGTGTTCACCTAAGCTGCCAAGCCGGTCTCAAATAGCATGATGCTGAACACTGACATACCTGTAAAATGCAACTCATGATATCAGACGCGATTTTTCCGTGGGGAGTGTCTTCGTCTTTCCCGGACGGTCTCAGGTTGTGTTCCAGGCAGGAGTCCCAGAGCCCCACAAGGGCCTTTGCGTGCTTTTCAATCGACTCTGTTTCTCTGATGGCTGTGGTGATTCGTGTGATACAGATTTCAACCACTGCTTGGTCATTGTTATTGGTTTGGTAATCCTGTTTGAAAGAAAACCTTCATGTTAAATAATACTCTGGAAAGTTATCCTTTGAAGGACCTACAAAATATGAACTCAGTCACTTAGCAAATGGGTGTGCCACACTGCAGCTAAAGGATGAGGTTGTAAAGCCCAATGCAATACCTTCTTCTTTGGAGATGAGTACTTTGTGGACTAGGCAGATTTGCAAACGTGCTAAAATGGAGGTTTGTACTATCACAGATACACAGACAGGGAGCAGAGAGAGCCCAAAGGAGCTTAATTATTCACTTGCACGTGGGTTCAAATTTCAGGCTATTTCACTTTCTAAGTTCATTAGAGGTCAGGGTTTACTTTTTGCTCTGACATTTCAGCAACTTTTGTGAAATGTTTCAAATTACTCTCCAATTTCCCCTCAGGAGTGTTCTCTCTCTTTCTGCACATAACAGAACTTATCATTTCATCTCTTCCTTTTCAATTCAAATAACTACCAAGTCCATTGTAGCTCTCCCCAACCAGATTTCCCTCCATTCCCCTATTTTAATTCTTCCTCAAATACCTAATGATCTTTATGGAGAGGTAATATGACCCTTCAAAAAATCTAAATGTGAAAAACAGGTCCAGCACTTTAACTTGGAAAATTGGCCTGTGAACTCTGTGTGGTGGATTGGCAAAACTGAACACAAAACAGAGCAGGGAAGAGCTTAGACTCTTACACCATCATGTGCCATTAGAGCCAGGAAGTGGTGGGGCTTTCCTGTCCAACTGCAAGCTCTAGCTTGATCTTTTTTCTACTCTTACAACTAATGTTGCAGTAAATATCTTATGCGTGAAGCCCTCTCCACGCTGTAGATTATGTATAGTCCAGATTCACCAGAAGTGGAAATTTCTGAGACAAAACTCAGGAACATTTTAAGGCTCATGATACATACTGCCAAACTATTTTCCAGAAAGGTCTTACTGATTTATACTCCCATCAGTTGGGTTAAAGCAAACTCTGCCCATTGTACCATTGCAAGAACAGAGTATTTTTAATTTTTGCTAATTTAATCAGTGAAAAACAGTATCTCATTGCTGTTTTCCTTGGAATTTCTTGATCAGAAGTAAGGTTGAATATTTTCACATGTTTATCTGTCATTTGTATTTCCTCCTTTGGGAATTGCCCACTGTATCTTATGTCTATTTTTCCTTAGATGACTTCATTTTTTTTTTTTTGGTCCTTCTTTGGTGAAATAATATCTTTTTCTATTAAGAATATTATGTCAACCTTTGGCATATTGGTTGTGAATATGTCCCCATGTTTCATTATTTTTAGTTGTTTTGCTGCTCTTATTGACATGCTAAGGTTTTAGATAGCCAAATCTATCAGTCTTTGGGGACTTTATTGTTTTTCCTTTTTTTAATTGGAAATTAAAGTTGGTTAAATTAGTTAGTTTTTTGAAAAGATAATACATGGACATGGTACAAAAATACAAAAGACACAAAGAAAGATTTACACTGAAAAGTTAGTCTCCCTTTCACCTCAGTTCCCTTCCCTGGGGAAACCATGTTCACCAATTTCTCACGTATTTGACAGATGTACTCTATGCTCATACAAATCTCCATCTACATGCACTCCTTCCTTCCTTCCTTCCTTCCTTCCTTCCTCCCTCTCTCCCTTCCTTCTTCCCTCCCTTCCTTTCTTTGTGATTCCTTTAATAGCTTTTTATTAACTTCATGTTTTCTTTATTCAAAGGTTTAATAAAAATTTACCTGGAGACTTCCCTGGTGGTCCAGTGGCCAGGACTCCACACTCCCAATGCAGGGGGCCCAGGTTTGATCCCTGGTCAGCGAACTAGATCTCACATGCCACAACTAAGAGTTCACATGCTGCCAACTAAAAGATCCCGCACGCGGTAACGAAAATCCTGCATGCCACAACTAAGATCCGGCACAGCCAAATAAATAAATAAATATTAAAAAAAAAAATTTACCTGTATTTTTTCTACCTTTAAAAAAAACACCTCAACAACATTTAATGTTTAGTATTTTAGAAATTAATCTTTTAACCATTCACTTAGCTCTTGAGTCTATCTGGCATTTATGGAAGTAAGTAAAGATGTACATTTTCTACGAATTAGCTCATCTAATTTTCCCATCATTATTTACTGAATAATTCATTTCCTAGTTATTGTTTTATGTGTATATCAGGTTCTAATTCAGGGCTGCCTTTTCTGCTTACTTATTCAATTTTTTTTTTTTTTTTTTGTCCCTCGTAAGTATTTACTGTCATAGGCTTGCTCCATTAAAGCCACAGCAGTGCTACCTACACACAATCCTTGCCACACAGTCCCCACTGGTGGGTTCCAGTCCGTGGTCTCCCGGAGCTGAGGCCTGGCCATGCCACCAGAGGCCTCAGGATCAGCCAGTCTTGCCTGGTTCTCTGTTCATGCCAGCAGCTCCCCACCCCTACCTGGGGTGCCCCCGCCAGGTAGCTGGAGGGCCGGTGGGAGGAATGCAGGCCGACTTCTGGCCTCTCCCCGCCGGAGGGGAGCCCTGGGGGGCTGGAGCCGGCTCTCCCGGCTCCTCTGTGGCTGCCTTGCTCCTGGGCTGCACTGTAGGCTCCTGCCTGAGCCGGGAAAGCGAGGGCAGGCCACCCCACCGGGTCCTTCCCTGTCCCGACAGAAGGTGCTGAGCGTCCAGCCCGGTGCAGAAGGCACCATTCTGCCTCCCTTCTGGGAACAAGCGCCCTTCTGCCCCCGCTGCCAGGAAGCCACTTTAGGGAAAGATGGTCTACCTTCTGGGCCTTAGAGTTCGTTTCCTGCCTCTGGTTGTGCCCCGCGTAAATGCAGCACCTGCCACTCCTCAGGCCTTGCTGAAGAGTCCCGGGTGCCGTGTGCAGGTGACCGGGTGGCCCTGAGGCGAGGGGAGTTCACCTGCAGCCACCTGCAAGCTAGCAGCCGGCGGTGCAAGACGCGCCTCAGCTGGCCTTAGAGTTCGGGCTCGGGAACCACCTGTGAACCCTGCTCTGCGTCCGCCTCCTGTAATGGCCGTTCGACTCTCCCAGGCATAATGTGAATCAATGAAGTTGCACTCGGAGGGCCCCCAAAAGCAAATTTCACAACACTGTGTGGCCATTTCCAGGACTAGAAAGAATTCAGCGGTGCTCTTGGGGCCGTTGTGGCCGAGGCCCAAGAGGCAGAGGTCACGTGTGCTGTACGTCACCTCACACACTTACCTGATGACCACAGGTGCGGGGAGGCCTTCCACATTCCGGTTGAACTGAAGGAAAATGAGGACACAGGTCGAGGCCAGGACGGCTGCCCACGTGCCGGTCTCTCTGCTCCCCACATGCCTCATCCCAGCCCTCCAGGGACCAGAAAGGTCATTGTAGGCCCCTCACTACTTGCCAAGCATAGCAGCCTCAGGAGGTCAGTAATCGTCATTCTTGTGTTTTTCCGATGAGACAGGCCTGGTGGTGAGTGGGGAGCTGAGCCAGAGAGCAGGGCTTCCTTCTAGAATCCCATTTATTTTGGCATCTGGCAGGTCAGGTCCCTCTCCAGGAGGATTCTGAGTTTGGCAGAGGCCGGAGCTCTGACGGGCAGCCCCTCGCTCAGGCCATGCTGCGGCTCAGCTGCATGGCAAAGTCCTGCGCATGCTCCTGCGGAGTCCGGCGGGCATCCGCCTGGGCCCTCTTCTCCCGCGCCGCCCCTGCTGCGGGCTTGGTCAGCCTCCACTGCCGCCGCTTGCAGGCCTGCAGCTGGCGCTGGGCCTTGTCCAGGGCGTCAGGTGCGGCCTCAGCCCGCCGCTTCCAGAGCAGGCCGCTGCCCACCCGGTCGCTGGGCTCGTTCTGGATGGAGGCTCCGGCGGGTGGCGGGAGGCGCAGCATGCAAGCCGAGGGTGAGGCGGGCCTCGGCTCCAGAGGCGACGGCTGCCGGTTCCCGCTTGGGTGACGGCTGAGTGCTGCAGCCCGCTCCATCTGCCTGGGCACCCAGGGGCCCCAAGAGGTCTGAGAAGGCGCTGCTGAGGCCAGCCTCCAGCCTCTCAGTGGGGGAGGCGGGCAAAGCGGCAGGAGCTGAGGCCTCTTCCGCCGGAAAGCAGGTGACGTCAGGAGGTGGAGGCGGAGAAGTTGGCATTGCGGGCCCTCGGCCCTCAGCGCAGCGCTTCCTGCATCGCCGGAGCTGGCTGACTTCAGGAGGTCCAGGTGGGTAACTGTGCCCCTGGGTCCTGGGCGCAACTTGGAGAAGGACTCAGATATTGTGGGAACTGCTCCCTCCTTCAGCCTGTGATACCCACTGATTCCCACCAGTTCAAAGCAGTTCTCCTCAAAGTGTTTGAAGCAGAAGTAGATGTACTCGGATGCCGGGTCCCACAGGCCCTGGCCACTGGGGTCCAGCCACTGGCAGTTGGCCAGCCACAAGCCTCGCCTCTGGTTGTCTTTCTTGGGAAGCCTGTGGAAGGAGATGCCACGGTTGCGCGTCTCGCACGTGTCCCGCGTGCATCTCCCAGCACGGAGCAGTGACGGGACGTGGTCTCACCGTTGCTGCACCGAAGTCCGGCGAGGTGTGATACCGAGCCGTTTAGCTCGTCTTCTTTTTTAAAAAAATTTATTTATTTTATTTACTTTACTTTTGGCTGCGTTGGGTCTTCGTTGCTGCGGGCAGGCGTTCTCTGGTTGCCGCGAGCGGGGGCTACTCTTTGTTGCGGTGCGCGGGCTTCTCATTGCAGTGGCTTCTCTTGTTGCGGAGCGTGGGCTCTAGGTGCGTGGGCTTCAGTAGTTGTGGCACGTGGGCTCAGTAGTTGTGGTGCACAGGCTTAGTTGTTCCCCAGCATGTGGGATCGTCCCGGACCTAGGGCTCGAACCCGTGTCCCCTGCATTGGCAGGCAGATTCTTAACCACTGTGCCACCAGGGAAGCCCTCAAGTCTTCTTAATTGTAATATTTTTTCTGATCATTCTCTTGGGTTTACTAGAAAGATTTCTGTGTTGTATCTGTACCTTTTATATACCTCATGGCTTATTGTGTCAGCTAGAATTTCCTAAGCTATTTCACATAAAAAGGATAAAAGAAAGAATGCGGTTTAGTTTCTGGTTTTAGTTCCTGATTTTTGATATATACAATTTTATGGCCAAAAGCAAGAAAATACTGTAAGTGTTTTAAATCATATAGATGCACCACTTTCTATTTTGAAAGTTTAAATATTTGTTTTAATTTTTTTCATGTCCTCTCAGCATCTATAGAGGTAACCAAGCATTTTTTCCGTACCTGGCTTATGGATGTGAAGTGTTACGTTATCATATAGTATGAAATTTCCAGATATTAATCCATCACCATATTCCTAGAATGAACACCACTTGGTTTGGTGGACTGTTTATTATATTTTCTTTTACCTTTCTCCTTTGTTGGTGAGTGTATTTTTTATTTTAATGCAGCAGAATTATTACTTGTGACAGAACCTATACAGCAAATAGGTACTTATAGAGCCAAGTCATAGAGAAAAAATGGAATATTATAGGGCAAATAAGTGATGCTGACTTTTCCAAAAATCTCTGCAGCAACAGAAAAACCAAAACCATTCTTAGGGGAGAAAAATAACAGAGAACACCCTTAGGCTAAAATCACTGTCTTTGGCCATAACTGTTCTTGTAAAAAGCAGTTATTTTAATGGCATCATCTTCAAATATGAAGCAGCATCATATTGGTTACTTTATATAATAAAGGGAATATACATAAAATCAGATGAAACAGAACCAATACCATAGACAGAAGGAAGCCTGTATTCCAACTGTAAATGCTAAGATGGTTAATATGATTGCTCCATAACATTTTCTGTAAGCTCTCTGGACTCCAAGAAGAGGAGGAAATTGTGTACTACAGTGCTTCCGGAACATATAATCATACCTGGTACATAGTTGATGCTCAGTAAAGGTTCACTGTTTTTTTTTTTTTAAATTAATTAATTAATTTATTTTTGGCTGTTTTGGGTCTTCGTTTCTGTGCGAGGGCCTTTCTAGTTGTGGCGAGCGGGGGCCACTCTTAATCGCGGTGCGCGGGCCTCTCACTGTCGCGGCCTCTCTTGTTGCGGAGCACAGGCTCCAGACGCGCAGGCTCAGTAGTTGTGGCGCACGGGCCCAGCTGTTCCGCGGCATGTGGGATCTTCCCAGACCAGGGCTCGAACCCATGTCCCCTGCATTAGCAGGCAGACTCTCAACCACTGTGCCACCAGGGAAGCCCCTGGTTCATTGGTTTTATTCATTCATTTATTTATTTATTTAATTTATAAAAAATTGAAGTATAGTTGATATATATATCACAATATACAATATTATGTTAGTTTAAGGTGTGTTAGTTTCAGGTGTACAGCATAGTGGTTCAGTATTTCTGCAGATTATGTTCCATTATAGGTTATTATAAGATAATGGGTATAATGCTATATAGTAAATCCTTGTTGCTTATCTGTTTTATATATAGTGATTTATATCTGTTAATCCCATACCCCTGATTTGTCCCTCCCTTCTTCCCTCTCCCCTTTGATATCCACAAGTTTGTTTTCTATGTCTGTGAGTCTGTTTCTGTCTTGTATACATTCATTTGTTTTATTTTTTTAGATTCCACATATAAGTGATATCATATAGTATTTGTATTTCTCTGACTTATTTCACTAAGCATAATATTCTCATTGGTTTTAATTGAATAGGAAAGAAGATTTTGTTGGCACTAATTTTCAAAATTTATGTGAAAAAATATATTTATGAATCTTAATTTAAAATTTAATTTAAAAAATAGGAAATAAGAAAAAAGTCTCCCTTTTCCCCTACTCATTACCCTCCCACAAAGAACCAAGTTATTACTTTCTTGTGTATCCTTCCAAAGATTTTATATACATATTCAAGCAAATGTACATATGTACGTAGAGAAATATATGATACACATACATACATACACATATATACTCCCCCACTCCTTATTTTACAAACAAATGGTAGCATAATGGACATACACATCTGCATCTTGCTTTCTCACTTCATACTGAATCTTGGAGATCTTTTCAAACTAACATATGAAGAGTTTCGCCATTCACGTTTATGGTAGGATAGTATTCCAATGTAAGGAGGTACCATAGTGTATTTAATTTGCCTCTTATTGATGAACATTTAGGCAGTTTCCAGTCTTTGGAATTATGAAGAATGTTGCATTGTCTAACCTCATATGCAAGTTACTTCACACTTACAGGAGCATGTGCATAGAACAAATTCCTATAAGTGGAAGTAGATTGGTGTCTCTCCATTACTCTTCTGTTTTATATTTTTTCTTGGTTGTTATTATCACTACTGTGACTACTACTACTGCTACACAGACGAGCTATAGAATCAGCTTGTCTAGTTCAGAAAGAAAATTTCTGATGGTGTTTTTATTAAAATATTTCGATTAATTTAGGGATAACTGACATATTTATGATACTGAGTTTCCTACATAGCATGCCTCTCTACTTTTCAAGTCCACTTTTGTGTCCCTCAGAAAGATTTTAAAGATTTCTTAATCTAGAGTATGCACATTTATTCATGCAGATTATTTATATATCTAGATACTTTATCTTTCTGTTGACATTCTAAATTGGTTCTTCTTGGTGACTATTTCCACTAACTGGTTATTGTTATATAAAATCTACCAATTTCTGAACACTAATTTAATGCCCTACCAGTTCACTGAATTCTTTTAATGTTAGAGTGTTTTCAGTTGATCCTCTTGAATTTCCAGATATGTTCTCATGTTATTTGCAAAAGATGGTAATTTTACCTCCTCCTTTTTAAACTTTTTGCTAATTTTATCTTCTTATTAATTGTTTTGGCTAGAATCTCTAGAAAAATGTAAAATAATTACATTATACTAGAAAGTCTTGTACAGTTCCTAACTTTAATGAAAATACTCCTAGAATTTCTCTAGTAAGCATTATGCTGTTTTTTTATAATGTTAAGATATATTTTATAATGTTAAGAAAGTACCAATCTATTCCTATTCTATTGAATTTATCTTTTAATCAAGAATGGATAATGAATTTCATTAAATGCCTTTTTAGAATTTATAGATATATTATTTTTGCCCTTAGATCTATTAATATGATAAATTATAGACACAAATTTCCTAATGTCAGTTATCTTTGCATTCCTGGAATATATCCCATTGCATCCTGGGAAATTAATTTTTTAATGTGCTACTGGGTTTGGTTTATTAATATTTTATTTAATAATTTTGCATCAATATTTGAGGGTTTTGTCTTTATCTTTGTCAGGTTTCATACCAACTTTGTGACAATTTCATGAAAAGATTTTGGAAGATCTTTCTTATAGCCTTACTTAAATTTTTTTTACTTTCAGGTATTATGGCCCAAGAGAAGTGAATTAAAATTTCCTACAACTAATGTATCTTATCTTTTTTTCCTGATATCTCCTAAAGTTTTCATTTTATGAATATTGTTGCTATATAATTTGATGCATAGACATTCTTAATCTTTATAACTTGTGAACCAAATCCTTTGTCATAAAAATTGTCTTTCTTTGTCTCATTTAATGTTTTTGGCATACGTTTTTCCTTGTCTGATATAAAGATCATGAGTTCTTTCTTTTGGTTTGCATTTTCCTAACATCATTTGCTTATTTTATCCTTATTTTTAACATTTCTTTTACATACTTTTACATTGATTTACATCAAATGAATGGCTGTTAATATAACTTTGTATAAAACAATTTAGTAGTCATTATTCAGTGCTTCTTAATAGCTGAAGATATGCCTAGTATATAGGTTATACAAAAATAAGAAGGTAGTACTTGATCATCATATAATTCCAAATCATTCTGTCTTAAACAGCACTTTTTAAAAATTAATTTTTATTGGAGTATAGTTGATTTACAATGTTGTGTTAGTTTCTGCTGTACAGCAAAGTGAATCAGTTATACATATACATATATCCACTCTTTTTTAAACATAGTGGGGTTACATGCAGAGTTCACAGATCTTCATTTGAGAACAGAGGGCCCTGCTTTAGCAGATATGCAGACAAACTGCTTCTCAGAACTTTCAGCAAAGAGGATTAATTTTGACTCAGTGTTGACTTTCTTTCTCAAAGTGTCATTTCATGTGCTTTATTTGGTAACTTAGCATGGTACAAAAAAATAATAATAAACTCATATTAGGTTTGAATATGTGGTATATGGTTTTGCTGTAAACATCAAAAGGATTTGCTTTAATTTGAATTAATTTTAATATGTACTTTAATCAAGTAAATTATTGTTTTTCATCTTTTTATTTTTACATTTTCTAAATCATTTTATTTAATATATGTCTCTTATTTGTTAGCTTTTGCCTTGTGATCCTATCTAAAAGTCTTTTTCTTATAACAGACAAGTTTGACCATTTAGATGAAATGATACGATAGATATATTTGATCTTAATATGTCATATTATTTTGTACTATGATTTTGTTTTTTCTTAACTTTTGGAGTTCAGTTATTTTGCTAGGAAGTGACACATCTTGGATTAGACACAAACAAAGCCAGAAGGCACAAATAAGCTGTATGAACAGGTAACCTAGACTCCTGTGTCATCTACTACTATAGAAATGACACCTCCAGGACACAGTCATATGGGAGGTTCCCTTATGATCTGCTGACAGAGTAGGAAAACATCTGAACTTGGACTACTGATGGTTAGCTCAGTATGTGGACGGAAGTCAAAATTTAACTGTTGTTACAGTGTAGACCTACTTAGAAGTAGACCTTGAATGACAACAATAAGAGAAAATTCTCCTAATGGACAGAACTTCAGGCTGTGCACTTGGTCCTTAACTTTGTATGGAAAAAGGAATGTACAGGTAAGAGCTAAGAATCATGAGTGGTGGCAGATGGCTTGGCTGAATGGCCAAGGGCCTGGAAGAAGGAAGATTGAGAGATCAGAGATAAGGAACTCTGAGTAAGAAACATGTGGTTCGATACATGGAATTTGGCACAAAGTGTAGATATCTTTTTTATCCCATTTTAATGCCCATGAGAGCATTAACCACAGAAGAGGCACTAAAAAAACAAGTGGATAGAATGGCTTAGATGACATCAGCTTTATCATAGCCACTACAGTGTGATCCAGTGGGTGCATGAATGGAGTAGCATTGGGATATAAGCTAGGCATCACCCACCAGCATAAGCTCCTATTCACCAAGGTTGATCTTGTTATTATTGTCATTGCCTAAGTGTGCAATCTGCTGGCAACAGAGGTCAATGCTGAGCCCCCAAAATGGCACTGTCCCTCAAGGAAACCAATCAATCATTTGATGGCAGTTTTTTTACTTTAGGTCTTTCCACTCTGGAAAAGACATCAATACCTATTGAATAGATGTAATCAGAGTTTGAGTTTGCCTTGCCTGCCCCCAGGTCTTAAGCCTCAACTACTGTTTAAGGGGTCACAGAGTATGTGATCTGCTGACACAGGATCCCACAAAACATTGTATCTGACCAAAGAACCACTTTACAGCAAGGAGGTTCAGCAGTCGGCACATGATCATGGGATTCTATCACTTGTTCTTATCACATACCACCTGAAACTGCTGGACTAATAGATCAATAGAATAGGCTTTTGAAGGAGCAACTCAGCCAAATACTCTATATGAATGGGCCACCATTCTCCAATAAGCAATATATATACATACATACATGCTAAAATAATGACCATTGCATGGTGTTGAATTCACTATGGGTAGAATACACGAGCCTGGGAACCCAGTCACTCCAGGTTCCCGAGTCAAGAGACCAGCAGAAAACAAAAAGAGCTGCCATCCTGGCAAGGGTAATTGGCCACAGCATTAGGAGGAGGTTGGGCTGCTGTTACACAGTGGGGCATCTGTAGGCACTCCCTTGCCCAATTTTGATGTAAATGGACAATGGAGTAGTCGCAGCCTAAGAAGGGCATGGAGACCAGGGTCTCAGATCCCTCAGGAAAAAGCATCTGAGTCACCCAACTAAGAAGCAACTTAAATCAGCAGAGGTGCTAGCTGAAGGTGAGGAGAATCTAGACTAGGTGGTAGAGGAGGAAGACTGTATCAGCTTTCTTGTTGCTGCTGTAATGAATTATCACATATTTAGAGGCTCAAGAATTTGTGTTGACAAATTAATTTTCTTACAGTTCTGGAGGTAAAAAGTTGAAAATGAATCTCATTGGGCTAAAGCACGGATAGTTCATCTGGAGGCTCTGAGGGGAGAATCCAATGCATTTTCTTTTCTAGCTTCTACAAGTTATGTGCATTCCTTGACTCATGGCTTCCATGAGCCTCCATCTTCAAAGTACATCACTCCAACCTCACTTCCATCATTCCATCTCCTTCTTCTGCCTCTGACTTTCTTGCCTGCCTACTGCAAGGATCCTTGTGATTATACCAAGCCCACCCAGATAATAGAGAACAATCTCCCCATGTCAAGATCCTGACCTATATTACATCTGAAAAATCCCTTTTGCCATGTAAGATAAAATCCATAGGTTCTGGAGTTTAAGATGTGGACATCTTTGGGGAACCATTATTCAGCCTACCACTGAGACGATGAGTACCAGTTGCAGCACTGATACCAGCTGGAGTGGTAGAGATCAATCAGCATCTCCGAGAAGCTGTTTCCGTATGGGAAGAAATTATTACATAAAGCAAATAGATTCACATGGTGCCAGGGATAGACTGTGGTGGAGACTATGCTACACTGCCAAATCCCCTGCCAGGAAAAAGACACTCATTTTCTCAGCTGGTTCATAGCCAAGTCTGCCTGCCAAAACTGTCCTTGGTCAAAGGAAATGGCCTCACCCAAGATTTTGTTTCTCTCTTGGAGCAGTCATTTTAAATTGGGTCCCTGGAACCCAGTTACCACAGAACTTATATAGATGACATTGAGAAATGTAGTAAACCATGCCTAAACAATCATTTAACAACAAATAGCAAAGAGATTTTCATTTGAATGAAACAAGCCTCAGTAAAAGTTGAAGGTGCAAATCAATGAAAGCACATGGCATATATATGTGTCTTGGTTCATGAACACAAAGGTTCAATAACTTCCATGCTAAGAGAGTACTGAATTATTAGGAAATTTTGAAAAACGTGCCTTGGAATGAGGCTGGAGTGAACAGAATAGTGTCAGTGAGGTTGTTGACCCAAAGGCATATATTCGAAGATTTCTAACTAGCAAAGTTGAGCAGCTGTCTATAAGGATAAATCACTTCACAGTGGTCGTAAATTCAGCTGATATGTTAATATATTAGGTATAGGTGTGTCAGTTAGGAACCTTCTTATTACTGTGAACCTCTTGAAGCTAATAATTTCTTATTTCATACCACTTCACTAAAAATAAAGAGATTTTTCAACTGGAAATTTTATATATTCAAATTCCTATGTATGACATGAAGAAAAATTTATTCTCTAAAAAGGAGATTTCCTCCAGTAAAGGGAAAAACCTGAATTAGTAGTTAACTGCTTCCTTCAGCAGATATTCAAAAAGACAAAGCAAAACAAACAAACAAAAACAAAAAACAAAAAAAACCAACCTTTTTAATTCTTTTAATGATGTAATTGAATAGTTTAAAGCTTTTTGGTGAAGAATCAGCTTTGAAGTTAGGGTTTTCCTTATTCACATTCCAGGAAACACCCTGTTCTTATGAAATATATGTGTGTTCATATGTATGTGTTTATGCTTGAGCACAACATTGGGTTAGTACCCATGCATATTAAAATGAACATCTTCCAAGGACCAGATCTATTTAATAGCAAACCCATCAAGTTGAGTTTAGAGATTCATTCTCACAGTGACCTGGTCATTGTCACTTTTAAAGTAATTTATCCTAAAGTGGTGGGCATGTCAAAATGGAGGAGTAGGACAATGAAAGAGCCGCGCATTGTGCTGCTCCAGGTCTAGTTATCAGGATGGATCACTCTCACTCAGCCATAGACACTACACCTCCACATCAACATCCATTAACCTTTCAGTCACCCTTTTCTATGCTGCAAGCAGTCTTCAAGGAATGGCCCACTGGCAAAAGGGAATGTGGAACCTCTGAAATAAAATGGTTAGTGGTGGGAAGAGTGGATTTGGCATGAAAGTAGAAGCATGAAAGAGTGGATTTTGGCATGAAAGTAGAAAGAGAGAAGAAGGGAGACATCTTATGGCAAAGGATGGACCATTTCTCTTCCCCTTTAGAGACAGTATAACATAGTGGTTACGAGCATGGGCTCTTGGGTCAGACTGCCCAAGCTCAAAGTTATGTTCTGGTCTTATCAGCTCCGCAATCTTGGGCAATCACTTCTCTCTCTATAACTCAGTTGCCTAATCTTTAAAATTGGAATATTATTAATATTTACCTCCTATAGTCATAGTTGTGAGGATTAAATGAGCTAACATACAGGGAAAGGATTTACAACAGTGTGTGGCACATAGTAAGTACAGATAAAGGTTAGCTATTACTGTTTATTATTTCTCTTAAGGATACCAGAACCCTAAACCCAGCCTTGGGTTTATAGCTTACAGAGAATTACAGATACTGCCTTCTATGGTTACAATTTTTATACATTTATTCCACGACCACTAAATAACATACAGCACAAAAAAGACGACATAGTTACTCCTCGGTTATAGTCACATTCTACATTGGCATCCATACTGATAATCCTTTATATTTGTATCACTCTTTTCACTTTAAAAACCACACCTATATGCATACCTCATTTATTTTACCATTCCAAGAATCTCCAAAGTCAAGACACTAACACTAACAACAACAACAAAACCAAAAGCTGTCCCAGAGATGATAATATCACTGGGGTTCCCAGCAGAAGCAAGTATAAAACTACTTTGAGTGATAAAACACTCAACCCTCAAGCAATTCAGTATTCACACAAGTAAAATCCTTATTTAAACACAACTAAAAATTTCATATTTATAAAACACTCAAGGAAATAAGAGACTGAGTCTCTAATAAGCAGATTAGATACTCAAAAATTTTAAGTAATAGAATTATTGATCTCAAATTATGCAATTATATGTTCAAAATGATTCAGTGTATAAAGGAAAATTATTTTTATGAACAAAGACCAAGTCACTTTAAAAAGGACCTGAAAGATGTCAAAAAGAACCGAATGAAACTTAGAATGGAAACCAGATGAAACTTGGATGGCAACCAAATTCCAACCCCCAAAGACTCAATGGATTGGAATATAGAGCTGAGGAAACGAAAAAACAAAGTATCACATAGAGATGGAAAATATAAAAGATGAAGAGACATAGAGTTACAAAACATTTTTTTCCTGCGATGAGAACCTTTAAGATCTACTCTCTCAGTAGCTTTCAAATATGCAATACAGTGTTATTAACTATCATCACAGGGGAAAAATTTGTAACTTTGATGGTGATGGATGTTAACTAGGCCTATTGTGGTGACCATTTTGCAATACATACAAGTATCAAATCATTATGTTGTATACCTGAAACTAACATAATGTTATATGTCAGTTATACCACGATTAAAAAGAAAGACATGGGGCTTCCCTGGTGGCGCAGTGGTTGAGAATCTGCCTGCCAATGCAGGGGACACGGGTTCGAGCCCTGGTCTGGGAAGATCCCACATGCCGCGGAGCAACTAGGCCCGTGAGCCACAACTACTGAGCCTGCGCGTCTGGAGCCTGTGCTCTGCAACAAGAGAGGCCGCAATAGTGAGAGGCCCGCGCACCGCGATGAAGAGTGGCCCCCGCTTGCCACAACTAGAGAAAGCCCTCGTACAGAAACGAAGACCCAACACAGCCAAATTAATTAATTAATTAATTTAAAAAAAAAAAAAAAAAAAAGAAAGACATGGATAAAATAGCATAGAATATAAAGGATATGAGGGCAATGCTTTTTGTCTGCTTTGTTTACCATTATATTCCCAATATCTAAAAACATTGCTGGAAGATAGTAGGTACTCAAAACATATTTGTGGAATGCGTAAATAAGTAAATAAATAGGATTTCCAGAAGGAGAGATTAGATGGAAAAGGCAATATTTGATATAATATTTAAGAACTTTCCAAGTTTGATAAAAGGCATAAAACTCAAAAACACAAAACACAATGAGGATTAAGTAGAAATACACAAATAAAACCACATCTAGACACATAATAGTGAAAACGTATAACACCAAAGACACAGAGAAAATATTAAAATAGAAAAAAGTAGATTATGTATAAAGGAATGACAAACTGATGGCAGATTTCACAACAGCAATAGTATAGATTACTGAGGAATGAAAAGACTACAAATCTAGAAATCTATATCCAGGTAATTATTCAAAATTAAGGGCAAAATAAAGACAAAAAGTCTGAAAAACAGAAAAACAAACATTGAGAGGGTTTATTACTAACAGACCTTCACTGAAGGGGCTTTAAAATGCATACTTCAGAAAGTAGGAATTTGGATTCAAAAGGAAAAAAAAAAAAGAGGAAGAGAATAAAAAAAAAAGAATGGTGAGAAAAGAAACAGTATCTTAGGTACTCAAAGTAAGCATTGGCTGAATTTAAAAAAACAAATCAGTAATTTTAAAGAATAGTTTTGAGGGCATTAAACAAGGTAGAATAAAAGTGCTGCTTAAGAATATGTAAGATGAGTATTAAAGTATTCCAACTTCCTTGTGGTAATAGGAGGAGAATAGAGCCACTGCATAACTTTAGACAAATTCATTATAATTTATCAAATGTAAGAAGATGTCAATTATAAGACCTACCATTATGAAGAAAGAGAAAAATGTGCCATTTAATTGTGAGTTACATCATGCCTCAAAGAAAATCTTATGCATGACATGAATTCATTTCTTTGAAATTTCTTTCATCTATTCTAAGGGAATTGCCTGTTTCTTCTGCTTTCAGTTGCACTACTTACTGTATTTTAATAGGCAATCTTTTACAAATACCTCAATAATAAAAAGGTGTTTTTATTTTGTTTTGTTTTAGGTTCCATAAAGTTCTCGGTTACTGTTTTGCAAGAAAAGATGGAATTTCTATCTTGCCCCCAGTGATGAATATTTCATTCACTAATATAAAATTTATACCCTGGTCCTCTCTTTCCATGCCTTTCTGCATTGCTAATAAGTTTTTGTTTCAGTGCCACATTATATTTAGAAGTTTTGAAACATTTTAAATGTATATTTAACTCAATGTTGGTAATAATAATGCACATAAGTCAGTTGGAATGTTAACAATATGCAAAGCTATGATAAGTTCATGCATACGTGGGCAATGACAACTATATTATGCCTATTGCCTTGCCCATAGCAACTGTCAGATTGCAATAAATTATAAAATGTATACTTGTTTCAGAGATATAGATATGTGAAAAGTATCTTAGAATTGATGAAATATAGTGACTATGTTTGCTAAAATTTTAAAGGTAACTACTAAGAGTCTAGAAATAGAAATTTTAAATTTTTAAACACTTCTCTTAGCAATTGGCAGTCCAAGCAAAAACAATTTTATTGAGGCTATAGAAAATTTGAACAACATAATTAACAAGAATTCTTTAATTGACAAGCTTAATGTCTTATGCTCAATGATTAGAAAATATGCATTCTTCTTGGGCACATATGAAACATGTAAAGAGGCAGGCAGTATAGTGTGGTGCTAAGAACAGTTTCTGAAGCCAGACTCTCTGAACTTGATTCTTGGCTCTACAATTTACTAGCTATATAATCTTGGACAAGTGAAATTATTAAACTCTCTGTGTCTCAGTTTCCTCATCTATAAAATGGGGATAATATTAGTATATTTATCTCAAAAGTTTAGAAAGGAATAAGCATATTAACTTGTAATAAGCTCTTAGAACAGTTCCTGGAACAAAGCAACTGCTACATAAGCATTAGCTATTACTATGTACACAAATTAGCCATAAGCTATGCTACAAAGCAAGTCAACCATTTCCGAACAATTGGTATCATGCAGTTAACATTCTCTGACTACAATGCAGTTAAATTTTAACTCAACAAGATTACAAATATTCTTTGGGACATTAAAGAACAACCTTCTAACTTACTTATGATTCAAAGAGGAAATCACAATCAATAAAGTATTTAGAATTCATAATGAAAATACTATGTCTCAGAAACTTGTAGGATGAAGCTAAGTGGTACTTAGCAAGAAATCTATCATCTTAAGTGCTTATATTAAAAAATAAGAAAGTAAAAAAAGCAATAAACTAATCATACAACTGAGGAGATAAGTTAAAAAAAAAAAAAAGCAGAATACAACCAGAGAAAGAACAAAGAGGAAAATCATAAACCTTAAAAAAGAAATTAATAGAAAGAAAGATCCTATATAGATGCTAAAAGCTTTAAAAAAAGACAAAACTCTAAAAATATTGATAAAAGAAAATATCAGTGAAAAAGAGCATTTAAATACAGATGCAGCAGAACACACACACACACACACAAAATAATGCAAACATTTTTATGCCAATCAATTTGAAAACTCAGATAAGATGTACAATTTCCTAGAAATTATATTTTACCAAAAGTGACTAAAGCAAAAATCCTTCCATTTTCTTCAAAGAAATTGAATCAGTACCTCAAAAATCTACCCCAGAAAACCAACCAAACAAACTCGTGGTGCCCCGAGGGTGTTCTATGAGATCAAGGAATAGATCATCACCACCTTATAAAACTGTTGTATATAATAGAAATGTGGAGATATTTCCCAACTCATTTTATGAGACTAGTATTTGTACTTTGATACCAAAGCCAGGTAAAATTAGTAGAAGAAAGGATAATTATAGGCCAAGCTTACAGTTCCAAAACTCCTTTAAAAATATGAAACCAAATCAGGAAATGTATTAAAATAAATGTAAAATTTTATTTTATCCCAGGAGTGCAACAATGGCTTTATAGTTTAAAAATCTATTACTGCAGTTCACCACATTAACAGATTAAAAGGGAAAATCGGATTATCTAGAAAGAGCAGAAAAAGCAGTTGATAAACTTTAACAGTTCTTAGAAAAATACGAATAAAAGGGAACCTCCTTAATCTGACAAAAGGTATTAACCAAAAGCCTGGAGCAAACATTATACTTACATTGCAAAGTCAGAAAGCTTCCTTTAAAGAAGGAAAAAAGTATATAGGCTATTCCTATTCTATTCAACATTTTTCTCTAGAGCTAGTCAGGACAAGGAGACAGAGAAATCAAATAAAAGGCATAAGAATTGAGAAGAAAGAAACAAAACCATCATTATTTTAAGATAATGATTGTATATATAAAAAATTCCAAAGAATGTGCTTCTCTTTTCTTAAAAAAATCCTTTCTTGGACTCCCTAATTCTTTCTAATTACCACTCCATTTCCCTGTTCCTCTTGGTAGGAAAATGCCCAGAGTTGTCACGGCTCATTTTCTCCAAATCTCCTCCCATTCTGTCTTAAACTCCAGTCCAGTTTTCACTCCTCTCTACCCAATGATACTGTTTTTGTCAAGTCACAATGACCTTCATGTGCTGGAATAATGGTCAGTTCTCAGTCCTCATCTCACTTGACCTATGAGCAGCATTTGACATCGCTCTGTCCTTGATAGTGTCCACTTGGCTCTCAGGACATCATGCTCTTCTGACTTTCTTCCTCTTTCACTGGACCTTTCTCTCAGTCTACTTTACTCGTCCTCTTTCATCATCTTTTTGATCTTTGTGCGCTGGACTCAGCCTTTGGACTTTCTTCTTCTCTGTCTACACTCACTCCCTTGGTGATCCCATCAAGTCTCAAGGCTGCTGAGTTCCAAAATTAAAATGTCCAGCCCAGACTTCTCCTCAACTACAGACTCATATATCCAGCTATCTACACTATATCTCTGCTCAGATGTCTGACAGCTCAGACTTTACGTGTCCAAAGAACTCTTGATCCCTTTCTACCTCTCCCCCAAATCTGTTCCTCCCAGTCTTCTCCATTTTACTTAACAACAATTTTATCATTCTAGTTTTTGAGGCCAAAAATCTTCGAGTCCTTTCTCTCTCTCTTTTTACATGCCGTACCCATATCAACGAATCTTGTTTGTACCACTTTCAAAATATATCCAGGATCTGAACACTTCTTATCACCTCTATTGCTCCAGGAGTCTCTGTTGTTTCTTATATCTGGATTATTGAAGAAGCATGTTAATTGGCCGCCCTGTTTCCACTTTTGCCTTTTTGCAGACTCTTTTCAAAACAGGAAAAGGAAAGTCAGATCATGTTACTTCTCTGGTCAGAACTCTCCAACTCTCTGCCCAAGGACCTATGTGATCCAGCCTGCCCTTTCCTTCTGACCCGATCTCCTATGATCTTTCCACTTTGCTCCCTCTGCTGCAAGCACACTGACCTCCTTGCTGTTCCTCAAAAACTCTAGGCTGCCCTCAACTTAAGGACCTTTGTACTTGATGGTTCCTCTACCTGAAATGATTTCCTGCAGGTAGCCACAGGTAATGCTCCCTCATTTCCTTCAAGTTTTGCTTTAATGTCAGCTTCTTAGTATGGCCTGCCTTGTCTGCTCTACTTAAAATTTCAAACCTCCAATTTTATGTCCCCATTCTGTTTTATTTTTCTACATAGCACTTATCCTTTTCTACTATACTACATATTTTCCTTATTTCTTTTATTTTCTGCCTCACCCAATTAAATGCATGAAGGCAGAGTTTTTTGGTGTTTTTTTTTTTTGGTCTATTTTGCTTACTCCTATGTCCTCAGCATAGAAGTGTCTGGAACGTAGTAGGTATCTAATAAATATTTGTTGAATAAATGGAAAAAATTTATAAGCAATAAGAGAGTTGAAGGAGTTTACTGGACATGATATTACTATACAAGTGTCATTTATGCTATTATCACCTCAAAAATAGTTGGAAAATATAATTTTTTAAAAGGGTACCATTTATAACTTCAGCTAAAAACGTAAAATATTTATAAATTTTAAAAAATGTACAACACTCAAGAGCCTTAAGGAAAAAAACTAAAACCTTATTGAAAGATATTGAAGAAGATCTAAATAAATGGACAGATGAACATTATCTACAGATAAGAAAACAGTACCATAAAGATGTTAATTTTCTTCAAATTAATCTATAGATATAATGAAATTCCAATCAAGATACTGACAGAATTATTCATGAAAATTGAGAAGCTTAATACAAAATTATTAAAGAACAGAAATGAATCAAAACAATTTTAAAGAAAGAGTTTGGAGGATACTCATCCTATCGGATATCAAGATGTTACAGTAAAAGGCAAGCTATATTTGGAGTAAGAGACCTGCAACATGCACAAAGTGACAAAGGATTTGTAGAAAAATATACAAAAAATCTCCTTTAACAAGAACAGATTCTTTTTAAACCTCAAGAGAAAAATGGAAAGGAAAAAAAAAAACTCAAACCATAAAGAGGTGCTTTACTGAAAAGAAAACTCAAATGGCAAATAGCAAATAAACATATGAAGAAATGGTCAGACTCCCTAATAATGAGAGGAGTGAGAGTTTAAATAACAATCAGACACTGCTTCACTTAAACTGACACTTTAAAAATCTGATAAAAGCAAGCATTGATCAGGAAATAAAGCCACTGGGACTCTCATACTGTACATGTCTGATGGGAGTGTAAATTGGTAAAACCACATTGGAGAGCAATTTGGTGGTTTATCAGAAAATTGAAAGTACACAAAACCCCAAAATTAGTTGTTTCACTACTGATTGTGTACACTAGATATGAAGCACATTTGCCAAAATTGTTAATTATAAGAATGTTCGCTGCAGCACTGTTAAAATAGTGAATGTCCATCAAAAAAAAGACTGGATAAATAAATTGTGGCATAGTCATTTGATGGAATACACTATTGCACTGAAAACAAAAGAATTGGAACTACATGTACTGACATAGATAAACCTCAAAAACATAATATTGAGACTTATGACACTATTTATATAAAGTTTAAAAACATGAACTACAGTGCTATAAATCATTTTTGAGCCATGCATATGTAGCAAAGAAATAAAAATGCATATGGGTAAATACCACAACAGGATATTGGTTTCCTTAAGAGAGGAAAGGGAGGAGCATTGGGTTAGAGAGACACATGCAGGTGATAACAATTTTATTTAATTTCTTAAATTTGGTGATTTTTGTGTACCTAACATTTTTTTATTGTTAAAAAAATTAAAGAGGACTGGAAGACGGGTAGATCGATTAGGCATGGGTGAGCATCGTGGGAAAGGTGGTGCTGAGAGTATGAGAAGAGGCTGAATGGATAGGGAGAGAGTCTCACCTGGGTAGTCTGGAAAGAGGGAGCCTAGGTAGTCCAGATAATACTTGAAATGAAAAGACAAAACTTGAAGGTGTATTTGGGAACTTAGAATTTTGAGTGAGAAGTCACTTTCTCAAATCAAGCCTGAGGATAAAATATTTTCCAGCTCTGTTTTAGAGTAACTGATGGAAAAAGAGGGCACGGACTGCAGAGCAGAGCCTAGTAACATTCGATTGTTTTATCAGTGACTTTGGGGGAAGGATTAAAGGCTTGCTTACTGAATTTTCAGATTCTGCAAAGCTGGGAATGATAACTAATATATTGGACAGAATCATGGTTTTTTAAAAGGTATAAACATTCTGGAATGAGGGCCTAAAGATAAGAATATTATTTCAGTGGTTAAAATGTGACATTCTATACTTAAACATTTTTTTCAAGTTATCTAATTACAAATCTTGATTTAACCTGAGGGTCTTGGCACATCAAAGGATAAATGTGGCCAACTATGTGATGTTACTATTGAAAAGAAGTTTTAGCAACAGAGTATCTGACTAGAATCAGCAACTGTTCCAAGCAATTGGTTCAAGTATCAGGCAATGATAAATTACAATAATAAATTTAAAAGATTCCAGGGGAGGGTAACCAAAATTCTGAGAACATAGGCTACAAAGAGGCATCCTCCAAAAATCTGGAAAAAAGATTGCCCTTTGAGGATTAAACAAACAAAAAAACCCCACTTGTATGAGTGGGATTAGCTAACTACAGGGCTAACGCAAGACACTACCTATACGTGGGTGACTTTACAGGTAAGTTAAATACAATCTCAGGGAGGTAGGGCTAAAATGTGATTATAATAGAAGAGTAAGACGCCTGATCAGTAATAATATTCCTTGTCTAGAGAAAGACTGAGTAAATAGAGTTGGGGAGAATAGCATGGAACACACAGTAATTCTGACGGACGTGAGTTATACTTTTCTTTATAAATCACTAAGTCACCATTATGTTTCGTACTTCTGATAGCATGATTTAAATAGCATTTCTCATGTACTGACAAAATTGAGTTTCCACACCAGAGACTGGTGTAAACTGTCTCTGCTACAGGCCCTTCTTTGTCACGGAAAAACATAAGGATATTCAGCTGGGAAGAGAAGCCAGAGGTGAGACCTGATACCTATCTGCACATGTTTAAAGTTCTTCTTGTAGGAACAGAGGTTAGATTCTCTTGATTGTTGAGGGCAGATAATAGAACAAAGAATAGTAGAAAGAAAATACATAGACTGCGATTTTATTAGGCCAAAAGGAGGAACACACTAACAATTTGAACTTCCAACAGTGAGACAGCTATCTCTTTGACGGTTAGGACTCTTTGTTCATAAGCAGCAGAAAAAGTTGGGATAACTGTAGCAAAATAAACAAACAAATAAAATAATTAAAAGATATGAGGTGGCTTGCAGATTTGAAGGGAAATTTGTAGTATCTAGCCTTAGAAAGGCAATGACTGAGGCAGCTATAGTCATAGAGGGACAGAAAGCAAGGACTGTTTCTTTGGGACACCATCATCATGATAGCTCACCCTTTGCTGATTTCTTTCCTAGAATTACTGGGAAAGAAAATCTGATTGGCATAGCTTGGGTCAGGTGTCCCCACTCCTGCCTTCCCTGCTCCCTGGCAAAGGCAAAGTAGAAAACCTTGACTCAAGGCCCCATCAGGGAAGGCTTCATGCGATGGGAAGGGGCAATTTACCAAAGGAAAATGGAGGAGCAGGAAAAAAATATCAGAAACCTACTATGTCCCCATCATTGCAAAAACAGAAGGAGAGGCCACCTATTTGTCGAGAATCCTAGAGAAGGGACTTCTGTGCTGGAAGGAAGTTGGACAAGACAGTTTAGAAGGTCCTTCCAGTTCTATGTTTCTAAAGAGGAATTGAGAAGTGGAATTGATTACTGAGATCCAGGGTCATTAGGAAAGCCCTAAGAAGGAATATTTATCTGATCTTGGTTATAAGGGAAGGATGGGATGCAGCTAACAGGGAAGTAACCATAGAGTAGGCATGGTGGTTCAGGGGACTGATCACTGGCATTGGTCATTGAATGTCATGGGTATTGAGGCATCATGGAAACACTTTGAACAATGGAGAGACATGTAATAAAACCTGGCTTAGGAAATTTAAGCTGGTAACTGTTAGTAGATTGAACTAGAGAATGGCAAGGCCAAAGGCAGGGAGATCAATTGGTTTGAGAGCCTAAGCCAAGGTGATAGCAGCAGGAAGGGAAGGGAAGCAGCAGATGAGAGGCATTTCTCATGCAGTGCCTACAGAATTTACAGGAAAAGGCAAGAATGAGAGAAAGAGGTCAAGAATGACTCCAGGTTTCAAACCTGGAGATCTAGGAAAAGGGTAGTATAACTGGAAGAAAGGTGACAACTTCTAATTTAGATATATTGAATCTGAGGTGATGGCTATCAATTAGTACGAGCTTGAAATTTAGCGAGAGATATGAAGGCTGAAAACAGATCCCGGATTCCCCCATGTAGAGATTGCACTTGAGGATATATGAATAGATGACTTTCTATAAGAAAAGAGTATAATGCAAAAGGGCAATTGAGTCCTTTTAGAAAGAGGCAACCACTAAGAACTAGAACCGCTAGAAATCATTTCAGGAATAATGAAACTTGAACTGGCTTTTAAAGGAGGAGAGGTGGGAAGGAATGCCAAACAGGGACATGTTTATAACTAGGATTGATCAGCAAATTTCAAAACTGGATTGATCAACATGATCCCTGCATTTAAAAATTGGAAGATCTGCATGATTTCTCTTAAAAAAAATTATTCTTTTTATTCTGCCACCTATCTACTCTGTGCCATGGTTACAGATAGAGAATGGAAGAAATGGGATGTGACAGAAATTAGTAGATGAAGATCTCAGGAGAACTACTAGCTCTCCAGACCTACTAGTCTCGTGGGATGCTAAGTGGAGGGCTTAAAGTATGGACAGTGCTCTTGATGACAAAGGACATGCCAGCCTTAATGGTTAAAAGTGGGGACACATAATAGAACTCACCAGTCCTGAAATTCTGAATTTGATATCTGTGAGACAAAGCAATTGATGAAGAAACAGAAGAAATCACTGACACTAGTGACCTCTAGTGGAAATAGGCTTCAGGGAAATATAGATACAGATACCTAGATATGCATATACATATACATATTTTCCATTAGATTAGATAAAATCAGTAGCACATTCAGCCAGTTTATTTTCAGAGGAGTGTGAAGGAAGGGACTGCTGGAAATAGCACACAAATCCTACCCAGAAAGCGGAAATGTACCAGGAATACTTTGTTTTCTGAGTCAGACTAAGTTGATTAATTTTCTGGACACGTAATGGCTGTCAAAGACATTACCTGGGAAAAAAATAGTGTTTGGGCAGTGACTTCACTTGTCACTGGGCGGACTTGGCACATTAATGGCAGCCAACAAGAGAACGTGCTGACAGATTTGAGGAGGAAGCAGCACTGGTTGCTGTGCCTTTTAAGCATCTTTTCATTATGACATAGAAGAAAGCTGTTATCGCTGAAATATGTACATATTTGCTATTCAGTATTTTATGGCTCCAGTCCTGTCTCTTTCCTTTGCCTGGTGGGTGTTTGTGCCAAGTGTTGGCAAAAACGCTGTTGAGCTGGGAGGATGGGAGGGGATAATTGGTGGCCTTGGCCTTTGAAATGGGACCAACCTCCAAGCACAGTCAAGAAGGTCAACATCAGACCACGCCAGGCACTCCACACACACTCTCTTTCAGAAGTGCTTTCAGGATATATAATCTTGACACTGAGGAAAAGCGAAGGAATGGGAGGGTTGATGGAGATTTTAAGTTTTTCTGATCACACTGGGGGCTAATAACGGGTGAGTTGAATTAAATGGGGGGGGGGAGGGTGTAGAAAAAGGATCAAAGGAAAGGTTAAAAAAATGGAGATTATACAGAAGCAAACAGAATCAGCGTTATTAAGCCCTGGGCAACTGTCACTTGTGGCAGCAGAGTGATAGTTGTCCTGGTCTCGTATTACCTGTGTGGCAGGAGGTGTCACCTTGCCTTCTTTCATTATTTAACCCCCATCTCACACCCTGCTTTGCTTACTGATGCTCTCGTGCAGCTTGGTGGGTCTCCTTTCCCCCAGATTTGCTCCCTCTCCTCTCCATGTCATTTCAAGGATGTAGAAACAACCTTTGACAGCCTTTTGTGAGAATTCCACTCTGGTCTGCAATTTCCAGAGTTCTGGTCTCTGTGAATGGGCGGAAGGTGGTCTGGTTGCTCCCCAAGTCAAAGACTTCCCTGGTATTATTTCTTAGGTGCCAGCTAAACCACAGAGAAGAGTTAAGAGAGACCAGCATGAGCGGTCCTTCCTCTTTCCTCTGCAAAGATCTTTTTCCCCAGGATACGTACAGTCATTTAGCTCCAGAATAGGTCATTTCAGGGGTCTAGTCTAAGAATGAGTTTACTTACTGAAGATGAGCTGATGATTTTAATTTGCTCCAAGGCTTCTGTCAGGCTGCCTTCAATCTCAGAGTCATCTAAGGAGAAGAGGTCACCGGCTCGTGAAAGATCTTTTTGTCCCAAGACCAGTCTGAAGAGTTGATGCATGCTGAGCAGTCTGATAATCAATGGACTGTCTGCAGGCCCAGGACCATGTGTCTCCGTCACCAGAGGTTAGTGAGACAAAAACATGTAGCAGGACATAGACTTCGTATTCCTTGAAAGGTCATTTTTCTCCAGACTTTGAGGTCTTCTTTGACACTCTCTGCAAGAGAAACAAATGACACAAGATAGCCTTTAGTAGGATGGCATGAGCTCAGAATGTGAACTTGGTGCCCAGAAGAGAGAGAGGAAAACAAAGACATTTGGAAATGTGCATGGGATCACAGATTCTGGCTTGATGATCTTCAAAAGGACTCTTTCCGTATTTTGTCTCAAAGAGTCCTGTCAAAAATGATTACATTTCTCCAGAATTTAATTTGAGCCTCAAAAAGCAGCTTAAATCCCCTACTTTTCTCCTTTCTATATCCTTTCTATATCCTCTCCTCTCCCTGCCACAAGGAAACAAGTGGACCAGCAACAAATATGCCCAATACTTGCCATATTTTCCCCAAACAGATTCCCATGGGAACCAAACAGAAAAGGGCAGTGAAAGGAAGATAGAACACAGGAAACACCTTTTAGACCCACTGCCTGTTTCCTGGATGTGGAAACTGATACTTAACTTACCTTCTTGGCTGGGCTTCTTTGCTGTATTGACAACAGAAGCTTCCTGAACCTCAGTCCAGAAGGTGCCCTATTCTTATGTACTCTCTAAACAAATGGCTATGAAATAAAGAACTCTGCCTGGGAGTATGAGACAAGATGAATCTCTATAGCACGTGAGCGTGAACTTGAACACAGAGCTTGAAGGTGAGAATGTTGCAATGAAGGCTAAAGAGGAAGGGTTTTAGGATCGGGCAATCCTCCCTCTATTCCCAAAGTTGAAATAATAAAGTCCCATTGTAGTTCTTACTTAATTAACAGCCCACAGAGAGTAAGGCAATGGTACCAATTAAATAACTGATTATTCTCATCAGCTACTTTCTGGGCCCAATAAAACCACAGACCATTTGCCCTGGTAGAGACCTTAGCAGTCATTTCATAACCTTGGGGAGGTTTAAGACTTCTTCGAGGCCTCACGGTAGCTGTGGCAGTGCTCTTCTCCTGATCTCAGGCCAGTGGGTTCCCCCAAAGTTTACATTAGAGTGGAGTCACCTCATACATACAGGTAACTTACAAATGCAGCCACTTGTTCCAAGAGTGAGAGCTGAGAGTGATTTATGTAACATAAGCGATTCTGCCCAGCATTTCAGTCTGAATGTGCTCCCCAGAATGAGTGTGAAAAGGGAGAGTCTGCTGCTCCCTTGGATGTCCCGCCATGAGCTATCACTGTGGCAGCACCTCTCTGTGCCGAAAGCAGTTTTAAAGTTTAAAGATACATACTCTCCATACAACATGCTCTCGAAGCACAAGCCAAATCCCTCATCAGGCACTTAACTAAAGAAGCTATCTGTAGTATTCCAAATGGTGCAATTTATAGGCCATTGAAGAGATTTCAAGAGTAGTATTGCCTACATGCAACTTTTGCACTACCTACCAGCTTTAGAAAAATGACGCCCAGTACTTACATATGCTTGTCTATATGCCAGATCCTGGATGCTTTGTAAACATTAACTCATTTAATCCTCATAACAATTGTATGAGGATATTTCATTCCTATTTTACAGGTGAGGAACACAAGGCATTAAATAACTTGTCTAAGCCACATAGCTAGTAGATTAGAGAGCTGGGATCTGGACCCAGAGACTCCCGTGCTAGGCTCCCAGTTCATAACTGCTGTGGACTGATGATGACACATAAGGCTCCACGTGAGGCTACCGTTAGGAGTGGAAACCTCATGAGTAACATTTGAGGATGAAGATATGGGTAGGGTCATAAAGCAAGAAAATGAATTCCTCTTGCCTCCTACACTGACCCTGCATCCTTGTCCATCTACACCCTGGGATTTAGGCCAACCAGAGAGCAGGAGGGTCACAAGGAAGAGAGGCTTAGAGGGTGAGAAAAGAACGAGAGGGGTGGGGAAGGTTTCAGGGGATGGGGAGAGAGGAGAGTGAGGATCCTACAGAGTACCTTTGCATCCTGGCAGATGTGGAGGGGTGAATTACAATATCTACAAGAAAAATTAGGCCAGTGTTTTCCTGAATTTTCCCCTGCTCCCCTCGCCCTCCCCCACCCAGATATTTGCAATGACAGAGTCTCCGTGAAATAATATTCAGGAAAATAAGGTATTGGATGGAAATTACTTCACCTTGACCAGTCAGCTTGTGGGTCACTATCAGGCACTTCTGGAAGCAGATTGAGCTGCCCCAGACGTAGCAGAGCTGGAACTCTGAGAAGGAGCAGAAATACGTGCTGGGAGAGAGGGGCACCCACAGGGTTCTCCTGGGCTCCTTCTTTTCTTTTCACACTTGCAGTGACACCTGGTGTGGAGTCCCACACTCATGCTTCCAACTGCAGCTGTTACTCTTGTGTGTCCACCATGTGCAACATTGTTGTTCAACACATAGCCATACATGAAAACTTTCACACATCCGGGGGTGGAGGAGGGGGAGAGGAGACTTGTACCAAATGTTCTACATTACAAGGATGACCCAGAGAAAAGTCCCCGAGGTACTACAAAAGGAAGTTTGGGGAAGTACGAGGGAGAGAGAGATCTCTCCTAGGGGAAGATGATAAGGAATGGGTTTGTGGAGGAAATGGTGTTTAGCCAGAACTTTTAGGTTTCATTCAGTGCATGTGTGCTGAGTACATACTAAGCCACCTGCTTGTCTGGCGCCCCAGATTCAAGTTCCAGCCCAGCCACTCAGTGGTCATGGGGCCTTTGGTTCATGCTCGTCCCTTCCCCAAGCCTCAGTTTTCTCATCTGCAAAATGTGTCTAAGGCACACCTCATCTACCTCATCAGGTTGTTTTGAAGATCAAAGCAGATAACACACAAAAGAGCACTTTGTAAAATAATGACACCACCAGCTGATGTTTAGTGGGTGTTTACCATGTGTCAGGCACTACTCTCGAGAGTTTGCCACATAAAGAGTCACTGAATTCTCACAACAATTCCATGCGGTGAGAAACTGGTGTTCAGAGAGGAAAACAAGCAGTCCAGGGGGACCTGGAGAGTGAGTTGCAGAGTCAGGATTGAAAGCAGTTGGTCTCCCAGGACAAAGCCCCTCTCAGGACTGTGTGTAGGTACATACATGACTGTGCATGGTAATTACTGAGCTGCCTCCCTTCCATCCGTCCTCATGTAAAGAGCACCCTGCATCCTTATCCAGTCCGCCCTTTCCTGGATAAGAATCAACAGGGCATGTCATTTATTTTGCAGCAGCTCTGGTCAATGTTTTGCTCAGGTGTCTGGCTTCTCTTGCTGTTCTCTTTGCAACAGCCCAGAAGGTTAGAGCCAGATCAAATTTTACCTCATCTTCTGAGAAACTTCCTACTCTTATGAATGTCATGGTCCTGTGGCCTATATGTAGGTGTACATATGCACCCACCGTACACACACACGCACATGTATGTACACACACTAGGACACTTCCTATGTACCAAGTTCTTCACTAGGCACTTTCTTCTCAGTTCTCCCATCAACCCTGCAGGTAGATATGATTACCGAAGAGGAAACAGGACTGGTGGGGTTAAACATCATGCCCCAGGTTATACACAGAGCCAAGATTCACATCCAAGTAGGTCAGCCTCCAAATCTTCTACTTTCTATGTTACAAAAACTGGCTTATAAAATTCCTTTTCATCCCCAACTTTGGCCCTCCTAATTTCCTTCCCTAATCTTCAAGAGACCCTAATCTGACGCCCAGGTTCTCATTATTCAGTCTACATTTTTTAAGCAGATGTTGACTGACAAGTCGGGTTTCTGTATGGAGAAACAGACGCCCCCAAAAGAGAAATGATTCTGAACCACGCGCAACACATTTCGGGGAGTCCCAGCTGTCCCCCGCAAACGCGCTTTACCTGCGTGCTACTCCTCAAAGGCGCACTTGCTGCTACTCAGCGGTCTATTTTGAGACTGGGTGGGAGACTCGGGCAGCGGACTCCAAGGGCACAGGGAGTGGAATCTACTCAGCTCAGTGAACCTGAAGTTGTTCACTGCGGTGCCGGGTTCAAGAATTCTAGGAATGCAGCCCGATGCCACTGGCAGCTCTGGAGCTGGTCAGGTGACAGGCTGCGCCTCACCCAGTGGAGAGTTACCTCTGAGTGAAACGCTCTGTTTCCTGGGGTGAAACAGAAAGCCTGCTCCAGTAAAGTGGAGTTGTTTTTAACAGCGAAAACAAAACTGCCTGTGTTCATGAAAATCTATACTTTCCCTGAGAAGGATGGAGGGGGAAAAAAAAAAAAAGCCACGCAGATAACACGGTTTCAATAGGAACTCAAGCAGGTGAATGGGACGGCTATTGGGAGCCATTTCTTAACATCCACCCCCCTCCCATCCCCGGAAGGGAGGAGAATTGCAGCTTAATTAACACTTCCCTCCCCTTCGAGATTTCACATACAGAGTCTGAAACACTGAGAGTTTGTCCAGGAAGAGTCACAGCTCCTAAAGAAGTCATCCTCTTGCTCTGCCTCTAGATCAACATTGTTGAAAGTTTCAGGATGCAGGAAGTTGCTAATAAACAACAAACTTACTCAACAAAGATGCATACCCTGTTTTTTCCCGCTTTATTTGCTGGGAGGTTCTTGAATCAGACTTAGATTGGTACTTTAAATATTGCAGCAATACTCAGAGAAAATGTTTATCTGCTTCATCTATTGATACTGCAGAGGAGAAAAAGTTACCGAAACCCTTCCTTACTGTTTCAAAAGTTAGTGACACATTTTTAAAACATGTTTTAAACTATATTATTCTCTACCCCTAGCTTGTCTGTTCCTATAGTAGGTCTGCTCGTCCCATGGAGTCACCTATCTGCTGACAAAGTGCACAAAAAGCTGTGCTGCAGATAAATTCATCTGCATGATCACCAAGATGTGAACACTGCAGGTGTCTCCCCAGGGGTGCTACCCCATAAAGGTGTGTGCTCAGGGTGGCCACACACCTGCCACTGAACCAGGTCATATGCTTCAGGAGAATAACCTCTTAAATCTTCCTAAACACTTGGTGGTCAGTCTGTTTTTACGCCATGCACACGTGGAGGACTGTCTCCTTAAAGAGTTTACTTTATAAAAATAGAGAACCTAGTCATCTGTGAAAAGGTGTATTCTCTCACTGATAATTTTCTGATACAGTAGCTGTATTCTATTCCCTTTTAATGGAATAGACTATATTTCTTTAGTCTTCCCTCTTCTTCCTCCTCTATTCATTATTCACGGTACTTATCACTAGCTTTTATTCAATTTTCTATCATTTTTAAATGGGCTTAGGGTCCAGAATTGGACAGAGTATGGGGACCCAGTAAGAAGAGCAGAGTGGTAAGTGTGGGGGGACCTGGGCACATCTGGGCTCAGCTATGCCGTTACCTGCAGTATAAACATGGGCAGATTAATCAACCTCCCTGAGCCTCAGGTTCCTTATTTACACCTGAGGATGGTGATGTGGGTTGTTGGGAGGTTTAAAGAGATTATGTAAAGCATTTCACACAGATCTGGCATATAGCAACCACACGAAGAGTGACAGCAATCATATCCTTAATAATAGCATTATTCTTGTAGGTCATTCTCCTGTTTACATGTCCCCATGCCATACCTTGTAAATGCTAACGATGACTGTACTGCTCCCTGACATTGAATTCACAACGTTAAAGGTGCCTAGGTCTTTTCCATTTGTGTCATATTTATATCCTGGTTGTACTCTCCCCCAATCTTAAATCTGGGTAGTTCACGCACTATCTTGTATGTGTCCCTGTTGATTTCTTGGCAAACTTACCTTGTTCTCTTGGAGAGACAGCTTTACTGTGATGTTGTCCCCACCATGGCCAAACGGTAACAGTGAATTTTTTCACAGAGCGGATATGGACTGAAATACAATGTATCTCAGACTTTTTGTGGCCAGGTAATCCAAATATTTGAGCTTTCTACTTAAGTGTCGTGCTCACTCCCATGTTTATTAGGAAGGGGGGGGGGAATTATTCCCTCCAGGGCACCAGAGGGAAAAGTTCTTTATGACTTTTCAAGGTGACCTATGCTGAATGGGTGCTAATAAGACATTGCTGGTTTACTCTATTATGCATCAGTAGATTCTGCTAAACGAAAACACACTTGAACCAGAGGACTTAATCGCCCAGCTATTGGGATACCACTTTGGGGGGGATTTCAATAAACATAACTATCTCAGGAAGCCACATTATTCTGAACAAATGAACTTCTAGCTTCCAACTCCAGGTTAGGATATTCTCTGGTTTCTTCACTTCAGATAATTCTAGAATAGCAATATTTACTTACATTATGCTTTGGACAACACTACTGTGCATCAAAAAATTCTCATTTTATTCACCTGTGTTTAAAATGCCCAGTGACTAACTTAGACCCATTTGGGTTCTAGAAACTTTCAATAAAGTTCTCAGATTTTCCCTTGAAAGAAAGGATTAAAGATCCTTTTCAAGGAGCATCTTTTTCACACAGTGTGAAAGAACTACAGGCGTTCCCATGGGAATGGGCCGCATACATTTCAGCCCTTCCCACAAGATGTCTATTGTTCCCTGGGCGTCTCTCGGCTCCCGGTGCTGTGACATGTTGCTACACTTCACTTCTACTGAAAGCCTTTGAGGCTGGGTTATTCCAAATGATGCTAAAGGACTCAACCCTTGGTGTTTTTGCTAGAACTCATACAGTCTGAGTTTGTAGCAGCCTTGTTTTCATAAGCGCATACAAAAAATAGGTTTGGTGACCTGTTTAGGCAAGAGCTCAGAAAAATCTACTTAATTTTGAAAATATATTGCATCTTATGAGAACACAAATAGATAGGAAACATTTCATCAGGAATGAAGGAAACATCTAACAAACTTTCTAAACCAAGAATTTGTGATCTGCAATAATGATTTCAAGGTGTATCAATTTTCATTTGTAAATTTTGACTTCACAAGACACATTTGCTCTGGAATTGATACAAATCTCACCAAAAAATTTTTAATTCCAATTTTCTGGGTTTGTTTTTCCAGAGAACATACCCAGAGTTGCAAATTACAAGGAAAATTCAATGTTAAATGTATCTTTATTTACATTTAAATTTCATATATTAAACAACTGCATGACCAATTCAAATAATGCCCTAAGTATTTTTTTTCTAGTCTTTAAGTTGAAAACATATGTAAATGTCATGGAATTCAGCAGTTGAGTACTATAGCAATTTAAATATGTATTTGAAAAACAAAAAAGTGGCTAGATTCAGTTATGATTTGTAAGGTATCTGAAACATCAAGGGAAAAAAATGACAGCAACAACAAACAATAATGGTGACTGTCCTACCCAGTGACTGTAATGATGCCACTGAATTTTCTTTGAAACTCATAGGCAGAGCCAGTTTCTTTGCTGGTTGCAAAATGTTTCTTGAGGTAAACAAAAGTATGAAATAGAAATGAGCCTAGACTATTACGGAGTAAAACAAAAATGCACATTCTGTGAATCTAGAAGCACAGTTTTCTGCTCCAGAGGCCTAGAGACATGTTTTAATAACCCACAGAGAGGTTGCTTTTTTTTTTTTTATCATAATAACTGAAAAGCATGCATACATGGCTAGACACACAGCTCCCAAACTCACTTTATCTGCATAATCAGCCACAGCCGCTGGAAGTTTCTCTGCCCCAGTCCGGAAGCCTACTCCTTGCCCCAGTACCGCTTCTGACGTTTACTTTAATTAGCTTTTGTTTTTGCTGAACAAAAGGACAGGAAAGAAGACAGCCATACCTCTTAGCACAGGAAACTCTGGCCATCATAGGAAATAGATGGCAAAATGCTGGATCTTTAGAGCAAGTCGGCAGGAACCCACGACCATGCTCAGAAGCAGCCCAGTCGCCCGTGCCTGGTTCCGTCCTGTCGGCAGGCAGCAGCCGTGTTTTCCTGAGCTGCTTGTCAAGCCTGAGGTGCACTTGATTCCCTCCCCTGGACTCACCATGCTGAATCGAGCAAATGAGTAACTTCTCCTCCCTCTTTCAAACTTCTGCTTAGTGCTAACCACTGGCACAAAGCTTCGCTTATTTCTGCAGTAGATTTACAGAAGCCTCTCGGAGCAGATCCGTAGATTGAAAAGAATTAGAAGATTTGCCTAACAACCAGTAATTTAGGTGCTGTTAATGAATAGCTCACTCTAAGGAATCAAGGAAGTTTTAGGTTAATATCAGATGTGGGGCCTTTTATCAGGCAGGCATCAGTGAAAAGGTCTGGGGAGGGATGGAGGGAGGAATGTAGTGGAATGAGATAGTATTTAAGCCAAATATGATAGAAGAAAAATACCACAGGAGAAGGAAAATAACTAGTCTCAATGAGCAAACAATCTAACTATATTAGTATTGCTAGTGAAACCCTGAACAACTGAATGAAGCATCTAGTAGCACTAGAGATCTTTCCAAGCCAGCACTGTCCCTTCTTGTGCCCATCCAAATTGCTAATTCACTTCCTCTTACCATCCAAATATGGAGCTCCTCTTCTCAGGCCTAATACACTGAGGATCCCTTACAAGCAGTCCTACACATCCTTACATCTCTCTCTCTCTCTCCTTTAAGGAGAGTGCTCTTCAAACCTCTAATGCATAAATTAATTGGTGGTACCCAGTGGATTGTTGTATCTGGCACTTCTCTCCCCTTATGTGCATGACATGGGCTTTCTACACTTACTGATCTGAGGTTTTGCCTACACACAAAGCAATAGAATATTTCTGAGCCTCTTCTAACTTAGAGCTTTCAGTCAACTGAAGTATGTGAGTGTGGTGGGGTAGTGTGGTGGGGAGAATAAGATGTAAGGTGTACAACTGTACAAATTGCACAAATATCAATATTTCCATGTCATTGGTAATCACGCTACCATATAAATAAATTGCTGGCTCAGTTAAAAGGCATTCTCATGGGGTGAAGAGGACTTTGCTTCTGTGTTTACCGCCCAACATCCACTCATCCTACTTCTGGTAAAAACTATACCCAAATTTTCCTTGGAAATGATGTCCTTTAGATAGAGTTGATTTACATAGACAGGTTGGATCTTAGCCAATCAGAGAATTGGATTCTCCTAACCATAGTGATTAATTTAGGGGAGGTGTGTGACCCCTTCCAGCCCAATGAGAGTCAAGATAAAGATGAATGTTTGGCTTTGGGGGGACAGAGTCTTTCCTGCTAGACTTGATGATGAGATACAAGGTCTGGTTGCTCTTGCCACCAAAAAGCAAATCTTGTGACTTTGTTTAAGCCTCTTAAGCCAGCTGCTTCTGATATTGGCAAGATCCACCCTTCACTGTAAGTAAGCCTTTGTAGCTTAAGTGATTTTAGGTTGGGTTTTCTGCCATTTGCCTTTGAAAAAGTTTTACCGGACAGAATCAGCTGAAGACAGGTTTGTGGATGGGCTCTCCTGGGTCCCCACAGGGCAGCCCCTTGCAAAGGAAGTAGACTAGGAGACTCATCAGGAACCACCTCTGTCAAACGGGCCTCTTCAGTGACAACCACAGGCTTCCACAGGCAACAGGTAGAGACAGGAAAGGCCTACAAGGAATGTAGTCATTCAGTGTACTTGAAACTGGGACATTCCAAATTAATTCTTTAATTTAAACAATTATATGTTAACTTCCCCAAATATTTCCACTTTAACCACCTAAACTTGTTTGGTGGATCCTTGTCACGTACTGTTTGACCTTCATAAACCTAATTATGGAATCCATCCATCCGTGTACAATTTTCATAAATTCCTTTGGGTAATTAGTTTCACAGAGTATTGCTCTCCCCCCTCCCCTGTTTCTGCACAACTTCCACCCCTTCCCACACTCCCTTGGCAAACTTGAAATAAAGAATCTCTAACCACAGTCAAACTAAGATGCTTCCTTTACAGAACATATATAAATTCTAAAACAACTTTAAATGTGTAAATTATATATAAACACTGAGAATTCCTGGATGATTTCATTTTCTATAAATAATTTTTCTTACCTGAAACCACTCACACTGCTTCAGGTATACCATTTCTGTGTTCAGGCTCCCAGGTTTGCAAGAGTCCATTAGAAGCACAGAAATTCACACAGGTCCGGGAACTTCCTTTTAGCTCAGCAAAATAACACATGGCTTGAACTGCAAGAGTTTGTTTGTTTTTTTGGTTTGTTCGTTTGTTTTAGGAAAAGGAGAATAAGGACCTGGGGCTAGGTTTATTGTCTATTTCATTAAAATAAAAAATACTTTGATTTTAAAAATGTGGTAGTGGGAATTCCCTGGCAGTCCAGTGGTTAGGACTCTGCACTTCCACTGCGAGGGCAGGGGGCAGGTGGGTTCGATCCCTGGTCAGGGAACTAAGATCCCACAAGCCACAAGGCTCACGTACAATGACCCTATCACATCCTAGGTCCTGTCCATTCTGTGTCCTCCACATTCTTTATTATATGTGGTGGGCAGATCTTAAGGTGACCCTCAATGATCCATTTTCTGATGTTCATGCCTTGTGTAATTTTCTCCCCTTGAGTGTGAGTGGAACTTGTGACTTGCTTCTAAGAAATAGAATACGGCAAAGATGGTGGAAGGTTACTCCCATGATTACCTAATGTTATATAGGACTCCATCTTGCTGACAGACTCACTCTCAGATTCTCCTTGCTGGCTTGATGAAGTAATTGGTCCTACATGACAAGGAACTATGGGAGGGCTGTAGGAGCTGAGGGCAGCATACAGCCAAGAACCAGCAAGACGCCAGGGCCTTCAGTCCTACAGACACAAGGAAATGAATTCTTCCATCAACCTGAGTGAACTTGGAGGAGGACTCTTCCCCAGTCAAGTTTCAATAGAACACAGCCCAGCCATCGCCTGGATTGCAGCCTTGTGAAACCCTGAGCAGAGGACCCACCTAAGGCATGCCTGGATTCCTGACCCACAGAAAATGTGGAACAACAGATGTGTGCCGTTTTAAACCACTAGGTTCATGATAATTTGTTATAGAGCAATAGAAAACTAATACATGACCATTCCCCCCTCTCCACTGTGATAGCTAGATAGCTTTGTTTCTGTTAAATTCTATTTTTTTTTTTTTTTTTTTTGTCTGTTAAATTCTTCATCCTCTCTTATCTGGATGGTGACAGGAGTCTCCTAGCAGATCTCCCTGCCTCTAACATGGCCCCTTCAATTCCATTCTCAACTCTGCCACCAGATTAGCTTTCTCAAATAAAATATGATATATGACTCTTTTACTTAAAAATGAATAAGTGACAACTCACTGCCTGAAGATGAAATCCAAACTCCATTACTTGGTATACAAAGGGCTTTGTAATCTGGCTCCCACCCCCTTTCAAGCTTGCTGCACCACTCACGCGCACACAACCCTGTGTAGTGAGGCCAGTGCCTTCAGAATATATCCAGGAGCCTATCACCTTTCACTCTCCTCTCTTTACTACCACTACTACTGTGATCCAAACACCATTATTTAATGTCTCACTTGGATTATTGCAATAGCTCCCTGCCTTCTGTTCTTGCCTTGTTAAAATATAGTCTTAACAGAACATCTAGATGATCCTATGAAAATGCAAGTCAAAACTGACTCCCTTCTGTTCAATACTCTCCAGTGGAATGGCTCTCCACCTCACCCTGACTCAGAGCCAAAGTCCTTTTGATGATCAACAAAGCCTTGTATGATATAGCTTTTCCCCCTTCTTCCTCCTTGTCTTCAACTTCATCTCCTACCACTCTTGCTTTTTGCTCTCTCTGCTTCAGCCACACTGGAGCTACACAGAGTTTTCCTGTTCCTTGCTATTCCTTGGACACAGTAGATATATTTCCACCACAGGGCATTTGTATTTGTGTTTCCTCTGCCTGGAAGGCCCTACCCCGAGAGGTCCTCATGACTGGCTCCTTGACTTCATATGTTTACCCACATATCACCTTAGCGTGCTTTGCTTGACCACTGTCTATAAAACAGTGACATTGCCTGCCTCCCTTGCATGTCTCAGTTCCTGTTTTATTTATTTATTTATTTATTGGCTGTGTTGGGTCTTCATTGCTGCGCGCAGGCTTTCTCTAGTTGCGGCGGGTGGGGGCTACTCCTCGTTGTGGTGCGTGGGCTTCTCATTGTGGTGGCTTCTCTTGTTGCGGAGCACGGGCTCTAGGCACGCGGGCTTCAGTAGTTGTGGCACGTGGGCTTAGTAGTTGTGGCTTGCGGGCTCTAGAGCACAGGCTCAGTAGTTGTAGCGCATGGGCTTAGTTGTTCCATGGCGTGTGGGATCTTCCCGGACCAGGGCTCGAACCCATGTCCCCTGCATTGGCAGGTGGATTCTTAACCACTGCGCCACCAGGGAAGCCCAGTTCATGTTTTATTTTTAAATTTTTGTCCATACCACTTACTGTCACCTGACATACTATATATGTTTGCCTCCAACATATATTTACTTCTTTCTTTTTAAAAAATTTTTGTTACACTTCTTTCTCACCACCCCTCCAAAACTATAAACCTCATGGAGGTAGGGACTTTGTTCAGTTGGTTCCGTAGAGTTCAACCTGGTGTCTAGCATATAGTGTGGACCTGACTTGTTGAATAAACTTTGAATAAATAAAGGAAGGTAATTTAAGCTTAATCAGACTCTCCATGCAAGACTGTAATTTAGAAGTGAACAACCTGATGAAGGATAACTGTGTAGAACCCACTTTGTCATTGAGTTTGGTAAAAGAAACATCCATCTTTCCTGGGCAGGAGTGGTGGCAAGGTCACGGTCCTGGCTTAACACAGGCACCTGTGGGACCAGGCTGGAGGTGGTTTCCCCACAGCTCCCAGTGCAGGAGCAGAAGGGGCTTCCCCACCTGTTCTCCAATGATCCTTCACTCCTCCCAGCATTCTGAGGGCTCCCAATATGGATTTTTAATGAAAATCCATTTCTGTTTAGTCAACCCAAAACTGCTTCCATTGCTTGCAACTGAAAAAAGGAACGATGATACAGCCATCATTCTCCCTTTTGCTACTGTGCCTTGTACCTGGCAGCCCCTCTACCTGGAACGCCTGGTCTGTTTATAAAGTGCCAGCTCATCCTTTCACCATAATTCTTACCTCTTCCTCTCTGTAAAGATACTCATGCCAAGTAGAGCTGAGCTCATCGTCTTTTGTTTCCACAGGGCACTTGTATAGAAGGCTACCATATTAATCTCATTATCTCCCACTAGCTGACAAACCCTTATGGGCAGGGACCAGGTTTCAATTCATCTGAGAAACTCCAGCTCTAGCCTACTATCTGGCACAGGGGAGGACTTCAATAAAAATTTCATGAATAAAGGCTTCCTTTTTAAAGCATCAGTAAAACAGTAATTCTGTAATTGAAAAGAATTCTGATGCAGAAACAAAGAAATATATAGCAAATAAATCCATTTGGCTGAGATATAATTATTTTCTTGTTAAATTGGTAAAAAAAAAATTTTTTTTTTAATTTTCCTAGTACTGGTAAGGAGGCATATCCTTTACCAAAAAAACTCTAACCAGCCCAATCAGAGAAACAGAGAGAAGACACAAATTACCTGTATCAGGAATAAAAGAGATGACATCACTACAGATACTATAGGTATATAATACTTCAATCACTTAACAATATAATTTGGTGCCCTAGCTTATTCGTTCTTTTTTTTTAATTTAAAAAAATTTGTAAATTTTTAAATACATTTATTTAATTTATTTATTTTTGGCTGCATTGGATCTTCGTTGCTGCACGTGGGCTTTCTCTAGTTGTGGCGAGCGGGGGCTACTCTTCTTTGAAGTGTGTGGGCTTCTCATTGCGGTGGCTTCTCTTGTTGCGGAGCATGGGCTCTAGGAGCGTGGGCTTCAGTAGTTGCGGCACGCAGGCTCAGTAGTTGTGGCTCGTGGGCCCAGTTGCCCCACGGCATGTGGGATCTTCCAGGACCAGGGCTCGAACCCGTGTCCCCTGCATTGGCAGGTGGATTATTAACCACTGTGCCACCAGGGAAGTCCAATTCATTCTTTTTAAATCTGCATTTTATTCTGCTGTATGGATATGGCATAATTTATTTTAATAATGGGTGTTTGGGTAATTCCAATCTTTCTTCATTTCTACAAATAGAGTAGTAAATTAGAATAGAAGCTTTTAGCTTTTAAAAAATTCATCTTTCCTTTTATGGTTCATACTTTTAATGTCTTATATAGAGATTTTTCATATTTAGGTTTTAATGCAAAATTTATTTTTTGTTTATAATGTGAGGTAGGAATCTGGTTTTATTAGTATATATGTATATACATACATATATGTGTATGTATATATATATAATTTTTCTAATAGTCTGCTCTTTACCCATTGATTTATGATACCAGCTCTGTTATAGTCCACATTTACATATATGTTTGGGTTTATTTCAGGAGTACCTATTATGTTCCATTGGCCTATTTGTTTTCCTCTTTGCCAATACTACACAGTTTTGATGATCTTAGCTTTTTAATATGTCTTGCATATGTCTTTAATGTCTTGCATATGTCTTTAATATGTCTTGCATATGTCTTTAATATTGTATAGAAAGAGTACCCCTTCTTTGTGCTTTCTTTTTGAAATTGTGTTAGCAATTCTTTGACCTTTACAACTCGTTGACCACATAAATTTTAGACTCAGTTAATATTTTTTCATAGAAATCAATTTGAGATTTTGATTAGAATTGTAATTAAAATTATATGGATTGTAATGAATTTTATAGATTATTTCGGAAGTATTGATTTCTTTTTTTAAATATTTATTTATTTATTTATTTATTTGCACTGGGTCTTAGTTGCCGCAGGCAGGCTACTTGGTTGTGTCTCGCCAGCTCCTTAGTTGTGGCATGTGAACTTTTAGTTGCTGCATGTGTGTGGGATCCAGTTCCCCAACCAGGGATTGAACCCAGGCCTCCTCCATTGGGAGTGCAGAGTTTATCCACTGCACCACCAGGGAAGTCCCTTGATATCTTTTCAGTGTCGATTTATTTAATTCATGAGCAAGGTAAAATTTCCACTTAATTCAAGTTTTCTTTTATGTTATTCAATAACATATTTTTTTATGAAGTTCATGCACATATTTGTAGGATTTGTTCCTAGGTAATTTGTAACTTAGGTACTGTTGTATAATTTTTTGTGATTCTTTTTTTTAATTACATTTTCTATTTTATTATTCCTAGTGTAAGGGAGCCTTAAAGAAATTTGTATGTTAATCTTGTATCCACAACCTTGTTGAATCCTTTTATTAGTTTTAAAAGTTTGTCTATAGAGACTTTTGAATGTAGATAACCTTATCATCTGTAAATAGGACAGTTTTATCCATCTCCCCCCAATTTATATTCCTCTTACTTCTTTTTTATTCATTTGAACCCCTTCTGATTTTTTTAACCCATTTTGCCATTAGTCATTTCAAAGAACCAGCATCAGTTTCGTTGGTCAGTCCTATTTTTCTTTTTAGTTTCTGTTTCATTAACTTCTGCTTTTATCACTATTGTTTCTTTTCTACAAACTTTATTGGGTTTACATTTTTTCCCTTAGCCCCTTGGAATGACTAGCTTAGCCATATATATTTTTTTAGTTTTCTAAAAAATTTCCTTTATATTGTGTTTATAGATTTTATACTCTTATCTTTATTACTTCCCTCCTTCTGCTTTCTATGGGTTTATTTTGCTGTTCTTTTCTATTTTCCTGAGTTTGAAGTTGAGGTTATTGATCTTCACCCTTCCTTCTTTCTTCATATTTGCCTTTAAAACTAAATTTTCTTTTAAGCATAGTTTTAGCTGTCATTCATAAGTTTTGATATGTTGTATTTTCATCACCATTGAGTTCAAAATATTTTCTATTTTCATCATGACTTCTTTGACCCAGGACTTATTTAGAAGTTTATTGTTTAATTTCCAAATATTTAGTGATTTTCTAGTTGCCTTTTTATTCCCCCACTTTAGGCAGAGAATCCACTCTATTCAATCCTTTAAAATGTTTTGAATATTGTTTTATGTCTCAGCATATGGTCTTTTAAAAAATGATTGCATGTTGGATTCAGTGTTCTGTTTATGTACATTAGATCAAATTTAAAAATTAGTTTTCCAAATGTTTACCCATATTACTTTTTATATGACTTTTTAAATTAGATATTTCAAGATGTGTTACAATTTTCTGCTATGTTTTAGAATTGTCCATTTCTCCGTTTGTCTCTTTTGAAGTTCTGTCTATTTTGTAATTATACTATTGTGAGGCTCTGTTATACTTAGATAGAAAATTAGAATTGTTATCATCTCTGGTGGATGAAAACTTTTATTATTAAGAAGTGTTCCTTACTGGTAATAATGATTTTTCTTCTAAAGTCAGCTTTGTTTGACAATAATATAATTATGCAGTTTATCTTTTGGTTAATATTTGCATGCTCTAGATCCTAATTTCAACCTCTCTTTATCCTTATGTTTTGAATATGTCTCTTTTTTACATCATATAGTTTTGCCCCCTCAGTCTCATTACTTTCATGTTTTAATTAGAATATTTAAACCATTTTCATTTAATCTAATTACTTATATATTTGGGTTTAAGTTTATCATTATAGTATTTGTTTTCTATTCTGTTTTATGATTCTTTTTCTCTTCTTTCTTGATTTTTTAAAAATTTGTTTATTTTTATTTTTATTATTATTTTTGGCTGTGTTGGGTCTTCGTTGCTGTGTGCAGGCATTCTCTAGTTGCAGTGAGTGGGGGCTACTCTTCATTGCAGTGCGCAGGCTTCTCATTGTGGTAGCTTCTCTTGTTGCAGAGCATGGGCTCTGGGCGCGTGGGCTTCAGTATTTGTGGTGTGTGGGCTCAATAGTTGTGGCTCATGGGCTCTAGAGCACAGGCTCAGTAGTTGTGGCGCATGGGCTTAGTTGCTCTGTGACATGTGGGATCTTCCCGGACCAGGGCCTGAGCCCATGTCCCCTGAATTGGCAGGCAGATTCTTAACCACTGTGCTACCAGGGAAGCCCCTTGCTTTTGTTTTGATTGAACATTTTTTATTCCTTTTGTCTCCTCAGTAAGCTTCAAAGTTACGTACTCATTTACTATCTTTTTGTACTTCCTTGGAGAATACAATATGTATAGGTGTACACTATGTAATATGTGTATATATAATGTGTGTGTATATCTCCACAAGACTTTATTATTTTAACAATGACATTATGTTGTGCTTAGGTGTGGATCTCTTTTAATTTATCCTGCACTTGGGATTCCTAGGGTTTCTTGAATTTGTGGTTAGAGGTCATTTTGGAATTTTTCAGCCTTTGTCTCTTCAAATATTACTCCTGCCCCATTTCCTCTCCCTCTTTTCCTTCTGGGTCTTTAATTACATGTATGATAGACTCTTTATAGTACTTTTTTTTGGTAAATTTCACTTGTTTCCATCCTTTGATTTTCTGTTCTACATTCTGGATATTTTATTTTGATCTTTCAGCTTATTAATTCTCTCTTCAGCTGTGTCTAATATACTATCCCATCCACTAAATTTTTCATTTCAGTCATTTTTTTGTTTCTAAAATTTTCATTTGCTTTTTTTCACATGTAGATTCCAGTTCCCTGCCAATTTTTTAGTCGTGTCTTTTTTTCCTCCTTGAATATTGTAAGCAAAATTATCTTAAAGTCTGTGCCTAATAAATCCAGTATCTGGAGACCTGGTGAGTCCATTTCTGTTGCCTGGTTATTTTCCTCCTCTTGTTTTTATTCATATATGTTGTCTCTTTGTATGCTTGGTTATTTATGTGTATGTGAGTATGTATGTGTATGTGTGTTTGTGTGTTCATGTGTGTGTGAGTGAATGGACATTGTATTTACAAAATTGACTATAAAAATAATTTGAAACTAAGGATGTCTTCTGCTTGAGAAGAGGATTCAAATATGCTCATGCATTAGCACTGGTATCACCTCAATCCAATTTTAAGTATTGCGATAAGTTGAAACTTTATTTCCTCTATTTCCAGTTTACCTTGTTCCTAGGGTGCAGCCCTTTGGAATTTCTACAGGAGTTTCTGCAAGTCTCTTCCCTTCTTGATAGGTCCTGGACTCTAATGCCTATTCCCCTTTCTCTGTGAAGCTGTGAAAAGTAATGCTCAGGTTCTCTGCCTGTTAGACTTTCAGATTCCTTTTTGAGTCAGCAAAGCCCATCAGGGAAAAATGGCCCCCAAAGCCAGGTTCACTTCCCTGGTCTTCAATTCTCCTCCACATCTAGGCTCACTGATACTTTATTATGCTTTTGCCTTTTCAGTGCCTTGAAACATATTTTTTTCCAAACACTGAAGAAAGTATTTTGTCCAGATTTTATTGCTCTCATCAGATGAATTGGCCAGATTTGCCTAGACTATATTGAATGTGGAAGTCTAAAACAGTTAAGTTTTTATCTCTAAAATGTGTTATTTTTTTGCACGTTTAGAAAATTAGTCTGCACATGCACTGAGATTATACTAAAATTGCATTTATGGATATTTTTATTATTTCTACAATCTTAGTTTTAATTGGTCAACAGTTCACATTAGTGGACACAGAATAAAGCAATAATTTGCCTTGAAAAATGTCTGAACTTCAGTTATGCTTTACCAGCATAGATTACTTTGTTCTTTATAAGCAATGGAATTACAGTTGCCAGGGAAACATCTTACCTAGCTCCTTTATCTGTAACCTTCATAATAGATTTCTACCTAAATTTCCCAGGACAAAACAATGGTTAACTTTCTTAACTAAAGGGGGTTTCAGAAAAGAACTAGTATGGCTGATATGAAACATATGCTAAGAAGGCAAGACCATGAAATTAAGTATTTTTTATGTTGGTACCATTGTCTTTATCTTTACTACCTCATAAAGAATGGTTTGTAGGCTGAATACAACCCCCATCCCTAATGTGCTTCATTATGAAAGCAACACTCAATTAAGTGGAGGACAAAGCCAGAAACATGCTATGGTTTCGGGAAATCTCTTAGTTTATTTTCAGATGTTTCTAGTTTGGAAAAAGCCGAAGCACATTTTGTTGAGCACATTTTATTCCTATGTGTATTATAAGGGAAATCTAACCCATGTGTTTTATTTCATTAATATTTTGCCAAGTTAAATGGTTCTTTTGCAAGATATATTTAATGTTAAGTTATTTTTATGAGGCTTTTTCCCTTGGATTATGAATTCATATGTCACCTAAAGTAAGTATACTTTGATCCAAATATCTTGTAGTTATGAAGTCAGAAACCCACAAAACTTGGGTGATTTCCCAACAGTGCCAAATACAATATTTCATTTCTACCACTAACATGATTTTTTCCTCATATTTGTCAATCAGCACTTTATTGAGAAAACAACAGAGTTATTCTCCATTTTAAGCCCTGCTTTTTGATAAACGTCCAAATGAGGCTGTGGCTCAATTCGATATGGGGCACTAACTTCAAATTGTGGGCACAGATCTAAGTACATGGTTAATATACTGACTGAATCACATCTGTGGTTACTTAAAAGTATGATATAAGTGGGCACATCAGAGAACTTGGTGAATACTAACTCCTAAGAGTGGCAAAAATGACTGGTGAAGATATGAGGCAACGGGAACTTTCAGTCAATGGTGGTGGGTGTGCAAATTAGTAAACTGCTGTAGAAAATAATTATTATCTAGCAAAGTTGCAGATATGCATGCCCTATATCCCAACAATTCCACTCCTGGGTATAGTCTCAGAGAAGCTTGCACATGTGAACCAGGAGACGTGAACAAGAAAGATCATAGTGTCATAATAACAAAAAACTGGAAACAGCTTAAATATCAATCAGTAGACAAAATGGATGTAAGTTGTGCTATTCATACAAAGAGCAATGGAAATGAGTGAATTATAGGCACATATATTATCAACATGGATGAATCTCAAAAACAGTGCTGAATGGAAAAAAGTCATAGTAGAAAAAAAATGTAGTAGTATTGTATTTATATAAAGTTTGAATGTGTGCAAAGAATTTAGTGTTTAGGAATATATACAAATATGTAACACTATAAACAAAAGTCATGGAATGATACAGATAAAATTCAGAAGAGCTTCTAAGTTTTTTTTTTTAATGTTCTATTTTTTAAAGCTGTGTGATGTGTGTACACAAGTTTTTGTTTTATCATTATTTTTATATTTTAAAATGTCTTATGAGTATGATTTTGTATGTATTCAACCTTTAAAAATTAATTTTAAAAATGAAGATTTAAGCATGCCATCAAATTGCTGGGCTGTTTGCCTACTACTCCAATTCTCATGAAACTAAAGCGAAAGGTACAGTCTGTCAGAGTTTCGTTATGTGCTTAATGTTTCCCTTCCTGTCCTGACTTTTCAAGAAAAATCCCTTTGGGTTCATTCTGTGTCTTACATAGTTGGGCTATTTCTTGTATTTTCAGATTAGATTAAATACTATTAGGCAGCTTCTGTCATTCTGCATAAGTAGTAATGATTACTCTATCAGAAAAAAAATCTATAATAACATAGCATAGCAGTTAATGTTTGACAAGCAAGTCTCAGTGGTATACTATAGCTGTCAGTATAGCCATTAGTAACAGGAAGACACAATGGGCTAAATTCTGCAAGAGAATAGAGCTCTCCCTCATCAAGACAAGAGTGAATTCTTTCCAGACAACAGGGAATCTCTTTATTATGTAGAATCAATTATTCACAAGCCCAGAATGGCCAGCCTCCTTCCCTCTCCACCCCATTCTTTACTTTTTTCCCTCCTCCTCTTCCTTCCTTTCTTTCCTTCTTTCTTTCACCAACTGTACTGAATATCTATTACATGCCAGGTGCCAAATGTTCAAGTATATGCTGGTGTCCCCAAAGAATTAACAGGACCTTTGGCAGTGCACATACTGCAGTCATACTTCCTTTTCCTCTCTGGCACGGAATGACACCTACTTTGGTCAATCAAGGGGTACCTTCACAATTTTTGCCATATTTGTTAGCTATATAATTCCTTTTGTCTTTTTAAATTGTAAACTCTGTAATATATACAAATGAATGTATTATTTTTAAATCTACAATTTAAGTGATTATAATAAAATGAACACTCATCTACTCACCACCCAGCTTAAAAAATAAACTGCAATTAGAATGTGTGCCCCTCCTCAATTTTCCCTCCCTTTCCCCACCCAGAAGTAATGTACTATTTGAATTGTATATCATTATTCTCTTGCTTTTTAGAAATAGTTTTATAACCCATGTTTTTATCTAAATACTTCACGTTTTTGAAATAATAATTGGATAATTAACTATATTCTTCTGTGACTCAATGTTTTTTACTCAACATTCTGTTCTTGTGATTCTTCCATGGAAATGTAGCTGATTTACTTTTAACAGATGTATAGTATTCCACTCTATGCCTTTGTCCCACTTTATTTTTAACTTGTCAATGGACTTTTGGCTTGTTCCATTTTTGCTGTTATGGAGAGTCTGCTCTGGACATTCCTATACATGTCTCCTCATACAAATGTGCAAGTATTTCTCTTGCGTATACACTTAGCAGTGGAATTTTTAGGTCATAGGATATGTGAACCTCCCACTGTACTGAAAAATGCTTATTTATTTTCCAAAGTACTTGTCTTGATTTACATTCTCATCTGCAGTGGGTGAGAGTTCTTAGCTCCACATCATTACCAACAGATTATTGCTTGACTTCTTAATTGTTGCCAATTGGGTGAGTGTGATATTATGTCTCACTTGGGCTTTAAATTACAATTCCTTGATCACCAATGAGTTTGATCATCTCTTAATATTTATTTGCCATTAATATTTTTCTTCTGTGAAATGCTATTCATGTCTTTTTTCTGTTTGGTTATCTTTTTCTTGATGATTCATAGGAACTCTTTATATGCTTTACTGTTGAGTTCTTTTCCAGATATTGGTAGTACAAATTTTGTACTACCAATAGTACAGTACTACCCAGTTTGTGGTTTGAATTTCATTCTCTTTATGACATTAAAAAAAAATTATTTATTATTATTATTATTATTATTATTATTATTATTATTATTATTATTATTATTATTATTTTGGCTGCGTTGGGTCTTCGTTGCTGTGCACGGGCTTTTCTCTAGTTGCGGCGAGCGGGGGCCACTCCTCGCTGCGGTGCATGGGCTTCTTTTGTTGCGGAGCACGGGCTCCAGGTGCACGGGCCTCAGCAGTTGTGGCTGGCGGGCTCCAGAGCGCAGGCTCAGCGGCTGTGACGCACAGGCTTAGTTGCTCTGTGGCATGTGGGATCTTCCTGGACCACGGATCGAATCCGTGTCCCCTGTATTGGCAGGTGGACTCTTAACCACTGAGCCATCAGGGAAGTCCCTCTTTATGATATTTTAAAATGTCTTCTGATATTTTGATTTTCATGTAGTCAAAATTATAAATCTTTTTCTTTATGCACTGTGCTTTTTGTATATTATTGAAGATATTCTTTTGTACACTGAGATCATAAATATATTCTCTCTTACTGTCTTTTAAAAGGTTTTAAAGTTTTGCATTTCACATTTAAGTTTTTAATCCACAAGGAACTGATTGTTGTATGTGGTGGTATGTAGGGATCTGTTTTAATTTTCCTCATATTGTCAACCAATAGTCAGGTGCCATTTACTTATGAGTTTATCCCTTCTTCAGTGATCTGCGCTGCCATCTCTATCCATTTCCTTCTAGAGAATGCTGTGTTTCTGAGTTCTATGTTTTCTTCTTTCAATATATAGCCTATCTTTGCACTAATAACACATTGTCTTAATTACCACATTTGGTAGAGCTAGTTGTCTCATCTTTTTCTTTTGCAAAATTATTCTAGCTACTCTCAGCCCTTTGAATTTCCCTGTAAACTTCAGAATCAGATGGTGACTTCCACGTAAAATTCTAAGTTTTGATGGGAGTATCATGAAATTTACAGTTAATTTGAGGAGTGTTACTATTTATATAATATTGAATTTCCCTAAACATAGCATGCTATAATTCCAAAATCATTTAGATCTTCTTTAATGTTTTTCAGTCAATTAGTTTTTTCATGTACAGTTCGATGAGTTTGGACATATGCATACAGCCTTTCATGAAACTATAGGCACAATCAAGGTCAAGGTAATAGACAGATCCATCAGCCCCTAAAGTTTGCTTGTGCCACTTTGTTTTTGATTTTGTTTTTGTGGTAAGAATACTTAACATGAGGTCTCCCCTCTTAATAAATTTTTTAAGTGCACAACACAGTATTATTAACTATAGGAACTATGTTGTACAGCAGATCTCTCGAACTTGTTTACCTGTGTAACTGAAACTTTCTACCCAGTGAACAACAACCCCCCGCTCCCCCTGCCCCCAGTCCCTGGTACCCACCGTTCTATTCTCTGCTTCTATGAGTTTGACTATTTTAGACACCTCACATAAATGGAATCATGCAATATTTGTCTTTCTGTGACTGGCTTATTTCACTTAGTATAGTGTTCTTCAGGTTCATTTATGTTGTCATGTATGACAGAATTTTCTTTTTTTTAAGGCTGAATGATATTCCATTGTATGTATGTACCACATTTCCTTTATCTGTCAATGGACAAATTTAGGTTGTTTCCATATCTTGGCTATTGTGAATATTGCTGCAGTGAAAATGGAAGTGCAGATATCTCTTTGTGATCTTGATTTCTATTCTTGTGGATATATACCCAGAAGTGAAATTGCTGGATCATATGGTACTACTATTTTTAATTTCTGGAGGAAACTCCATATTGTTTACTATAGTGGCTGCACCAATTTACATTCCCACCAACAGTATACAAGCGTACCAATTTCTCCACATGCTTGCCAATGTTTGTTATCTTTTTTTTTTTTTTTTTTGATAATAGCAATCCTAACAGGTGGGGGAATATCTCATTGTAGTTTTGATTTACATTTTCCTGATGATTAGTGATGCTGAGCATCTTTCCATATACCTGGTGGCCATTTGTATTTCTTTTTTGAAGAAATGTCTATTCAAGTCCTTTGCTCATTTTTAAAATTGGGTTATTCGGGGAGTGGGGTTTGCTACTGAGTTTGGATTTTCTTGTATATTTTGGATATTAACTCCTTATCAGATATATGGTTTGCAAGTATTTTCTCTCATTTCATATGTTGCCTTTTCATTCTACTGATTGTTTCCTTTGCTGTGTAGAAGATTTTAGTTTGATGTGGTACCATTTATTAATTTTTACTTTTATTGCCTGTGCTTTTGGTGTTGTATCCAAGAAATCATTCCCAGGACAAATGTCAAGATTTCCCTCTATGTTTTCTTCTAGAAGTTTTATAGTTTCAGGTCTTACATTTAAGTCTTTAATCTATTTTGAGTTGATTTTTGTATATAGTGTAAGATAAAGATCCAGTCATTTTATTTTTGTTGCTATTGTAAATAGTGGGATTTTAAACTGATAAAGGTATTTTGTTTTAATTTTTATTTTATATTGGAATATAGTTGATTAACAATGTTGTGTTAGTTTCAGGTGTACAGCAAAGTGATTCAGTTATACATATATATTTATTTATTCTTTTTCAAATTCTTTTCCCATTTAGGTTATTACAGAGTATTGAGCAGAGTTCCCTGTGCTATGCAGTAAGTCCTTGTTGGTTACCTATTTTTTTTTAAAATAAATTTATTTATTTATTTATTTTTGGCTGTGTTGGGTCTTCGTTTCTGTGCGAGGGCTTTCTCTAGTTGTGGCGAGCGGGGGCCACTCTTCATCGCGGTGCGCGGGCCTCTCACTATCGCGGCCTCTCTTGTTGCGGAGCACAGGCTCCAGATGCACAGGCTCAGTAATTGTGGCTCATGGGCCCAGTTGATCCGCGGCATGTGGGATCTTCCCAGACCAGAGCTCGAACCCGTGTCCCCTGCATTGGCAGGCAGATTCTCAACCACTGCGCCACCAGGGAAGCCCTGGTTACCTATTTTAAATAGAGCAGTGCGAACATGTCAATCCCAAACTCCCAATCTATCCCTCCCCACACCCTTCCCTCACTGGTAACCATAAGTTTGTTCTCTCAGTCAGCGAGTCTGTGTCTGTTTTGTAAATAAGTTCATTTGTATCAATTTTTTTTAGATTCCCCATATAAGCGATATCATATGATATTTGTCTTTCTCTGTCTGACTTAGTTCACTTAGTATGATAATCTCCAGGTCCAACCATGTTGCTGCACATGGCATTATTTCATTCTTTTTAATGGCTGAGTAATATTCCATTGTATATATGTACCACATCTTCTTTATCTGTTCATCTGTCAGTGGCATTTAGGTTGCTTCCATGTCTTGGCTATTGTAAACAGCACTGCAGTGAACACTGAGGTGCATGTATCCTTTTGAAAAATGTTTTTTTCTGGATATATGCCCAGGAGTGGGATTGCTGGATCATATGGTAGCTCTGTTTTTAGTTTCTTAAGGAACCTCCATACCTCCTTAAGTTCTGCATAGTGGCTGTACCAATTTACATTCCCACCAACAGTGTAGGAGGGTTCCCTTTTCTCTACACCCTCTCCAGCATTTATTGTTTGTAGACTTTTTGATGATGGCCATTCTGACTGGTGTGAAGTGATATCTCATTGTAGTTTTGATTTGCATTTCTCTAATAATTAGTGATGTTGAGCTTGTTTTCATTTGCTTTTTGGCCATCTGTATGTCTTCTTTGGAGAAATGTCTATTTAGGTCTTCTGCCCATTTTTGGATTGGGTTGTTTGTTTTTTTGATATTGAGCCACAAGAAGTGTTTATAAATTTTGGAGATTAAATCTGCTGCATTTCTATACACTAACAAAAAAGATCAGAAAGTGAAATTAAAGAAACGATCCCATTTACCATCGCATCAAAAGAAAAAAAAAACCTAGGAATAAACCTACCTAAGGAGGCAAAAAACCTGTACTCCAAAAACTATAAGACTCTGATGAAAGAAATAGAAGATGACACAAACAGATGGAAAGATATACCATGTCCTTGGATTGGAAGAATCAGTATTGTCAAAATGACTATACTACCCAAGGCAATCTACAGATTCAATGCAATCCCTTTCAAATTACAATGGCATTTTTCACAGAACTAGAACAAAAAAATTTTGTATGGAGACACAAAAGACCCAAATAGCCAAAGAAATCTTGAGAAAGAAAAATGGAGCTGGAGGAATCAGGCTTCCTGACTTCAGACTATACTACAAAGCTACAGTCATCAAAACAGTATGGTATTAGCACAAAAACAGAAATATAGATCAATGGAACAGGATAGAAAGCCCAGAAATAAACCCATGTACCTGTGGTCAGTTAATCTACGACAAAGGAGGCAAGACTATACGATGGAGAAAAGATAGTCTCTTGCTAGGAAAACTGGACAGCTACATGTAAAAAAATGAAATTAGAACATTCTTTAACACCATACACAAAAATAAACTCAAAATGGATTAAAGACCTAAATGTAAGACCAGATACTATAAAACTCTTAGAGGAAAACATAGGCAGAACACTCTTTGACATAAATTGCAGCAGTATCTTTTTCGATCTGTTTCCTAGAGTAATGGAAATAAAAACAAAAATAAACAAATGGGACCTAATTAAACTCAAAAGCTTTTTCACAGCAAAGGAAACCATAAACAAGACAAAAAGACAACCCACAGAATGGGAGAAAATATTTACAAACAGTGCAACCAACAAGGGATAAAACTATTTTTGGAAAACACTATGACACTATCTTATGAAGTGGAAGAAACACATACCTAGGACCTAGCAATTCCAGTCCTAAGTGTATACCCAAGGGAAGCTCTTGCCCATGAACACCAGGGGGCCTGTAAAAGCAGCATTGTGCATAATAACAAAAAGTGAAAACAATTGAAATGTCCATGAACAGTATAGTAAATAGATTATTGTGGTATGTTCACTGGAATAGTACACGAGTGAAAATGAATAAACCAAATCTATGCATATTAACATGTGTCAATACTAGAATCATAATATTGAGTGAGAAAATCAAATTGTAAAGAATCCATACAGTGTGATTCCTTTAATGTAAAATTGAAGGACAGGAAATGTTAGATAAAATATGGCTTGGGGTACATACACACATAGTAAGATTATAAAGAAAGGCAAGGGAATGATCAACATGAAACTCAGTAAAGTAGGTACCTGGGGATAGGAGGGAATGGGGTTGCTGTTCGTAGGGCACACTGGGCACTCCAAAATACTAGTCATTTTCTATTTATTAAGCTGGTTGGAGGGTGCAGGTGTATCTTATTATTTTAAAAATATACATATGTGTGTGTATGTTTATACATGCCATACATGTATACATAGCATACATACTTTTGATGCATGCTATAACTTATAATAAATCTTAATAAAAATTTAATTAAAACATTTAATAATTGAGAGTTATTTTTTGGTAATTCAAAGAGTACTTTAATGGTTTTATGACAGTTCATTAATGTGTTAGTGCCTCAAGGGTGTGTTCTTGGTCTGAGCTTCTTACTTTGTCTCTTTCTATACAGCGAGGTAATAAGCTAACTGTGGTATGTTTTCAGATCCCTTCATCTGTGTATTATAAATTTTTGAAAGTTACATTTCCTGATTTATCTAAGAAAGAGATTCACAGAGGCTCCCAGGGCCCTCGTGCAGACCTGGGTCTGGCCCCCATGGCAGCATTGAGCCATGTATAACGTGTGTCATTGAAACAGTGTGGAAAAAATATCTGTTGACCCTAACCTTTTTCTTTTCCCAGGCTTATGGCTGGAGAACTTCCCTTAGCTCATTCAACAAATGAAAATGGGATAAGTGACAAATTTTGAAATCCTTCTTTAATTTCTAATTTGTTTATTCCTGTCCTCCAGTCTTCCTTTTCTATTTAAAATCATTTTAAACAGAAACACACATCTTTTCAACACATACACAGAACTGTTTGTTAGGCTGAATTGCATGAAAACTTCTTACCAAAAAAAAAAATCCTAGCCCAAATTTTCCTAAACTTCAGCCATTTGAAAAACATTTTATGATTTTTGACATATCCATTTATCATATCTTATTGTAAATGTGGTATTTTTCTTTAAATTTGCTTTAATTTGACTCACTTTTGGTATCTTTACCTCACTCTAACAAATAATATTAGTCAAATCATGAGTTTGATGTGCTATTTCTATTTTATCTAATATTCATAGAAATAGAATCATAACTATTACCATTTTTTAATGTTTGTCCATATACTACATTAAGACCCAAAATCATTCTAGGTATGACCATGTGCTATACTTTGGGAAAATCTAACCAAATTTAGAAAGACAAAGAAAAGTCTCTCTCCCACCTCCTCTGCCCCAACAGTACATGTTCAACAGAAGGGCAACTGGCAGCCAGCTCCAACGTCAGCATTTGCCAGACTGCCGATTTTCTCCTTTGTCTGCAGAATATTTCCCATTTGGATTTGCTTTATGCCTTTTATTTGGGATTGCCATCTCTCTGTTGCCCAGCTCATTATAGAAGGGGGTAAATTTATGCCCGGGGAAACCAACACTCCCACAGCTGCAATGCCAGCCAGTCAGCCAAGATAATGTAGCAGAGCAGAATTGATAGACTGGTGCCCATGTCCCTGTTTATATGCAGGTCAAGTCACTGGGGGCATGTGTGGCTGTGTTGGAAGTGGATTGCCAACCTCCCCATTAGCATCCTGCCAATAGCAGTGTGACAGCAGACCTCATAGTCTTCAGTGACAATCCAATTCACATGTCTCCTCAGTGATCATCAACCACTTGGGTTAGTTTACTCAAGTTCTCCACCTGCTTTCTAGCTGGGCATTCCTAGTTTATTAAGCCCTGCTTCTTTCTCAGTGGCATGGGGCATCTCTGATACAGTGTGATTAAAGAGCTTTTTTTGCCCCCTCCCATTTAGCTGCTCTTCAAGGTCAGGTAGTTTAGATATTTCAAGAGGCTGCCACTGCCTCTTAGTTGCACACATGCGAATATAATGGTATGGGCAGGGTCTTCCAGGAACATGGCTGAGTCCATTAGGACTTAGTGAAGCCTCAAAGGGAGGATCAATGTTTCATTTCATCAGAAGGCTCTCCCTCTCATCACATCCTGCTGGACACAGGCTGGATAACATCTTACTACTAATCAGCTGTCTCTGACATCGAACTCTAAGGATTGGTAGTTTGAAAACCAACAGTATTAGCTCTGGCCCTCCCCGCTCCTCCCAGACAATCATCTACCCCCTTGCCAGAGTGTACAATTTGACACGCTTGTTTGTCGACTTCTCACTCATTAAACTGATCAAGATACAAAACTTGTTAGTTAATTCTTCATGCACTTGGGGGATCTGGTTGCATATTTTAATGATCTGCTCTCAGGATGTGCTGATCAAACTACATATTTTGTTGATTTGCCATGACACATTCTTAACCGCATTGTTGCTTGCACAGGGTTCTGGGTGATGTGAGATGCATCCGAGAAGCATGGAGTGGCTGCCGTGTGTGCGTGGAATTCCCCATCTGATAACTATTGCACCAACGTGTATTTAAAATCCAGCTTGTGGACTCCTTCACTGAGTGAGAGAGATGGGCAGAGCCCATCAGCCCATCAGCACGGCTCCTGGAAGCCTCCTTCTAAGACAGAGCCTTAGGTCCCAGACCCCAGGCAACCACAGCCCAACCTCCCTCTTTCCACCTGGAGATTCTCAGTTGCACCAGTGCTTCTTGACCTTTTCAAATACCTGAATTTTTGGCAGCACATTTGAGGGAATTAAAAGACACACACTTTTTTGTGTTTGTTTAAAACAAGTTTCCAAAAACCCAGAAAACTTCCTGTAATAACCTGCTATTCTTTTGTTTGCCCACTCCACCATGTCAACCCTTGAGTGGAAATGGTTACTGCCCTGAGAATGTTCTCGTGTGTTCTCCTGGAGTACAGCTCTTCTGGGTTCCTGTAAACCTGTGCCCTACCTGTGGCCCCGGCTGGTGTTCCATTTCCCCATTCAGCTGTCACTCACAGAAAGCTGACCCCTGCCTCATGCCACCCACCCTACCAGCCCTGCTCAGTCAACTCTCCAGCCCTGACTGGCTTCACCTCAACTGTAAAACTGTAAAAACAAATTGCTCATACGGATCCAAATGTGTGGCCACTGTTCTGTTAGGACCCACACGGCAGATGAGCAAGTGCAGCCCGGTTTACTGTATCTGGGCGTCTTACAGAATGGTTCAGAAATCTCCGCTCTCACAACTTTCAGAGCCCCAGAGCTTCCCTCTGTAGTTGAATGTCTGTATCTGAAGGCATTTTTAAAAATAGAAATGCAAATGCCTGTTGCTGATTTTAAATGCACCCTTGGCATATATCAGTGACAGCTATTGTAGTACAGCAGTCACTACACTTAAAAACACTTTTCTAGACATTTTTTCATTTGCGCCTTGCAGCAACCCTGATCTACACAACAACCAACACCTCCTAGGGCCCTGTGATTATTCTGCTTTACAGATGAGATGACTGAAGCTTAGAGGACAGCAAAGTGACTCCCAGAAGTCACATAGCTATGTACAGAGCCAAGATCTGCACCCAGGCAGCCTGAGCTCCCAGGCAACACACTTCTCCACCACTTTATGAGGCCTCATTCAGTGACTTTTTCATTTATAATTCATCATAAATGATTCAAGTTTTCTAGAACATAAGGCTGCAGGCTTGATTGTCCCAGGCGCTCCTTTCCACCTGGCTGCACTCATTTCCTCATTTGATGACGTGCCTTCTTCCTTACACAGCTCTTTACAAACTGTGGTCAACAAGCATTTTCTTCATTGCCTCCTTAGGCCTCTCCCCACCCTCAATTCTCACAAGATCTTGAGCGCAGTACCGTTTCCTCTCCACTTTTTCTTACTCACATCTTCCACTAGGGGGCACATTCTGACCATAAAGCTTTTGATGTTCTTGCCAGGCAGCTATAAAATACAACCAGTGTCACCCTAATGCTTTCATTCTGTTATAAGAAATGGCTTTATTCAAGCTACAGTCCTCATTGTTACTTCATGGAGGGGGAACAACAGTAAAAAAAAAGGAAACTGTATAATTTTTGTGGACTGTTTCTCCATAATTCATTCACTGGATTTCTGTTATGTTGTATGGAATTCATTAAGCAGGATATTGAAGCTTATGAATGGAGACCTAGTAATTCCTCCTTAATAAACATGAGTTACTTTTATTTCTTAAACTTTATTAGGTGCTTACTCAAAACATTACTCAAAAATGCTTGTTAATAATATGAATGATGATTTTGATTCTGTTTGCATTATTAGGATTTCTAAAGGCCTAAAATACAAAGTCTGGACTATTCATAAGGACGGAGAAAATGGCTGGCATTTGAATGTAAATCTTTGTGCCTGAGTTTAATTCCATCTTGACACGTCTCACCAAACCTTGTAAGGAAGGTGGTGGCTCCTACCACAGGGCCCTTCTTGTGTAGCTGAGGAAGCGAATAGTGGAGGAGGCTTACTCAGAGCTTTAGGAGGGAGTTGTATATGAGGAGCAGGCGGGTTTGTGTTGGTTCCCTGTCAGCTACACTATGCACCAAGCAGAGCTATCACAAAGAGTAAAGCACTATGAGTACATGTTTTAATTTAAAGTCCAGCTTACCTTGTCCTCCTTACCTGCCAGACCTCTAAATGCTGGAATCCAGCTGTTCTTTGCGCTCTTTTCTTCTCCATCACACTCTTTGCCTAATCGATCTCATTCATAACCATGACTTTGAAGAACATTTATAGAGTGATGACTCTCAAACTTCCATCTCCTAAGACCTCGCCTCTGAACCCCAGGCTCATACCTAAATATCTTCTTGACAATTCCATGTGGATGACTTCTTGTCCTATCAAACTGAACAAGTCCAAATGGAACAATAGATTTTGCACCACAACCCTGAAAAGGTAATCACCATCGTCCCAGCATCACCTTTTCCCCAATTTTAGGAAATGCCCCTAACGTCTACCTGGTTATTAAAGCCAGATACCTAGAAGTCATCCTGATACCCACTCGTGCCTCTTCCCAAACCTAGATGAACCAGCCAGATCTCTTGATCCCATATCTAAAATATATCTTATATTTTTCTCCTGTTTTCTTTGCATTTCCTGTTCCACTTTAGTTCCAGATTCCATCATCTATGGTCTGGACCACTGTAGGAGCCTCTTGCTGGCACCACGCTCCCATTCTTGTCCCTCTCCTCAACAATCCAGTCCCCAGACAACAGCCTGATTCATCTTCTTAAATCTCAATTATAGATTGGACTCTGATTTCTCCTGCTTAAAACCCTTCAGTGGCATCTCATTGCACATAGAATAGAATCCCAACTCTGTATCATGGCCCACAAGGCCCTCTAAACTCTGGTCCCTGCCCATCCGTCCAACTTTATCCCAATCCTCACTCCACTCAGCTGGCCTTCTGTGGAATCCAGAACAACCTCTTTCAACACCTCAGGGCCTTGTGCTGGCTGTTCTTTCAGGCTTTTCCTGATCCTCTTAGATAGGCAGGTGTCCTGATTGTTCTCTATCACCCTATTCACTTCCTTCCTAATGCTTTTCACAGGCTCTAATTATTTTATTTATTTACATGCTTGGTCATTTATTATGTCGCTCTCCAATGATGTAATCTCCAAACCTAGTTTGGTCAAGAAAAATCACTGTCCTTAACACCAGTGTGCAAAAATATGACTATTTAAATGATTACTTTTTGTTCACAAATTCCCACTCTACCAAGGCAGGCAAATCTAATCTGAATCAAGGTGGTCCCCCATCCACTTCCCTGGGGTTGCACCCAAGTGGTAGGGGGATTACATGGGTGCCCCCTCAAGATCTCCATGTTCTCCGTCCACTAGTACCTACCAGGACACCTGTTGTTCTTCTGAGCCTCTGTCAGGCCTTTGGTTCACAAAGGCCACCAGAGAGACATCCTCTTCCTAATCCAAAGGCCTTTCAATCCAGTAGTTCACACCACGTTTCTATTAGATACAAAACAAACTATTCCGCAGTTTCTACACCACTTTGGAGTCTGGGCAATCTGTGCTGCTGGCTGAAGCTTGGTCTTCTCAATCTGGCTCTGCAGTCATTCTTACCTGGGGACAGGCACAGGGCCCTGTTCCAGAACCCATCAATGTCTGCACTTTTATTACCTTCCTCCAGATCTTCTGTCCTCTCAGTTAAGAGAATCTTTTCCTAAAAGGATCAGGAGGTGGGATAAATAGAAGCCTCACTCTTATTTTTGAGATCCCTCTCTCAAATATTTTGTCTATATGGAGTCCTGTGTGTTCCCCTCAGGGCCTAATCTTCTGAAACTCAAAAGCAAAGGCAAACTATTTTTCTCCACTTACTGTTTCACATAATTTCCATGATTCTGTGAACCCAGAAAAACTTAACTAGCTGAACTGGGGGAAAGAGCTAAAAATAGGTGGTAAAATTATTTTTATTTATTTTTATTTTATTTATTTATTTTTTGGCCACACCTTGTGGCATGCAGGATCTTAGTTCCCTGACCAGAGATCAAACCTGTGTCCCATGCAGTGGAAGTGCAGAGTCTTAACCACTGGACCACCAGGGAAGTCTGGCAGAATTTTTTTTAAATAAACTAATGCTTCAAAAATATTTCTTCATCACACTAGGATTGTGCCTGGTACATTGTTGGTGTGTAATAGGTATTTGTAACTTAGAAAATTATTAATAAATGAATAACTGAATGAATATATACTCAATAGTGTCAGAAAACTGCAGTTAGGTAAATAGAGAGGCCAGAACACAAATTAGGAGGTACAAGTACTATTCCTTACCCTCCGGCTGAGTATCTGATCCTCTACAGCTGATTAATTATACCACTCCAAGCCTTCAAAATAGAGACAGAATTATGGTTAACAGATGATGATAGCCACTTAGAAGAGTTCTTTGAGCTCCTTATAACAAAACATAAGAACGTGATGCCAGGCCCTGCAGCCAGCCGCTCTGGAGCACAGCCCTGCCCACCAGTGGACGAGCAGCCCCCCCGGGAGGTACCTCGTGGCAGCCAATCAGGCTAGGGGCCAGCCCTGACTATCAGCATGCTCACAGTCGTTGGCCATGCTACAACAGAAGGGCCACATAGAGGCCCTCCTAGAGCATTTAGCTCTGGGGACCAGAGGGGTCTGTGTTGCTGGGCGATATGGGACCTACATAAGGCCTCTTCTCCAAGACTGGGAAATGTAACTAACCTACCTAATACATAGAAATAAAAACAGAGAGAATCAGGCAAAATGAGGCAACAAAGGAATAAATTCTGAAAGAAGGAACAAGATAAAACTCCAGAAGAAAAATTAAACAAAGTGGAGATAAGTGATCTACCCAATAAAGACATCAACGTAATAATCATAAAGATGTTAAATGAACCTGGGAGAATGAATGCAATGATAAGGTTAACAAAAGTTAGAAAATATAAAGAAGAACAAAACAGAGTTGAAGAATACAATAACTGAAATAAAGAATGCACTCTAAGGGATCAACAGTAGATTGAATGATACAGAGGAATTCAATATCCATGTATGATAACTTTCAACAAAGTGGGTATAGAGGGAATATACCTCAACATAATAAAGTCCATATATAACAAGCCCACAGCTAACATCACACTCAATGGTGAAAAGCTGAAAACATTTCCTCTATGATCAGGAACAAGACAAGGATGCCTACTCTCACCACTTCTATGCAACATAGTATTGGAAGTCCTAGCCACAGCAATCATACAAGAAAAAGAAATAAAAGAATCCAAATTGGACAGGAAGAAGTAGAACTGTCACTTTTTGCAGATGACATGATACTATATATAGAAAATCCTAAAGATGCTGCCAAAAAACTATTGGAACTAATAAATAAATACAGTAACGTTTCAGGATACAAAATTAATATACGGAAATCTGTTGTGTTTCTATGCAATAACAATGAACTATCAGAAAGAGAAATTAAGAAAATAATCCCATTCACAATTGCATCAAAAAGAATAAAATACCTAGGAATAAATCTAACCAAGGTGGTAAAAGACCTGTACTGGGAAAACTATAAGATTTTTTTTTTTTCAGATACAAGTAATAAATTTTATTAGAAGTTGAGTATCTGTTAATTAACAGGCAGCTATATTACTTACTATAAAGCCACTACAATTCAAACATTGTAGCATTACTACATGAATGAACACATATACAAATTAAACAGAAAAGAATATCCACAAATAAAAACTATAAGATATTGATGAAAGAAACTGAAGACAATACAAACAATTGGAAAGATACACCATGCTCATGGATTAGAAGAATTAACATTGTTAAAATGTCCATACTACCTGAGGCAATCTACAGAGTCTATTCAATCCCTATCAAAATACCAATAACATTTTTCATAGAACTAGAACAGATAATTCTAAAATTTGTATGGAAACAAAAAAGACCCCGAGTAGCAAAAACAATCTTGAGAAAGTAGGACAAGCCTGGAGGTATCATGCTCCCTGATTTCAAATCATACTATAAAGCTATAGTAATCAAAACAGTATGCTACTGGCACAAAAAGAGACACATAGATCAACAGAACAGAATAGAGATCCCAGAAATGAACCCACGCTTATATGGTCAATTGATCTATGGCAAAGGAGGCAAGAATATATAATGTGGAAAAGAGAGCTTCATCAATAAATGGTGTTGGGAAAACTGAACAGCTACTTCCAAAAGAATCAGATTGGACTACTTTCTCATACCATATACAAAAATAAACTCAAAGTGAATAAAAGGCAAATGTAAGACCTGAAGCCATAAAACTCCTAGTGGAAAACACAGGCGGTATACTCTTTGACAGCAGTCTTAACAATATTTTTTTGTGTATGTCTCCTCAGACCAAAAAAACCCAAAAAAACAAAAAAAGCAAAAATAAACAAATGGGACTACATTAAATTAAAAAGCTTGTTGTACAGTTAAGAAAACTATCAACAAACCCAAAAGGCAGCTTACTGAATGGGAGAAGCTATTTGCAAACAATATATCTGATAAGGGATTAATATCCAAAATATACAAAGAACTTATACAACTCAACATCAGAGAAACAAACAACCTGATTAAAAAATGGGCAGAGAACCTGAATAGACATTTTCCCAAAAAAGACATACAAATGGTCAACAGACACATGAAAAGATGCCAGCATCATTCATTATCAAGGAAATGCAGATCCAAACCACAATGATATATCACCTCACTCCCTGTCAGAATGGCTATTATCAAAAAGACAAGTAACAAGTGTTGGTGAGGATGTAGAGAAAAGGGAACCCTCATACACTGTTGATAGGAATGTAAATTGGTGTAGCCATTATGGAAAACACCATGGAGGTTCCTGAAAAAATTACAAATAGAACTGCCATGATCCAGCAATTCTGCTTCTGGGTATTTTTCCAAAAAAAAAAAAAAGAAAAGAAAAGAAAACCACGAAAATACTAATTTGAAAAGATATACGCACCCTTATATTCATCGCAGCATTGCTTACAATAGTCAAGATATGGAAGCAACCTAAATGGCCATTGGTAGATGAATGGATAAAGAAGATATGGCATACTTATACAATGAAATATTACTCAGTCATAAAAAAAATAAAATTTTGCCATTTACAACAACATGGATGGATCTAGAGAGTATTATGCTAAGTAAAATAAGTTAGACAGAGAAAAACAAATACCGTATGATTTCACTTATATGTGAAATCTAAAAAAGAAAAAAAAAATGAATGAACATAATAAAACAGAAACAGACTCCTAGTTACAGAGAACAAATAAATGGTTGCCAGAGGGGAGGAGGTGGGGGGGGATGAGAGAATAAGTGAGGGAGATTAAGAGGTACAAACTTTCATTTACAAAATAAATGAGTCACAGGGATGAAATGTACAGCATGGGGAATATAGCCTATAATATTGTAATATCTTTGTGTGGTGAAATGGTAACTGGACTTACTGTGGTGATCATTTTGTAATGTATAGAATATCGAATCACTGTGTTGAGAACCTGAAATTAATATGATGTTGAAGGTCAATTATACTTCATTTAGAATACAATGTTATGGTTTATATTCTTTATAGAAATCATTTTATTATACTATTCTCCATGATCAAAGTATTTGCCAGGATTTTTCCATTAACTTGTTTTATAATGTCTCTAACAGACAATGCAAACTATGGGTTTGCATTCATAGGTTTACTTCAAGGTTTACTCTGAATTTAGATTTTTCCAAAAGTAGTTCAAACTAAAACAAAAAAAGTTATTCCACATTGAATGATCCCTTATCGCTAGTGTATAGAAAAAAGAGAAATATTGAAGAGAAATAACATGGCACTAATTATGAAAATATAAAATGTATCTGTGCTCCATGAGGTTGTACCCATGCCTTTATGCATTGGTTTGTTCATCAATAAAATGGGATTCATAAGTAATACCTATTTCAAGGGCTCATTTTGAAGATTAAATAAGAAAGTACTGTAAATTTCTTATCTGTTGCCAGAACCAATAAATATTAGGTTTTATTGTTACTTCTTAACCAAGAAACGAGCATCTTTGTCACTTACCTATTGCTGCATAAGAAACCATCTGATATTTGTGGCTTAAAACAACGAAGTTATATCATGTTCACAGATTCTGTGAGTCAGGAACAAAGACAAGGCACAGTGGGGACAGCTTGTTTCTGCCACATAATGTCTGAAGCTTCATCTGGGAAGATTTGAAGGCTTGGAGTGACTCAACAGCTGGGGGCTAGAGTCATCTGAATGCTTGTTCACCCAAATGTCAGGCAGTCAAGGCTGGTAGTCTGCTGGGATCTCAGCTGAGGCTATGGGCTGGATCACCCACTTGTGGCCTCTTCACTTCCTCACAGTGTGGTGGCTGGATTCCAAGCATCTCAAGAGAAGCAAGTGGAAGTTGTATCTTTTATGACCTAGCCTTGGAAGTCACAAAATATCACTTCTGCCACAGTCCCAAGCCACTAAGATTCAAGGGGTAATAACATAGACATCCCCTCTTAATTGGAAAAATATCAACATCACATCATAAGAAAATCAAGGAAAAAGGGAGATCTTGTGTGGCCACCTTGGAAAATACAATCTGTCACAGCTTCCAAATTGACATATCTTAGGACACATTCACATTATTCTTGCTACTTGTCATTTGTGAACAAATCGTGTTTTGGTAAATGAGGAGTAATTTAATAGGCATGATTTATAAGGTTAAAGGACTTTCTGTCTGTGGAAATACAATCATCATCGTCATCATCATCATCATCTTCTAGGAAGAGAGAAGAAATAAAAGAACCTGTAGGTTCTACCAAACTGATAATAGCATGAACTCTACAGGAATTCACTGCCCATAACACAGGACTGTAAAAGTACTACCACACCTGGCATAGCTGCATAGACACATACCCCAATCAAGACTGTGCAGGGCTCTGAGCAGCCCAGAGTTGATGGTCAGCAATCCTACAACTAAAGAGGTGTGTTTAAGCTCTCTTCTGTGTTGCTGCTGCTTACTGTTGGGCTGAGAAAAAAAGGAAGTGGCCCTCCATGTGGGACCCTGTATGTTCCCTAGGACAGGGCAGCTGAGGAAACAGATTCCAGGAGAAAGAAGGCAGGCACCTGAGAGGAAGCCTGGGTATCCCAGGTGTGTTGGCTGTGGTAATGGTCTATCCAAGACATTTTCTCCTCCAGGTAAAGAAATCTGATTCTAAGACTTTTGGAATCCAATCCACCCCCCCAAACAAAACAAAACAAAAACAAAAATGAAAGAAAAATATACAGCTATGAACTTTTAATATTCTACTAAGTCCCTTTTTTACAAAAAGAGAAGTCATAACTAAAACATTTCTATATACTTTCCCCATTATTTCCTAGAGGAAAGAGTGTTTTCCCCACCTCCAAAAGAGATGGGGGATGCTTTGGAAGGTCATTATCTCAGAGCAAGAGCTGACTTTTTAAACTGAGTAAATGTAGTTTTATGAACAACTTCCTACATAGTCTGTACCTTTTTCACTTCGATTTGGACCAGTGAAAATTCTATTATGCATCTCTTTGGGATCAACAATTGGTTTTGGGGAGCCATTGATTTCAGGACTCCAACTCCCCTGAGGGAATTTGAGACAAAGCAGCCGACTCACTGCTGGAAAGAGTTGTCTATACTCCTGTCTCCTCTCCTCACCTTCCCTTCATCTTTCACAGTAAGGGCTTTCCTCTCCTGTCACTTCACCAAAAATGGTCTCCATAAGGTCACTGGTGACTTCTTACTGACCCAATCTAATGGGTACTTCTCAGGCATCTTTCTTCCTCTCACTGGTGTGGGAAATTCTTGATCATTCCTGTCATTCTTTTCTTTTTTCTCTAGCGTTATTACCCTTTACCCCAGATAATTAGGTTCCGCTTTTTCTGAGTTTTCATATACAACTGAGCCAGGCAAGATTTTAGCTACAAAATATTAACAATAATAAGGTAGATGCATGTTCTGTACAGAAAAATGTTGGAAGAAGTCTTTTTTTTCCTATGTGGTAGTATATATGTAACATTGCTAAGGACAAATGATTTAGGAATATGAATATTCGCTTCTTTTTATAATAGTGAGAAGCAGGTACAGTCATGTTTTATCTCTAATTTCATACAATGAGAACAACATACAAAAAATGGCTTTATCCAAAGCCCTAGAAGAGGATTTCTTCCTTGTAACTTACTGAATTGAATTTAACTACAAAATTACAAAAAATCAAGTTCTAAAGGCACTAAAAGCAATTATTCATGGGCAGTATTTTTTTATCCTTATTTCTCTGAAGACAGCATTGCAATTTTTACATCTCTTTAAAATTTATGTCTAAAATGTATCTTTTTAGCTGGTCTTTCATTCCTAAAACAATATTTTCCATAACACTGACATATAAGATATCCCTTTTTTGGTTTACTGTACATTTTAGAGTTTAGCACTATCATGGGGGTAAAACGCCTCTTCCTTTTCGTAAAACCTTGGGGTTTTAAGAGCTAAATCATTAAATAATGAAAATACTGAACACAAGCTTAACCTTACTACTAACCTAAGAGTTTATTCATTAAATTTTTAGAAACATTTCTAAGAGAGCCTTCCTTAATTCTTGCACAGAGTAGGTATTCAAAATTTATTTATTGAGTTGAATCTTGCAAGGAATTGATGCAACATCTAAACTCTTGGTTTGTATCTTTCATTTGTCACTTTCTAGCCTGCTCTGTATTAAAGTTACATTTATATATATTGATATTTCATATCACTAATCATCCTGTCAGTTTCTTGAGGTAGGAACCATGTCTTGTATAACCTTGTCTACTTCATAGAGCCTAGCACAGTTCCTTTCATGTTGCAAATGTTCAATGAATATTTAAACTGAGGGGGGAAAAAAGGTCCAATACAGGACCTTATAAAAACCTATAGCAAACCTCAAACTAGTGAAATGTTAGAAAAATTCTCTTTGAAATCAGGAGTGAGACAGGAAGACCTGGTACCACTACTTGTATTCAGTATTGATCACTGAGCTGGAGATTCAGGTTGGCACAATGAGACAGAAAAAAGAGAGGGAACAACAAAGAAAGAACGAAGGAAGGAAGGGAGGGCGGAAGGAAAGAAGAGAAAAGAGAAAAGAAAAGAAAAGAAAGAAAGAGTATGAAGATTAGATAGAAAGAAGTAAAAAATGTGTAATTATATACAGGTGATACAATTATATACGTACAAAATCCAAAAGAACTTCTAGATTAGGTATTATAATTCATAAGAAAGTTCAGCAAGGTTGCTAGATTTAAGAACAATATATGTAAGTCAACTACATTCTAAAACACTAACTATAGAAAACATAGAAATACATTTTAAAAATTAATTTTTAAAAGATAGCTTTTATAATAGTAGGGATAGATAAAAGTATTGAGTAAATCTAACAAAAATGTGCAATACTTTAATGAATAAAATTATAAAACTTTGTTTATAAATCTTTAAAAGTTGAGAGACATACCATTTTTTTTTGGTCTTTTTTGGCTTCGCCTGGCGGCACGTGGAACTTCCCCGACCAGGGATCGAACCCGCACCCCCTGCAGTAGAAGCACAGTCTTAACCACTGGACCACCAGTGAAGTCTGAGATATACCATATTTGTATTGAAGTTATTTGCATGTGTTTCATATCACTAATAGGAAGACCAATATCACAATATTCCCATCTGTATGAATTCAATGTTATTTCAGTCACAGTCTTTACTAGAGTTTGCATGGATATTGACAAAATGAGAATTGACCAGATTATTGTTTCCAGTCAGGCTGAAGTAACAAGGACCAGATTTATCCTACACCTGAAAAACCAAAAACAATGGACAATATATATGAAAAAATGGTTTTTGTGACATTGGACATCAGGCAATGAAGGACAGTGATTCCTGAAATATGAAAAACAAATGAGATGAGCCCTATGTTTGCCCCAGATTATTGCCTTGAGAGAGTTTCCACACCAAGTTTCAGAGATGCTCACCCAAGGGGAGTCAGGTGGACTCTCTGAGTTCAGGAGATGGAGCTACAATCCAGAGAGACCAAGGTGGGTAGGAGGTGCTGCTTGAATACCAGAGAGGAGAGAGCTGTTGTGACCCCCTCTGTAGGACCTGTGAGTATAATAGACTTTGTTTTCCTGAATGTCTCCTGTGTCTTCTCTTGTGGCTGCACCTGACTGACCATCACATAAAAGGGCACAGAACACAGGAAAACACTGGCTCTTTTATTCTGTTGCATTGGTTCACTTGTCTATCACGCTGTTAATCCCATACTAACTTTGTGATTAAAGCTGTGCTAATTAAGACAGCATCTTATTGACAGAATGACAGACAAGTAAACTAGTAAAAAAGAATGAAAGAGCCAAAAATGGTCCTATCAATATCTGGAAACAATATATTTCATACCTGGCATTGCAGACTAATGAGGAAAAAGACTACTTAATAAGTGGTGTTAGGGCTAATGATTGATTAATCAAATGGTAAAAAGGAAAATTTATCTCAGAAAATAAATTTTATGTATAAGTAAATTGAAGATTAAAATGTGAAAATAGAGAAATGTTTTGAACTTGGAGAAGAAAATATTAAGATAAAAAAACTAAAAATAGTTCAATGAATTCATCTACACTAAAATTTAAAACTTCTGTTAATCATAAGATACTATAGAGTAAGTGAAAGGGCAAATCCCAGCTGGGAGAAAAATATCTTCAACACACATAACTGGCAAAGGACTGGTAGCCAGGATACATAAAGAACCAAAAAGAAAAAAGCAAACAACTTGATGTTTGAAAAATGGACAATGGTCTTACCAATGACTGTGTTATGGGCAGTGAATTCCTGTAGAGTTCATGTTTACAGAAGATGAAACATGGATCGTCCAAAAAAAAAAAAAAACCACGAAAGACACTCATCTATATTAATATCCAAGAAAATGAAAAGAGAGCCACAGTGGGAAGCTATTTTACACTCATCAAAGGCAAAGATCTAAAAAGTCTCAAAAGTCTCAATACCAAGTGTTGTTAAGAAAGCGGAGTTTGAGGGACACCATTGACTGGGGTCAACGAAATGGTGCTATCACCCTTGAGAAAAATTCAGTAATACCTTACAAAGTTGGAGAAGTGCATACATTTGACCCGGCAATTCCACTCCCCATTAAGAGTGCTAGAGAAACACTCATATGTATGAATGAGGAGACTCATATGAGAATGCTCATAGCATCATTTATGTAAACCTTTGTTTTCACCAACCCCAAAACAGAATTAAAGCAAACAAACAAACAAAACAAAACAGGAGACTGGGTAAATAAGTTGGAGACTATTCACAAATGAACTAGTATAGAACAGTGAAAATTAATGAATCGGGGCTGTAACTTCAACATAGATGAATCTCACAAATGCAATTAAGCAAAAACAAGTATACACAGACCATGAATCTTTGCAGAGACTATAGTTGCTTAAGCCACTCTTGTTTCCCTCTTAGCAATAGAACACCAATATTACTTGGCAAATTGCTTCCCTGATAAAGGGGACCTTGCAACTTGGTGTGGTCATGTGATTTAGTTCTGGCCAATGAGCTGTAAGTATAAGTGATGACTAGGACTTCCAGGAGCTTTTAAAGGAGTTGTGCTCAGCCGCTAATGACCCTTTTTTGTCCTTCGGCCTTATCCCCTTCCTCTAGCACACAAGGTGGCCATAGTGGCTGAAACGCCAGAAGCTAACTTTAGACTTTAAGGTGACTTGGAAAGTGGAAACCATGAGCTAGGATGAAACAGATTCCTAGGTACCACTGTATCGACACTGCTGGCCCACCTCCAACTTTCTCCTATGTGATAGAAGAATAAACATGTATTCTGTTTAAGCTGCTTTCATTTTGTGTTTTTCTGTTATATCTATTTGTTTCTATTTACATCTGATACAGATGTAAATAAGGTTTCAAAAGATGCAAAGCAATTAGTATGTAGCAAAAGCCTGGAAAGCATGCAGTGGTAAACAACAAATTTAGGATAGTGATTACTTTTGGGGTGGGATGCAGGAGGGGGAGATGGGACATGTATATACAGCATGTATTGGGTTTCATTTTGTTTCGTTTTATTCTTCATACCTTTTTGCATGTCTTAAATGCTGGCATAATGCTATTTAAGACTTTGGAGCCCTTGGAGCTCTGGGAGCATAAAGTATATAAATATCATTATGGACTCTGCATGCAGTCTGCCTCCCTCAATTCTCATTCCCTTTGGTGACTGGAGTTGGACAAACAGAAATAAACTTGCTGATTCCCTCGACTTTTTTCCCTAAAGGCCAAAAACAGTCACCCTATCTGCTGCCGCTCCTCCCCTCTCCTCTCGTCCCTCACAGATACACAGAGAAGCCTTCCCAAACATTTTAATACCTCCTTTCCAAGTGTCACCACAGCCAGCATTCCTCAAAAGGGAGAAGCAGGAGGAGAGGAGAGAGGGCCTCTATCATCTTTGCACTTAGGGATGAAGTTTGGTTCTAGTGCACATTAAGTGTTCCTTTTCTCAGATGGCATCATTCCAAAGAAGCAAAGAAGAAGGGGCTTTGCTATGGGGCCAGCTGTTGCTTAGTGCTTGGCACGTCAGCTGCTATCACCCCACCGTGCTAAGAGGATGTCAAATCTGTTGGGCATTTAGGAGCATGCAAAGAGCAGAACAGCTTCTACAATAACAGTGTAACAATTTCCCTCTGGAACGTTTCACAAATGGGTTGATGGGATTAGACAGTATGCCTTTTTAAGAAGACTTTATAGACACGATCGCTTATATAAAGATGAAAGTGGTGTTTTGGGGAAAACGCCAAGTTGCAAATCTGAGGAGGAGAAGATATTCCATTAACCTTGTATCTACGAGGCTGTCTATTAATTTCAAATGATAAAGGGATGTCAGATAAAGCCAATTAGCATAAAACACACTTAGTCAGCTTTGCAAACCTTCAACAAATAGCAACAAGAATGAAGGACATTTGGGGATGGAGTTTTTCCAAGGAACTATTAAAAGTGATTGTGTCTTCACTTTCTTTCATCTTGTAAACTGTATGTGCAAGTCCTAAGGCAACTACTAAGTGATTTTCTAAATCTACTCTTCTTCCTGTCTTTTCTCTCCTTTGTGATTTAATGTCCTGTATCTCTTTGCAGAGAAGAGACAAATGGGGACACATTCTTCTGGGGAAGGAAACACATGATTACACCTGATATTCACAATGTCTCAGGGTCTCTTGAACTGCTGGGAAACTGCCACTTTTAAATTCACAGTGTAACTGTAGTGATGAGGTTTCTACATGGGGTGATTTTGGTGATTAATAGGGAGGCTTGAGGTACAATAATGGGTGAACTCTTTACAAATTGGGTTTGTATGGTGGTGACCCTTTGTTTTCCAAATATACCCCTCCCTGGGTATATTATTGCAGGTGAATTTTTAAGTGTTCACCTTATGCTTGGCTCTGGGTTGATCAACATGCAAGACACAGTAGGCATCCAAGGTACGGGGTTTTCTACTGCTGTAAGGAACTTGGGGACAAGGGCCATGCCTTACTCAACTTTTTTTCCCCAATGCCTGGCATATAGTGGATGCTCAAAAACAATTTTTGAGTGAATAAATATATATATATGTCAAACAAACAATGAGCCTATAGTAATATACCATAAACTAACAAAAATATTATATAATAATATAATATGATACAATAACACCAAAATGTGATACTGACCATAAGAGCTATAGAAGTTCCAAGAAGAGGAAGGACACATTCAGAGAATGCTTCATAGAAGAAGTAGAACTTGAGGAGCCACTTGAATACTGGTTACAAGAGAAGAACAGATGGCATTCCAGGGGACATTAATGTGAGCAAAAGTATAGAGGTAGACATGAATAAAGGATGCTTGCAAGATTAGTAGAACAGCCTTGCATTGGAAGTATAAAGCATTCCTTTGGGGAAATAACGGCACCCACAGCATCTGTTACAGAGCCTCTATTTATCTTGGCTGCTTACCCTCCCATATGCTCAGGGAAGGTGACCAACGATGATGGTTTCATTATTCTTACCAATGACTGACTAGTTTTGTCATGGGCATGTAAGCCAATCCTGGATAAGGAGTTGGGCGTCTTCTGGAAAAAAGGTCTTCTTCACCAATTAAAGAGAAAGCCCCTTTTCTTCACTGGGCATTGTCCTGTTTGCATGTGATCTCTGGAGCAATGGCAGCCATATTGTACCCATGAGGAGAGACAGCACCACACACCAGAATAATGGGGCAAAAAGATGGACAGCACTAGGGTCTGTGACAACATGGTCTAGCCAATCATGAAAATATTGGCCCTGAACTTACAACATGAGATATTTTTGCTTATCATTTAATCCATTTTGGACTGAGTTATCTGTTGCCTCTAAAAGCATCCTACACACCTAATTTCCCCCAAACTTTAGTGCCTTTGGCCCCACTAAGTAATATAGAGAGACAATAATAATTATTACAATAACTATTGCTAGCATATATTGAATGTTTACTATGTACCAGGGGCTTTCCTTAGTGCTCTACATCATTTACTCTATCACAAGAGGTAAATATTTGTATTAGTTAAGGCAATGCTACCTGCTCTAACAAACTTTAAAATGAACACTGGCTCAAACACCATAGAAGCTTCTTTATTCATCCAAGTCCAGGATGAATATTCCTGATTGGCATAAGAGCTATATGATCCTCCTCCAAATGGAGATCCAGGGATCCGAGGCTCTTTCCACATTGTTGCTCCTTCATTTCCAATGTGTTGCTTCCTAGGATGTTCTGGACACTGACATCTAGCTGGCAAAAGAAGAAAAATGTGCAGAAGGTGCCCCTACTTCCAAACCACATTAACAGAAAGCAACACACATCACTTCTGCTTACATTTTACTGAACTAACCACATATTCCCACCCAGATACAATGAGGGCCAGGAAATGTAGTTCCTGGCCAGGAAGCCACTTCACAGAACAATTCTATACAGTGGAAGAGGAACAAGAATCATCTGTCCTTGAAGACCCTTATTATCTCCATTTTGCAGTTGAGGAAACTGATGCATAGGGAATTTAAGCAACTTGCCTGAGATCACAGTGTTGGTGCACATTGTTCTCCTTGGAAACATTCTGTATCTTAAAAATTACCACATATTCTTGGGCATTTGTTTTGTTTATAATTATGGATACCTATTGCTAAACCAGGAACTATTAAGTTTATTGGGAAGAAAATGTGGAGGCCAAATTCAATTGAAATGTTGAAATTTAATGAGGACTGCTCCCTGCCCGCGCCCCATCCCCTCACCCCACCATGTAGCTTCACTTCCCTTACCTCTGTCTAGAAATGTGTAGTCACTTTCAATTGTCACAAATACTGGGATACTACTCAAATAACTGATCAAAGCCAGGGATGCTAGATGTTCTATGATACCCGAGACAGCCTGACTCTATGAAGAATTGTCCCATTCAAAAATCCAGTGGTGTCCCTGTGTGACAGTAGACTAAGGCTGTCCCTTCTGTGGGGCACTTACATGTCAGTTGGAGAAAAGATGTGGTTTCGAGGGAGCACAGATTCTGGGGTTGGAAGGTTTCTGCCTGAGTTATGTCCTATCACTTACAAGCTAAGTTAGGGGAATTTAGATTATGAGAATAGCTCAAGGAAGAGATGGAATGACTGTTTGAAGTATAATAGGGAGCAGAGGGAAGACAGAGTCCACCTGGGAGGGATTTAGCTCTGTGTGGACACAGGTTGGGCTTCCGATAAGTGGTGAACATGACCTCAATCAGCAGACAGAGCCACAGGGAGTCAATCACACACCCAGCTCTCTGGATGGTTCCATCTTTAATGGAAGCATGGGGAGCATTGCTGGAAGGAAATGTGGAAACTGACCGGGATTGAAGGAGGGTGGAGATAAGAGCCATTGTTTTCCAAGGGTAAGAAGCCCCTTTCAGCTTTTTCCATTACTGTTCCTTTTAGATTCTCTTTCCATAAAGTGCTGGTGTGAATTCCCACTAAAGTGAGGTTCAGTGTCTGGACTCCAGTGATGATTGCAGCATCTGTGTGTCAGACAGGCCTGGTTCTAAGAGCTTTTCTTACACTCTGTACCTACATATAGGTGTCTCATTTAACCCAGCCCCTGGCACAGTGCCTAGAACAAGGTAGGAGGTGACATTAATCAGGAATGAAAGCGTGAATGTAAGTATGAGTGAGTCCTCATGACAACCTGCCCATCGGTGGGCATTACTGTTTAGGTTTTCAGGATGAGGAAACTGAGACTGCTTAAGCTTCTAGGGAAGAGAGAAATTAGCAATGCAGGAAAGGTGTCTGCAGCCTTTTAACAAATGGCTTTAATGAACGGAGCAAAAAGTTAAAAAAAAAATGGCTCCTCCAGAAAATAGCAAAGTTTTTTTTTTTTAAGTGAGCAAACAAGATGCACAGGAGACCAGAGACTCATAATGGACCAGTTCTACCAAGACACACACAAAACCATGCCTCCCATTCAGAAAATAATACCTTCCTAACATCTAATCTAATTCATGGTACCGAATCTGTGACTGTGTTTCGAAAGTTGTGGGGAACTGCTGAGCCATGGCTGTCAACTCAAATGCCAGTGGGTCCACAGGGTACTTGTCCTGTCTTAGAAGGTGAAGCCGTTCCTCAGCTCCAGCCCACTGTCACAGGAAAAGCTGCTCCAGCTGCCAGATTTTCCCATTTCCAAGAGAAGCCCACATTCTCTATTGTTACGCGAAATATTTTTGGTTTTAAATGTTGGCAACAAATTTAAAACTTTTTACAACTAGAGGCCACAACATTATCCAGCTCCAGGCTGCATTTGACCACAGGTCTCTGGTATTGTGCCCTCAAAATAGATCTTAGGAGAGCAGGATAAGACACTGAAGCTGGGAGCAGAAGAGGTTCAAGAAGGAGGAGGGTGTGAGCTGGAGCCCTGCCTTGGCGATGTGGCCTGGGATTCCGGGTCCACCAGTGCCTGTTTCTGGGTTGCCAAGGGCACTTAGCCCCAGATTCTGTTCCCTGAGCACCTCTCCTCCCCAAGGTGGGTCCCGGGGAAGCCACCCCACTTGTATGGCTTTAGATAAAGCCCTGTAGCACCAAGCCAGCTGACAACCGTCTCAGGCATATGTTGTATCTTTACATCCCTTTCAAGAACTGGAATCTTTGGCCTGGGACCTTGTATGGTGGTGATGAGGCAGGTACAGGGGTGCCTTGAAATGAGAAAAGTGGAAATCTGTCTGGATGAGTCCGTTATCTTAGACTGTGGCCCTAGACCTGGCATCACTGACTGCTGGGGTAGAAGTGTTTACCATGCCTGTCCTACATTGTCTAGCATTGAGAACTGTGTGCTTGGCAATTTGTATGTGGTGATCAGACACCACCAAGTCTAAAACCTGTACCCTATTAGGGACTTCCCTGGCAGTCCAGTGGTTAAGACTCCGAGCTCCCAATGCAGGAGGCACGGGTTTGATCCCTGGTCGGGGAACTAAGATCCCGCATGCTGCCTGGCGTGGCCAAAAAAACAAAGAAAACCCTGTACCCGATTATGAATTTCAGACTCTCTGAGAGAAAAGGGGACATAGTATGTGATAAAGTATTTGACTAGCACAGCTCAGATGAAGAACAAGGTATGAAATATTTTTTGCTACGGAAATTCTTTATCTGATATGTACTTCTAACTTTGTCTTAATTGGTGTCTTGCATCCAACAGACTTTATTTCACTCTTTTTGTATGACCTGAGAGAGCTGTGAAATTGTGTTCTTCAAGCAAGTGAGAAGATCAGTACAGAATTTCCAGTGAGTAATATTTACCTTTTTGATGTTTTAGTAGCTTTGATCATTTGTATGATTGCAATCTGCTGAGACTGGGTTTTGCTTAGAATCTCTGAGAAAATCCTGGTGTCACAGCTGTACATCACTGTGGGAAAAGTGCTGTGGGGACCGCTACAGAAACGTGTTTATACTTTAACTGTCAGCCATTTTCTTGAAGATTACTTAAAGTATCAACAACAACAGTAAAATCTGTTGGGCCACCCTACCTTGTGGCTGCCTAATTTGCAGGTGGGTGCTGGTCAGCCAGAAAGCTGAACTGAGCTAAAGGCAAGTATAATCTTTGATGCATAATTTACATCTTGGATTTATTTCTGAGCACAACAGAATGGTGTTAGATCCACACATTTGAAATATCAGTAAGAGCCTACTAATGACATATTGGGTGGTATTTGTCCCATTTGACTAACAGTTACTGGCTGTGATGGACAGACACTGATGTGCGGGTTGTGTGAGATGTGTGAGCTTTCTCATTTTACACTATTTAGAGAACAATCAGGAGAGTTTACAAAAGATTAAACTGAAGACTCCGTTTTCAAATAGCTTTGGTTTTGCAATAAAAGATTACTGAGAAGTTGAAAATGGAGAGTGACATGTGTATGCGTGTATGCGTGTGTCTGTATCTCAAAGCTAAATGTGATTTCAAAAAGAAAAATACAACTTTTGTTTATTAGCTTCAAACAAAATCCTATGTGGTTTTATAGATAGGACCTGAATTTTCTTACTAATAAAATTGATAACATCTCTTAAGGTGATTAATAACTTATTGCTGCATTTTGTGTGGGGGACAGTGAATTTCATGAAAAATACGATGATGAAACAGAACCTAAAACTTTTTGAAAATCTACTTTTCCTCCTTGCTCTACTCTATTCTTTAATATATGTGTTAAAAGAAGTTAAAGGAATGGTCAAAAAGAAGAGGTTTCAATATTCAAATTCTAAGACAAGCTTCCAAGACTCTTATGCATGAATTGTTTTTCCTCCCTAAGTCTGAAATGTGGGTAGGCTTTACCCGTAAGGTCTCTTTTGAATACCATTTCTTTTGGTCGCACTTATTTTCAAAACACATTCTTTAGGACCTAAGCATATAGCGCTTTGATAAATAAGATATGCCACTGTATCATTTCAGATTCCAAACCAACAATCATGCTCCATGCTGTCAAGGGTCAGGAAGTTGGAAGCAGTGAACAGAAAGGTGAGCTGATTGGCTTGTACGATTTTTTTTTTCTCAGTGTTGCATTTTAGAAGTTTACCACTACCAAAAAGCCACTAAACAAGAGGTAAAATAAACACCCAAGGTTCTCCAACTGCATCACTTTTCCTAAACCAGCAGCTCTTCAAAAGTGGCAAATTGTTTTAGGCCTTTCTCAATTTGGGAAAGAGTTGTGAAATAAAACTTTGCTTTTTAGGCATTTAATGGCCCAGTTATATTCTAACCCTTCAAAGAAACCCTCCCAAGAGTCCTTAGAGACTTGATTTCTCTGTTCTCTATGTCCTTCATACTATTAAAAAAAATCTATTCTTTTAGAGAATATAAAAACAAAAGAGGGGTTTAATAAACCAGAAGTTGGGTCCTTAAAAAGATCAATGAGATTGACAAATCTTTAGTTAGACTAACCAAGAAAAAAAGAGAAGATACAACTAAAATAAAAAATGAAAGTCGGTTGTTACTACCCACCTTTCAGAAAATAAAATGAATTAAAAGAGAATACTATGAACAGTTGTAGGCCAACAAATTAAATAGCCTAGATGAAATGGATAAATTCTTAGAAACACACAAATAACCAAAACTGATTCAGAAGAAACAAAAATCTGAACAGATCTATAACAAGAGATTGACTCAGTAATCAAACCTTCCAACAAAGAAAAGTCTAAGGCCAGACAGCTTCACTGGTAAATTCTACCAAATATTTGAAAAACAATTAATACTAATCCTGCTTAAACTCTTCCTAAAAATTGAAGAGAATGGAACACTTCCAAATTCATTCTTTGAGGACAGTATTACCTCAAAACCAAGTCCAGATAAAGACTCCACAAGGAAAAAAACTGCAGGTGATAGCTGTTATGAATATAGATGCAAAAATCACCAACAAAACTAGCAAACTGAATCCAACAGCATATTAAAAAGGATTATACACAGCAAAGTGGGATTTAACCTAAAAATGCAAGAGTGGGTCAGCATAAGAAAATCAATCAGTGTAATATACCACATTAATCAAGTGAGGGGAAATAAACCACAGTATCATCTCAATTGACACAGAAAACATGTCTGATAAAATCCAACACCCTTTCATGATGAAAGCACTCAGAAAACTAGCAATAGAAGGGAACTTCCTCAACATGATAAAGGGCATTAATGAAAAACCAATAGCAAACATTGTACTCAGTGATGAAAGACTAAGCATTCTCCCTAAGATGGGGAAAAATACAATGGCACCTACTTCCATCACTGCTATTCAACATTGTACTGGAAGTTCTAGCCAGTGCAATTAGGCAAGAAAAAGAAATAGAAGACATCCAAACTGAAAAGAGAGAAGAAAAACTCTCTCTATTCATAGATCACATGGTCCTATATATAGAAAGTTCCAAAGAATCCACACACACACACATAACACAAACTACTAGAGCTAATAAATGAATTCAGCAAAGTTGCAGGGTCCAAGATTAACACACAAAAACCAATTGTGCTTCTTATACTCTTGCACTGTACTATCCAAAAAGAAAATTAAGAAAATAATTACATTTACAATAGGATCCAAAGAATAATATACCTGGGAATAATTTTAACCAAGGAGATAAAAGACTTGTACACTGAACACTATAAAACATTGCTAAGAGAAATTAAAGTAGACTTAGGTAAATGGAGATACTTACATGTTCATGGCTTGGAAGACCTAATATTGTTAAGATGGCAATACTACACAAAGTGCTCTACAGAGTGGATGAAGTCGCTATCAAAATTCCAACAGCCTTTTTTCAGAAATGGAAAAGATGTGCCTCAAATTCATATGGACTTGCAAGGGACCCTGCATAGCCAAAACAATATTGAAAAAGAAGACCAAAGTTGGAGGACTCACACTTCCCAATTTTAAAACTTATGACAAAGCTACAGTAATCAAAACAGTTTGGTACTGGCATAAGGATAGATATATAGATTAATGGAATAGGATTGAGAATCCATAAATAAACCCATACATTTACGGCCAATTGATTTTTGACAAAGGTGCCTTGACTGGGAGTGAATGGGATGTTTAATGCTGTACTTCACCAGTATTTTTTGTACTTATTACTTAGTCGCCTCATTAAGCTCTATGCTCTGAGTGGTCTACAGAAATGGAAAAGTGGATGAAGCACTCTCTCTGAGACTTCTGCTGTGCTGGATTGGTGGGAACCTGACAAATTTCATAGGTTGCTACCTGACTAACCAACTGCCTATTCAATTAAACGTTTCTCAGAATTAATCTTTAAAGAGTGAAAGATTATGTATGCATGGAAGTCCTCATGTATAGGCTTACCAGATTTAACAAATAAAAATACAAGACACTCAGTTAAATGTGACTTTAAGATAAATAATAATTAACTTTTCTTTTAAGCATGCCTTAAATATTACATGAAAATCCTGTATTTTATCTGGCAACACTCTTTTTTTTAAAAATTAATTAATTTATTTTGGCTGTGCCACACAGCACATGGTATCTTAGTTCCCCATCCAGGGATCGAACCAACACCCCCTTTATGGGAAGCATAGAGTCTTAACCACTGGACCGCCAGGGAAGTCCCTGACAACACTCTTTATATATATATATATATTTATTTATTTATTTATTTTATTTATTTATTTTTGGCTGCGTTGGGTCTTTGTTGCTGCACGCGGGCTTTCTCTAGTTTCAGCGAGCGGGGGCTACTCTTCGTTGCGGTGTGCGGGCTTCTCACTGCAGTGGTTTCTCTTGTTGCGGAGCACGGGCTCTAGGCATACAGGCTTCAGTAGTTGTGGCACGTGGGCTCAGTAGTTGTGGCTCGTGGGCTCTAGAGCGCAGGCTCAGTAGTTGTGGCACACGGGCTTAGTTGCTCTGCGGCATGTGGGATCTTCCCGGACCAGGGCTCGAACCCGTGTCCCCTGCACTGGCAGGCAGATTCTTATCCACGCCACCAGGGAAGCCCCTCGACAACACTCTTAATGTTACAACTTGTTTAGACTAGAATAGAGGCCAGTCTGTTTTCAGACATTCCTTTTTTTTTTTTAATCTATATTCAGTTTTAATTTCTTGTCTTCATCCAGTTTTAATATTTTCTTGCCTCAAGGTAGCTGAACATGATATGCTGCCATTAGTGGGTATCTTTTCTATTCTATACCAAGACTGAAGAATAATCCACAGATGCTGACAGGTAGTCCACAATGAGAGTAATCATTACCAATAGTTCGTGGCTACAGGCAAACCTCTCTGTGACAATATTCAAATGTAAAATAAATAAATAAATAAAGTGGAAGATTTGTGAGCTTTTAAAATATCTTGTTAATGTATTTAATCATGCAAATAACTTTGTCATCTTCGTACACCATATTATAGACGTTGGATAATGGTGGCTTTGGATTTGACATTTTTGGATGTCCATCTTTATTTACCACTCCAGATTTTTGCAGCTCTCTGCTACATGAACATGAGTATGATCATGCCTTCACAATTTGCAAACTATAAGTTAAAGAATCAGAAGAAAAAAAAATGTAAGATCGGTAACAGTTGATTTTAATATTTCTATTCATAATTGACACTTTTCTCATTTAAAAATCAATAGAACATTTTATGATGTGACAGACAAGGGCTTCATCTCCAAAATATACAAACAGCTTATACAACTCAACAACAACAACAAAAAACAAACAACCCAATTAAAAAATGGGCAGAAGACCTAAATAGACATTTCTCCAAAGAAAAAATAGAGATGGCCAATAGGCACATGAAAAGATGCTCAACATTGCTAATTATTAGAGAAATGCAAATCAAAACTACAATGAGATACCACCTCACAAGAGTCAGAATGGCCATCATTAAAAAGTCTACAAATAACAAATGCTGGAGAGGGTGTGGAGAAAAGGGAACCCTCCTACACTGTTGGTGGGAATGTAAGTTGGTGCAGCCACTGTGGAAAACAGTATGGAGGTTCCTCAGAAAACTAAAAATAGAATTACCATATGATCCAGCAATCCCACTCCGGGGCATATATCCAGACAAAACTATAATTCAAAAAGATACATGTACCCCTATGTTCACAGCAGCACTATTCACAATAGCCAAGACATGGAAACAACCTAAATGTCCATCGACAGATGAATGGATAAAGAAGACGTGGTGCATATATACAGTGGAATACTACTCAGCCATAAAAAAGAATGAAATAATGCCTTTTGCAGCAACATGGATGCAACTAGAGATTATCATACTAAGTGAAGTAAGTCAGAAAGAGAAAGACAAATACTATATGATATCACTTATATGTGGAATCTAAAATATGCCACAAATGAAACTATCTATAAAACAGAAACAGACTCACAGACATAGAGAACAGACTTGTAGTTGCCAAGGGGGAGGGGGGAGGGAGAAGGATGGACTCGGAGTTTGGGGTTGGTAGATGCAAACTATTACATATAGAATGGATAAACAACAAGGTCCTACTGTGTAGCACAGGGAACTATATTCAATATCCTGTGATAAACCATAATGGAAAAGAATATTTAAAAAAAAGAATGTTTAAATGGGTATAACTGAGTCACTTTGCTGTACAGCAGAGATTGGCACAGCATTGTAAATCAACTCTACTTCATTAAAAAAATAAAGATAAATAAATTAAAAATAAAAATCAATAGAACATTTTAGAGTTATTTTCAATGTAAGGCAGACTTTGATAAGACATAACATTTCTCTTAATCATCCCAATGACTCCTTTAAGAATTTTGGGATGTGACACATTTAGATTCCATGCTATTTTACCTTTTATTTCAGTTGGTCTGTGTGATTGAAAAATGAACAGAAATGATAAATCAGAAAAATTTTGGTTCCTCTAGGTAACAGAGATATTGGCAGGAAAAGTCAAACATTCTTAGAGAGATTTCTGTAGGTGGTAAATAGTACCACTTTTTATCTCTTGGCTACTCTAAAAACATATCCTCCCCAAAACCATAACTGCAAATAGCTCCTAAGTGTTTACTGCTTGTCAGTACTGTTGTAACTCAGACAACCTTCACACCACTTGGTAGAACAGGTACTATTTTTATCTTTAGAGGCTGGCCCAGAATAGACCCTCAGCATATATTTGTCAAGTAACTGTGAATATCATCATTTTTACTTTTGCTTTGATCACTGTTTCTTTCAATGACTGTTTAATTATTTTTTTCATTTCTTCATTTGTTCATTGATGAGCCAATACAAAAATGAAATTTGTTTTTAGCCATCTATCAATGAAAATAGTGCCAGTCTCTCCTTAGGACTCGTGGGGCCCATTTTCTACTGCCCCCTGGTGGCTGTAACTATTGCAAGGTGGGAGCAGTCACTCAAATCTGCAAAATCAACTCCAAAGCCCACTGGGTACCATTGTGAGGAAGGCAGGGGACACCATCCAGCTGTGCACCAGGCTCTGTGCTAGGCCTCTTACATGTGCTCTCTGCTCTCGCTTACTCTTCACAGCAACCTCCGTTATACAGATGAGGAGTCTGAGGCATGGATAAACTGGACCAAGGACACACAACTGGTAAGTAGAGGTGTTGGATTTCAAAATCAAAATAAGGTGACGTCAGGAATTTATCTGACTGATTCACAGTTTAACCGGTTTCACATGAATCATAGCTTCATAAAAAGAGGGCCCGCCTCTGTCTGTTCAATACTGAGTCCCTAGGACCTAGCATATAGCAGGCATTTGGTGAAGAGTGGTGGAATGGAACGAATTATAAAATATGTGGATGTTTCCAGTAAAGCTGCTACTTAGAGGATGCTCATTCAGTTTCCTGCCCTGCTACCCCTTCCCCCCAACACCAAACCCACTTTAAATATATTAAATAAAGCAGGGCATCAAGAACTAAAGTAAAGGACTACTTGGGGAAAAAAAATTGCTAAAATAATGGGATATAGGTGTGTGTGTGTGTGTGTGTATACATACACATAGTGACCATCATCACTAGTTCAATCAATCTAGAACTAATCCTGAATTTCTGTGGCAAACAGTTTAAAACAGTATGACAGGCTAAGCTCTCTTCAATTTACTCCCTCAGGCCTAAATTGAGCAGCTCATACAATTTATGAGGTTTCTAGGACAGAGTTTTGCTTGGCTGCAATATCTTGTGCAAGGAAAATAGACTGAATTTGGAATGATGTTAAACTTAGGGTCAATGCAGTGTTCAAAAGAAAATGAAGTTTTGCAAAGGAACGTGGGCTCAATTGTTCCTCTCACCCGGAGTGTTAAGGGATAAAGCAAATCCCCCAAATACAAAATGTGTTTGAAGGTAATTTTTTATTGAAGTCTATTGTCTTAACATGTGGTTGTAATATGTAAAAAATTGTGAGTTCTACCTTTGCAGTTACAACTCCACAAATGTTTTTAAATAAATGCTTCATCAGTTTGATGTTAAAGTGGGAATGATTTACCCAGAATCTTGCAATCAGACATCTGGGTGTCTGGTGTCTCTTGATACTAACAACCCTAATACAGATGTAACATAACTACAAAATTAAAAATTGAATGCAGAAGTTAAAACTGCATGGACTTAACTCTGCCCCTAGTAACCCCTGGTGGACATTAGTCTGATTTGTAAGGCACCAAGTTTTCTATTTCAACATAGGTTTTTGTATGTTTGTTTTTATTTTTGGTGTCGTCTGTCACATTTGTTAAGGTTCTACATCCCAGTATTTCCTAGCTCCCTAAACAAGAGTATTCAATTTGACCCTCATTCCTGGATGTTCTCTTGCTTCTATTATTACCTGGTGGAGTAAGACCAGAGCCAGCCAGTGCCCGTGGAGAAGGAGCCGTTCTGTCCTGTATGGTTAACGGTTTATGGACCAGCTGCTTTTTGTTTTTTCCTTGGAGAGCTTTCCAAACTGTACCTTGGCTGGCACTGCTGACTGGAGGTTGAGTGATCTAGATGCAGATATAGGAGATGTAGTCCTTAGGATGTAATGACTTGGTTTATACCATCTTGGAGCACCAGCATGAAGTATTCAGTTTTGCATTCCTGGCACCTTGAAATGTAGGTGTTTATTAAGAATTTGTTGATTAAGTGACTCCTCTTTCCCCCATGACAGGACCTCTGCGTGGCACGTTCCAGTGGTGCCTAGGTTTCTCTTGGTCACTGCTTTTTCTCCGTCTCAAGAACAGGTCTTTTGGCTGCCTCTCTCCTTCTCTCGGAGGCCTAGATCACCCTCTCTGTTACTGCTTTTAATTTCCGTTGACTGTTGCTGCCACTCACACCACTTTTCATCTCCTCTCTCCTTTCCTGCACTGCCTTCCCACTCCATCTCTGCAGTGTTCTCATTCCTGTCTTCTGTCCTCCTCCAAGGCCTGCCAGCGCTAGTATGGAGGCACTGAGCTTATAAGCATGTAGCTGGGCAACTAAACAGCACTTTCCTTTCCTATAATTGATCTAGCCAATTACACAGTCCATCAGGTGCCACCTGTGGCTACTCTCATCTCAGATGGACTTGGTGATACTGAGTTCTAAGAAAAGGACATAATTTTTTCTTTTTTTTTTTTCCTGGATACCTTTTATTGTGGAGCCATTCCAGAAGCACAAATATTCTGGAGATTATCTACCAGATAAGGGGTATTTATCTGCAGTAATTCCTTTCAATGTGCTGCTGGGTATCAGCTCAGTAGCTTGTGGCATTTGTTCACCATTGCCTTGTTTGTTTGTTTCTAAGCACTAGGTAGTAGAAGCCTGCAGAATTATGTGTGATTGGGGTACTGGCATTCATTGTGCTGTCAGTGGCAATACTCAGTATTACTGATGAAGAATTGACATGCGACTTCAACAGGAGTGTAAAAGGGAATCTTCATTTGAGAGCGATAAGCTCTTTCCTTTAGATCCATTTTTTGAGTCACTTTAGAAATGTTTTTGCAGAGTTTTTCATTGTTGTTAATCTTATAACTTCTGCAAAGATGTTGTGGATGTGCTAAAGTAAGTCTCGGAAACATTTTATTTCAAAGAAGTAATGAGAGTGTGCTGGGACGCAATCCCCACCCCTTCCATGTTCTCCCAATAAAAAAAAAAATCATGAAATAATTTTTATTAATTTGTCAAATTACATCTAAGAAACTTCAAGCCTTTGGGATTTCACAACTAGTGAACTTTGGTATACCAAAATCGATCAGGGCTTTGTAAAATCCAGATACGTGAAAATCGGAGGGCATCTTCTCCCCTCATGGAACAGAGGCTGGTGGGCAGGAAGGCCTGACCCAAAGTGAGGAGGACTGCTGGTGAACATGCCTACATAATCCCTCCTCCAGGCGGATGATTTTTTTTTTTTTTTTTTTTAAATATTTATTTATTTATTTATTTTTGGCTGTGTTGGGTCTTCGTTTCTGTGCGAGGGCTTTCTCTAGTTGCGGTGAGCGGGGGCCACTCTTCATCGCGGTGCGCAGGCCTCTCACTATCGCGGCCTCTCTTATTGCAGAGCGCAGGCTCAGTAATTGTGGCTCACGGGCCTAGTTGCTCCGCGGCATGTGGGATCTTCCCAGACCAGGGCTCGAACCCGTGTCCCCTGCATTGGCAGGCAGATTCTCAAGCACTGCGCCACCAGGGAAGCCCCAGGCGGATGATTTTATACTGGTCAAAGAAGGGGTTCCATGGGGCTGACCCAGAAATCCACATGGAAACCGGGTAAATAAACCTATATAGAAGTTATTTAAGAAAAAATTTTAATTGCCATTATTCAAAACAACTTAGCATATCCAAGTGGAAAGGTGAGTGATTTTGCTACCTGACTAGGGACTACTACCCATCCTAGAAGAAGATGCTTAATATTTATTGGTCTCCAAAATAACAAAGACGGAAAAAAAATTTCCATACCAGTTCTGTTTAATGACTCCCAATTTCCTTTAAAATACTTAGATTCTAATGTGTGCTTTAATTGCCCCTTAATGCTATCATTCTTTCTGCATTAGGATGCTCTTGGCATAATTGAAATGGCAGGTTTTATTTGTGGCCATCTCTCTTGTATATTCTACTTAGGATCTCAATTCCCCTAACTGTATCGAAATGTAAGTACATCATTTGCTCTGTATGCTCTGATCAATCAAAAGTGCTTCTTACCTCTTTCTCTACCTTTGGAAGATGACTTGGAATTCTGAGGAGTGCATTTGGGACCAAAAACATGGAAGTCACAGTCTTGAATTGATTCTCGCTCAGATTGTTTTGTTTTTTAAGCTCCTTTTGGCTTAGGCAACAGAATACAGATCAACCAGAATTTTAGTCTCAGTCTGTTTTGCTGGGCTTGCATAGTAACACCAATATAATGAAATCACAGTAAATTATACAAAGCATTTGGAGTGGATATGGTGGTTGTTTCAACTTTTGAAAAATCCGCTATTCCCTTGCATTTTGCAGCTAATGTACTTCATTGTGGCAACCCAGAAAGGACTCAATTTGGGGATGTGCATTTTATCTTCCCGATTTTTTAACCATCCAAGGATTATTTGAACTTCCATTCAAATATATTCTCTCATTCTGTCAGGTCCTGGAAATTGAACACTGTAAATTTTTGAATGCTTAGTGGGAATACAATAATATTTTTCTCTAACTAATACATTTGAATTTCCACATGTTCCAAATATTCTTATATGTTTGTCAATATTTTGAAATGAAGTACTGCAAAAGCAATATATATAAAATATAATATATATATCTATCAAGAGGAATAAATAACCCAGTAATTAGCAACAGGGAAGCACACTGCACACTCTGAATAAAGAAGCTTCATGGAAACAACACTTTCTTCAGAGGAGGTTACTATAGTCTCTCCCTCAGAATTGTCTTGAAAATGAGCCCAAAGGCAGCTTCATAGTAGGTAATTTACCAACTCCCGATCCAATAATGGAGCTAAGAGATAGGTGCTAAATGACACTTAAAAGGGCATTAACTGACACCAATATCACACATAGAAGACATTTTAAATATTAAAACTTAGTACTTTCTAATCTTGAAGGAAATGGATGAGAAAAGAAAGATTTATAGAATTAACTATAAATATTTGACGTCTGGACATCAAATATAGATATAAAACCAAAATATAAAGGACATATTAGGAAATACATATGGTGAATAACAGAATGTTAATAAGAATCTCCATAACTGAGAAGGAAAAAAGTTAAATAGAAAAATTTACACAGGACTTAAAAACAGATAATTAAAGAAGAAGAAATAGAAATAATTAGAATATACGTGGAAAATAATTTAACCTCTCTAGGAATTGAACACATGCAAAATGAATAGACCAAAAGTAATAGACCATTTTCATCTATGAAAGAGCAAATACAAAGAAGCTGTAGGGATCAAAGCTGATAAGGGCAGGGCTTGTTGGCACACTCATACTCTGCTGAGTAGATGTATAAATTATTATACCCTTTCTGGAAGACATTTTAGCAGTTTGTATCAAGAGCAATATTTATGGAGGTTCCTTAAAGAAACTAAAAATAGAGCTACCATATGATCCAGCAATCCCACTCCTGGGCATATATGCAGAAAAGATGAAAACTCTAAGTCAAAAAGATACATGCACCCCTATGTTCACAGCAGCACTGTTTACAATAGCCAAGACATGGAAGCAACCTAAATGTCCACTGACAGATGAATGGATAAAGAAGATGTGGTACATATATACAATGGAATACTACTCAGCCATAAAAAAAGAATGAATAATGCCATTTTCAGCAACATGGATGGACCTAGAGATTATCATACTAAGTGAAGTAAGTCAGTCAGAGAAAGACAAATACCATATGATATCACTTATATGTGGAATCTAAAATATGATACAGGGGACTTCCCTGGTGGTGCAGTGGTTAAGAATCTGCCTGCCAATGCCAGAGACATGGGTTTGAGCCCTGGTCCGGGAAGATCCCACATGCCAGAGCAACTAAGCCTGTGCGCCACAACTACTGAGCCTGCGCATTCTAGAGCCTGTGAGCCACAGCTACTGAGCCCGTGTGCCACACTACTGAAGCCCACACGCCTAGAGCCTGTGCTCCACAGCAAGAGAAGCCACCGCAATGAGAAGCCCCCTCACCACAACAAAGAGTAGCCCCTGCTCACCACAACTAGAGAAAGCCTGTGTGCAGCAATGAAGACCCAACACAGCCAAAAATAAAATTAATTAATTAATTAAAAAATAAATAAAATATGACACAAATGAACTTATTTCCAAAACAGAAATAGACTCACAGACATAGAAAACAAACTTACGGTTACCAAAGGGGAAAGGGGGGGAGAAGGATAAATTAGGAGTTTGGGGTTAGCAGATATAAACTATTATATATAAAACAGATAACAACAAAGTCCTACTGTATAGCCCAGGGAACTATATTCAATATCCTGTAATAAACCATAATGGAAAAGAATATGAAAAAGAATATGTATTTATATTGTGTGTATGTATATATATATATATATATATCTGAATCACTTTGCTGTACACCCAAAACTAACACAATATTATAAATCAACTATACTTCAATAATAAATAAATAAATAAATAATTTTAAAAGATGTCATAAGTTCTAAAGAAATACGATTTAAAACTTTTGTGAGGTGATGGATTGTGTAGTGAAAAGAACAACTAATACCATCCTCACTCCTATTAGTACCAAAGAAGGGCTATTGAGGGGACTCCATTTTGCTCTTTGCATTGGCTGTGATTGGGAACTGCACATAGGGACTCTGGGGGTTTAAAGGCACCAGCTGCCCAGTGTCACAGGAGCACCTGCATTGTGCATCATCTTACTTGGCTTCTTGGGAGTTTTGGAGTCTTACTTCCTGACTTTTTTTTTGTACCCTTTGTCATCAGAATGCCATTTGGAGATAAACATGTACTTTATATGGCCTCTTCTAAGAAGTGTAAATAGCTAATGGTATAGCCATTTCATTTTTAAAGTCTAGATATTCATTTATAAAGAAAGCTCTCTTTTTTTCCAAAGTGTTCTAGGTTATTAGCATTGTAGCAGGGGATCAAATTCAAATGCAATTCCTTGGTTTTCTTTGGTTCATCAGATAAAAAAGTTGAGCCAAGATTAAGCATTGAAAGTGATGTATTTTAGATATGAAATTCTTGTTAGATTATAATGGCAGGTATTAAGAAAAAGGGCCTTTTCACTGCTGAAAACCCCTCCAGAGAACACTTAGGATTTATAAATGGTAACTAGTGTTCTTCCTTGTGTCAATAAAAGTGATTCTTAGGAATGAATAGTTTATGGTAATAAAACTTTTGGAATAATTGGGTAATGAATTTAATGAAAATTAGCCATAGTATTTAAACCTACATCCTTTGAATGTTGGGAACAAATATGAGGGCACTCTTCATTTTCAATATCTTAGCTTATTAAAATGTATAATAGTTATGTAATCAAATTGAAATATTATATTTGTGTTCTTTTACTCATTGATGTTTGAGTTTCAGAAAACATAGGGGTGCTTATTGTTGATCATCTTGATAAAATTGGCACTAGTTGTCATTCAGAATTGCAACGTAAGAGACCTAGGGCTCATATTCTGGGTTGTCAAAGTATCAAATAATCTCTTAAGAATTCTTGGCATGAATTTTACAGTTATTTTTTGGACTCAGCCATTAAAGAAAATCAAAATAGCTCTTTGCACTTTAGCAGCCCTTTATGATTTTTAGTTCTTTGCCATAGATCACTAACGAGCACTCCCAAAATGTTTACTGTGAAGCAGAAAAATAAAAGCCTCATTTTAAAACTGGATACCTTGAGGCAGAGAGTGGATACTAGGAATAGACTGTGAGTGACAAACTTGGGACCAACTCCAGGGCCCCTGTCCTCAGCAGGTCCAGGAGTGGGAAAGGCAGTCCCAGAACCCACACAAAGGGGAATTCTTGAGTCATTCTCCTTTCTTCAACTTCTAGTAAGATGAAGGGCAGAGAACCCCATGCCATTGCGTTAGGAGACAGTGTATTTGTTTCAACTTCTTTCAAATTGAGGGAGTGGGCTAGATTTATGATCTTGTCAATGAACAACCCAAAATACTGTTTTTATTTTGATTTGAGCATATGAACGCTTAATCTCCTGCTCCATGGACTGGAATGCGTGGGAGGGTGTTGTCCTCCAACTGACCTTTCCCAAAATCGAATCCCGAGTCGAAAAGCTGTAACCTAAAACCCCAAATCACTGGCCTTAAAGAAGTTTCCCTGAGAGAATTAGGCCATTCCTTTTTGATTTCTAAATGCATATGCCTTGTGCATGCATTCAGAAAGTGTGGTATCCTTGGCCTCAAGCCTCCCTGAGTTTCAGGATGCGTGGATAAGCAATAATCTCTCAGTTCCCACTTGATTGGAGCCTGAACCCAATCTCACCCGAAATTAGTTTTCAAATCCAAACGCAATTAAAAACAGATGTTTCCAATCAGACTGAAAGAGATTGTGAAAAAAAAAAAATCAGGTTCACTGCCTTTACAATCAGTTGAATATTCTAGGTATTTGTAATCAATGGGAAGGGAGAAGAAATAAGTTGTTTCCAGAGAGTTCGCTCTTCTTTCCTTCCACACTGAGCCCTCCAAGGGCTCAGAATCAGTACATTTTGAAGAGGTGTATTATGATTTGCCAGGCTGGACTTTTCTGCCTGATCCACTTTCTAATCTATTCCAGGTCCAGACAGATAAGCATCTTGAGTTAGGCACTTCATAATTCTTATTGCTGAGAATGAATTTCTACCAATAAAAGTAGGGACACATAAAAATAACTTGTTTCTTAAAAGTACTAGAATATTAAAGATTCTTAGACAGAAAGTTTCATTTAGCACATGCTTTAAAATTCCTTCTAGAGCTAGCCTAATGGCAATTCAGGAAACATTAGTGAGTTTTGGGAGGTTTTTTCCCCACTGAATCAAAATCCCATTAAAGTATGCATAGTGGGGGAAAGGAGGAGAAAGCTTACTTGTGGACAAATAGTACCCATGAACTTTAATGCATAAAAATGGATTCATAAGTTCTCCTAAGATGAAAAACACGTGTCCAATTATTGTGAGATTCACCACTCCTTACAAGTTCAGAGCAGACAGTCCTCATCTCCTTGTCTTAAAATGAGTATGTCTATTTTCAGAATAATTTTCAGCATGAAGTCTGGTCCACCATTTGATTTTTAATCTCCTCTTTTATCCCTGGAATCTTGCATTCCTGGTGCACTTCATCTTTTTGTGTGTGGAATAATATCTTTCAGAAAACTTTGATGCATTGGTGAATTAAAAGAAAAAAATGAGATGTAAGTGCTTGCTCTATTTGTCATTTTTAATACATTTTGAGTCACTTGATTTACGGTTAAGCATTTCTTGGGAGAGGAGAATGTTTAAGGTGGTATTTTGAGCTCCATTTAAGGCAATTTAGTTGTCATCAGGCCTCCTCACCCCATAACCTTCGTAAGACCTTGCTTCATAAATTGGACCCAAACAATTGGCTTGTGTTTCGAGTAGACAAAGCCTTATGGAAATGATACTTGCTAAGTGTTTTTATTGGACATCTGGGTAAGAGTTAGTCTTTGTCAGACCAGTCACAGACCATAGCCAGCCTGACTGCTACACCCTTGGTGGCGGTTTCTGCTCTTAGAAAACTCTTTTAAAATTCTTTTAAACGGAGAGGGAATGAGATTTGGATTCATTTTGACCCCCAGCTTTCTGCTTTGATTTCTGATTCCATGGCTGAGTTTAAGGGTGTTCACTCCATTCCTCCCTCATCTTTAGGTCAGATCTCTGCATTTAGTGCTTCCCTTGTCCTCTGCTGGCAGCACGCCCTAGCGCAGGGTGGAATCTCATAGCCCATGTTACATCCATGTCATACCTGGATCTTGTGGCTCTGCTGAGGAATGGCAGGGTGATTTCAGGCCCTGGAGGTGCCAAGTTGAGTTCAGCCAGCTTGAAAGGGTGACTGGGGTTCTCTCTCCCCTCACTTCTTCCTCTCAATGAGTCACCTTGATCCGAACTAATGTTGGATGCCAGTGGCATAACACCTCCTCATGGTCTATTTGACCCTAGATGAGAGAGAGAGAGAGTTAGTACAATTTCACTCCATTTCTTAATTGCAAAACTTACCTTTTATTTAAAAGAAATAAAAGCAATGAATATGGTATCCCCTGGGGTTGATTACCAGATGAAAAAGAATGAGGAGCTCTCTCTAGTATTTTTTATTACTTGTACCATAATATAGAATTTTATGTTGGGAAAGCACTTCTCAGCCATGACTTAATTCTAGAAATTCCTGGGCCAAAGGTAGAATGTCTCTTAGGTGAGAAATTCAAGGACAAAGGGAGGAAGTGCTTTGGCCAAATATGAAACAAAACCAAACAAACAAATAAACAAATGATAAATAGATACATAGAGGAGGGGAAATCTTCAGAGTATTCAGAAGATGAATTTTATTCTTGTTTAAACTGAGAAAAATGTCCATTCCCCAAGAGAAAATGGATTTGCATGTGATTCAGGGTGCTGACAAGAATAACACTCAGTCCTAGCAGGTGGTACTCTCTGTCTTTTATTAGTGCTCTCCTGAGAGTTCTGGGGCTGTTTTAAATGTGAGAATGTAAAAAGTGTGCATCCCCTGGAGGTGTTTATTTAACTTCTTCTGGTGTGGAGATACATCAGACATCTTATTAAATAAAGTTTTCAGATAACCCCTCACTGTTGCCTACACGTGATTTCAGAATTGAGGAGACATGAATGTCATTGCGGTCTACTGATGGTTTTAAAACATTTTCTGGGTGACAGAGCCATCTCACACAGGACATCTCAGATTTGCTCTTCTTCAGAGGAAAGGCCCTCAGTGAATCCAAAGAGTGCAACTTGCTCTTTGCTTTAGTCAGTCCCTGTAGTAGTACCAACCGGAAAGCTGCAAACAGGAACTCCTAGAGCCAAAGAATTCTGCCATAACTAGCTTCCATCTCTTAGCACTTTAGTTTGCTTGTCAATAATGGATCGAACGAAATTGAGGTGTTTGTCGTGAGGTGGATGGACCTAGAGTCTGTCATACAGAATGAAGTCAGTCAGAAAGAGAAAAACAAATACTGTGTGCTAACACATATATATGGAATCTAAAAAAAAATGGTTCTGAAGAACCTAGGGGCAGGACAGGAATAAAGACACAGACATAGAGAATGGACTTGAGGACATGGAGAGGGGGAAGGGTAAGCTGGGATGAAGTGAGAGAGTGGCATGGACATATATACACTCCCAAATGTAAAATAGATAGCTAGTGGGAAGCAGCTGCATAGCACAGGGAGATCAGCTCGGTGCTTTGTGTGGAGATCAGCTCGGTGCTTTGTGACCACCTAGAGGGTTGGGATAGGGAGGGTGGGAGGGAGACGCAAGAGGGAGGGGATATGGGGATATATGTATGTATGTGGCTGATTCACTTTGTTATACAGCAGAAACTAACACACCATTGTAAAGCAACTATACTCCAATAAAGATGTAAAAAATAATAATAATAAAGTACATTGACTTCAAAAAAAAATAATGGATGGAACTGAATTACATCTAAAATAGTCTTTCCAGCTTTAGAATTCTTTGGCTATTCTCTGTATTCAACTCCAGAGTTTGTTTGTTTTCATTCCTTTGGGTGTAGGACATAAAGGAAAGCAAGCAAGCCAGGGAGGAGACAAGGAAGGCAAAGATCAGGAAAGGGAAATGAGAATGAGAAAGAGCTTGGAGAAGAATGAAAGGAAATAGGCTTCTAGATAAGTAATGGGTGAGGGTGGGACGCAGATTAATTTCCTGTGTCTCAGATTTAATACAAGGGGGAATAGCTGATGATTTGAAGCGTAATTCTGTATGTAGTGTCAGAGTTAATAATCCATTAAACTTTTTCCTTAAGAAAAACATTTTTCTTAAGAAAGGCACCGTTCATTCTGTACTGCAGGCACATATGACAATGGCCCAGTTGGGTGGTGCTGGGAGCAGAGCCCTTACTGGTTAGTAAGGAGGATATCCCAAAGTGCAAACTGCAGCCTCCTCCATGGTGGGGCGAGGAACTTCATTTTGTTGATGCTCTTTGGGTGTGCGGGGATGCTTCCATGCCTCTTCCCTCCCTGCAGCATGTTCATTCTAGAACCTTCTGCCCCAACCAGGTCTATCCGTTCCAAAATAAAGAGTGGGTTTCCCATCAAGGTTTTCTGCAACTGGCTACATTTTAGTTGATCTGAAAATCTGTAGGAATTACGTCCTGCTTCTAACTTTATTCAGTGGTCAGCAGTGGTTCTTATCTTTTAATGTACAGAATAACAAAATTACTGATCTGTGTTCTGTGGGGCACCCTGGTCTCTTAAAGCAGATGGGGGCTAGGGGCGTGGGGTTGAGTGAGGATTAGACATCCCTTCTGTTGTGGGTAATTGTAAAATGTTTCATTTCCTGGAGGGTCCGGGGATGCTGTGGTAACATTGATACAACTGTGTAGGGAACTGGTTCTGGAAAAGATGGCAAAGGTTCTCAAGCTGGAATTGGCTGGTGTGAGCAGGCGTTCCATGAACACTGGCTGAACCACCATGGAGTGGACTGATTGGTGGGCGTGGGTGTGGCTGGGAGGGGACCCCAGTACAGACATGCCTCTCCTGGCCAGAGAGGTGACGGGCTGTGACAACAACGGCAGCCACTTTCCAGACAGTGTGTCTGTTCAGGACTGTGCCGCAGCAGCAGTGGCCTGGAGCCCTTTGTTTGGAAAGAAACTTTATTATTCCTCAAGCCTTAGGTGTGTCGGCTGCTGCCCAGAGTTTACAAGTCCTGCAGGCAGTTGTTGTGCCTTCTTTGTTTATGAAAACCACGCCTCAGTGCCGTCCTTTACTGACATGGCAGCTCATTCAGGGGGGCCCCTCTTAGCTTGTGCGAGAGGGCTGGGGGGTTGGATCATTGACTGGAAATAAAATGAAGAGCCATTTTTAAAAAACTAATACATACATACTATAAACATTTTCCTTGAACTTAAAATACAAAACTGTGTATTGATTCAGGAATCACTTGATGCAGGAGGGGAAAACTCTTTTCTTTAAATCTGGCTCTGATATTGGAGTTGTCTTTCACAAACCACATTTATACAATTCCCCGTTTTGGGTTCCTTTAAAGTTATAGCTACATTAGAGCAAGAACTTAAAGATGCTTGTAGAATACTCTGCGAGCAGAGCCCTCCAGGTTGTAATTGTCGTTTTTTCCCTTGAGTCTTACAGTTCTCTCACTCACACATAGTATAACAATATTTTTAGGAGCTCCCTTTTGGCAAGCCTTTCCAAAGCAGCCATCTTCATGTTCCTAAAAACAATTCCTTCCTTTTGCACTCATCTTTCATGGCTTCACATAATATTTAGCTAAATTGTGTAAATATATTAAGTCCAACAGGTCACATACAGGTGTCAAATCAAAAACAACTGATTCTTAAAAGATCCATGCACCCCAATGTTCATAGCAGCACTATTTTATTTTATTTATTTATTTATTTATGGCTGTGTTGGGTCTTCGTTTCTGTGCGAGGGCTTTTTCTAGTTGCGGCAAGTGGGGGCCACTCTTCATCGCGGTGTGCGGGCCTCTCACTATCGCGGCCTCTCTTGTTGCAGAGCACAGGCTCCGGACGCGCAGGCTCAGTAATTGTGGCTCACGGGCCTAGTTGCTCCGCAGCATGTGGGATCTTCCCAGACCAGGGCTTGAACCTGTGTCCCCTGCATTGGCAGGCAGATTTTCAACCCCTGCGCCACCAGGGAAGCCCCTAGCAGCACTATTTACAATAGCCAAGATATGGAAGCAATGAAAGTGCCCACCAGTGATTGGATTAAAAAGATGTGATATATATTTATATATATGTTATCTATATATCTCTGTCTAGATATATAGATATAGATATATGATGGAATATTACTCAGCCATAAAAAATAATGAAATACCACCATATGCAGCAATGTGGATGGACCTAGAGAATATCACATCTAGTGAAGTAAGTCAGATAGAGAAAGACAAATACTGTATGTTATCACTTATACATGGAATCTAAAAAGTAATACAAATGAATGTGTATGCAAAACAGAAACAGACTCACAGACATAGAAGACAAACTTGTCATTTTACCAAATGGGAGAGGGAAGTGGGGAGGGACAAATCAGGGGTATGGGATTAAGAGATACACACTACTATATATAAAATAGATAAGCAACAAGGATATACTGTATAGTACAGGGAATTATACCCATTATCTTGTAATAACCTATAATGGAATATAATCGGCCAAAATTCTGGATCACTATGCTGTATACATGAAACTAATATTGTAAATTAACTATACTGCAATTAAAAAATCAATTCTTGGTGAATTTACAACTCAGTCAGAGCAGGAAGAGGCCTGCTCTTGGTTGACCCTTGGTGTTGGTGGCAAGGAGCAGAGAGGCTTACAGAGGGTGGGAGTGACCACTCATCTGCAGAATTTGTAGGTGGGGGTCATTAAGCAGCTTCCACTCTAGTATATTCGTACCATGCAGAGTGCAACAGTCCCTAGTTGGGAAAAAAAGAGAGAAGTCCAGTTGCTGCTAAATGTTATGTGCAGTGGAGACAATTAGCACATTGGAAGAGAGGTCACTTCTGGCTGAAATGAGCAAATGGCAGGCAGTTTTTATGGGATGAATTGTGTCCCCCCAAAATTCATATGTTGAAGTCCTAACCCCCAGTGCCTCAGACTGTAACTGTATTTGGAGATAGGTCTGTAAAGGTAATTAAATTAAAATGAGTGAGCCCTAATCCTGGTCTTTTTATAAGAAGAGGAAATTTGGACACAGACATGGACAGAGGGAAGACGATGTGAAGACACGGGGAGAAAATGGCATCTATAAGTCAAGGAGAGAGGCCTGGCACGGATCCTTCCCTCACAGCCTCCAGAAGGAACCAACTCTAATGACACGTTGTTCTCAGACTTATAGCCTCCAGAATATCTGTTATTTAAGCCACCCAGTCTGTGGGACTTTGTATGGCAGCCCTCACAAACGAATACAGAAAGCTCTATGTAGGAGGGAATATATGATGTGGGCTTGAAAGGATGATTAGGTTAGCAGTTGATCAAGGTTAGAGGAAGGAACTTCCAGGCAGATGGAAGAGCAAGGCTTACAGGTGGGTACGTATTTGAGATCTAGTAAGAAGACTTGTCTGGCTGGAGGAGGGTTACTGTAGGGCAGTAGTAGAAGAATAGGCTAGAAGAGGTAGGTCAGAACCTTGGGCCTTAAGGGCCACCTGTGGGCCGTGGGGGACTCACTGAAGGCTTTGGAACAGTGCCATGATCAAAGCAGCATTTTAGAGATGTTAACTAGTCTGGAGTTGTCAGAGCAGGCTGCTCGGCACCTGCCGAAGTCCCTTGTGGCTGTCGTCTGTGTGAGCGTGACCAGCTCCCAGGCCTGGCTGACGATGGTCCTTGGATACTGCCTAACTCATGAGGGAGGACCTAGCCTTTAATTCACCTTTGGGTTTATGTGATGCTTCTCACGTTGAGGTGTTGAACTTGAAACAGCATTTTACCTTGCGTGTGAGTCTTAAAAGCTGGCTTATCTGTATATGGTAATTCCTGGAAAGCCTATAAAATCACTGGTGCTTAATATTTGTGAATAAATGCAGTAATGAGCATGCCCATGGTTTTTTTTTTTTTTTTAAACATCTTTATTGAAGTATAATTGCCTTACAATGGTGTGTTAGCTTCTGCTTTATAACAAAGTTAATCAGTTATACATATACAATATGTTCCCATATCTCTTCCCTCTTGCATCTCCCTCCCTCCCACCCTCCCCATCCCACCCCTCTAGGTGGTCACAAAGCACCAAGCTGATCTCCCTGTGCTATGCGGCTGCTTCCCACTAGCTATCTATTTTACATTTGGTAGTGTATATATGTCCATGACACTCTCTCACCCTGTCACATCTCACCCCACCCCCTCCCCATATCCTCAAGTCCATTCTCTAGTAGGTCTGTGTCTTTATTCCCGTCTTGCCACTAGGTTCTTCATGGCTTTTTTTTTTCCTTAGATTCCGTATATATGTGTTAGCATACTGTATTTGTTTTTCTCTTTCTGACTTACTTCACTCTGTATGACAGACTCTAACTCCATCCACCTCATTACAAATACCTCCATTTCATTTCTTTTTATGGCTGAGTAATATTCCATTGTATATATGTGCCACATCTTCTTTATCCATTCATCTGTCGATGGACATTTAGGTTGCTTCCATGTCCTGGCTATTGTAAATAGAGCTGCAATGAACATTTTGGTACATGACTCTTTTTGAACTATGGTTTTCTCAGGGTATATGCCCAGTAGTGGGATTGCTGGATCGTATGGTAGTTCTATTTGTAGTTTTTTAAGGAACCTCCATACTGTTCTCCATAGTGGCTGTATCAATTTACATTCCCACCAACAGTGCAAGAGAGTTCCCTTTCCTCCACACCCTCTCCAGCATTTATTGTTTCTAGATTTTTTGATGATGGCCATTCTGACCGGTGTGAGATGATATCTCATTGTAGTTTTGATTTGCATTTCTCTAATGATTAATGATGTTGAGCATTCTTTCATGTGTCTGTAGGCCATCTGTATATCTTCTTTGGAGAAATGTCTATTTAGGTCTTCTGCCCATTTTTGGATTGGGTTGTTCGTTTTTTTGTTATTGAGCTGCATGAGCTGCTTGTAAATCTTGGAGATTAATCCTTTGTCAGTTGCTTCATTTGCAAATATTTTCTCCCATTCTGATGGTTGTCTTTTGGTCTTGTTTATGGTTTCCTTTGCTGTGCAAAAGCTTTTAAGTTTCATTAGGTCCCATTTGTTTATTTGTGTTCTTATTTCCATTTCTCTGGGAGCTGGGTAAAAAAGAATCTTGCTGTGATGTATGTCATAGAGTGTTCTGCCTATGTTTTCCTCTAAGAGTTTGATAGTGTCTGGTCTTACACTTAGGTCTTTAATCCATTTTGAGTTTATTTTTGTGCATGGTGTCAGGGAGTGTTCTAATTTCATACTTTTACATGTATCTGTCCAATTTTCCCAGCACCACTTATTGAAGAGGCTGTCTTTTCTCCACTGTATATGCTTGCCTCCTTTATCAAAGATAAGGTGACCATATGTGCGTGGGTTTATCTCTGGGCTTTCTATCCTGTTCCATTGATCAATATTTCTGTTTTTGTGCCAGTACCAAACTGTCTTGATTACTGTAGCTTTGTAATATAGTCTGAAGTCAGGGAGCCTGATTCCCCCAGCTCCATTTTTCATTCTCAAGATTGCTTTGGCTATTCGGGGTCTTTTGTGTTTCCATACAAATTGTGAAATTTTTTGTTCTAGTTCTGTGAAAAATGCCAGTGGTAGTTTGATAGGGATTGCATTGAATCTGTAGATTGCTTTGGGTAGTAGAGTCATTTTCACAATGTTGATTCTTCCAATCCAGGAACATGGTATATCTTTCCATCTATTTGTATCATCTTTAATTTCTTTCATCAGTGTCTTACAATTTTCTGCATACAGGTCTTTTGTCTCCTTAGGTAGGTTTATTCCTAGATATTTTATTCTTTTTGTTGCAATGGTAAACAGGAGTGTTTTCTTAATTTCACTTTCAGATTTTTCGTCATTAGTGTATAGAAATGCAAGAGATTTCTGTGCATTAATTTTGTATCCTGCTACTTTACCAAATTCATTGATTAGCTCTAGGAGTTTTCTGGTAGCATCTTTAGGATTCTCTATGTATAGTATCATGTCATCTGCAAACAGTGACAGCTTTACTTCTTCTTTTCCGATTTGGATTCCTTTTATTTCTTTTTCTTCTCTGTTTGCTGTGGCTAACACTTCCAAAACTATGTTGAATAATAGTGGTGAGAGTGATGCCCATGGTTTTTGATAATGCTTGTAGCCTGCTGCATTAGAAGAGGTTTCTCAGGCCTCCATCCACACTAGCTATTCTAGAGCCTCATGGAATTTTAGAAAATGATTACCCAGAAAGGCTGTTAAGTACAAGGCCCCAAAAGGAAAGATTCTGGGATAAGTCCTGGGTATATCTATTTATTAAAAGTTCCAAAGATGATTGTGACATGTAGCTAGGGTTGAAAAATCACTGATGACATTCAACTTTTCAAACTTTTATAACAGCTTTAAGAGCAAGGTTAAATTTGATACCGAAGAATTTTAATCCTTATACTTCTAATTTTATCAAACTTTATTAGCTTATCTAGAAAAAGTCTTTGCCAATCCAGAATCCAAATAAGTGACTTCAACGCAGCCACTTCTGCTTTCCACTCCAATTTAAAGAGATCCCCTTCTCTTTCTCTGGACTCCCTCAAACCAAACAAACAAAACAAAACCACCTGAACAAAAGACAGAAAATCTATTTACCTAAACAAGTCCCTGCCCAGAACCACCCCCAACTAACCTCAATTAAGCTGAAATACCAAACTCTTTATAAAAACCTAGCAGATACATTGTCCATAAACTGAAATGGAACTTTATTTTTCTGTAACTCAACTTGGTTTCTGTTTCAAGCTCCCATTCCATAGGAGGCAAATCTTAGTTTTAGTCAATAAAGAGTATTTTCTGTCTCCTTTCCAGGGGCTGCACTAAGGTATTGGGAATTTAAATTGTAGAGGGGCACAGGGGTGGATGGTCAGCAGGAAAGTTGTCCATCTAACCTGAGTCGTCATCGGTTCCTGCTGGCAGCACTGAAATGTCCTCATTCCTGTCTGGTCCTTGCTGCTATGTCACCCTCATACCCCCTGCAAGGTTTTAGGCACCTACTAATTTTCATGTATCTCCCAGGCACAAGATGAATCTGCTGCTTCCACCAACCCTGGGCAGGGGTGAGCTATGGGGCGGCCTCTGGCAGATGTATGTTGATATATGAGGCAGCCATTTCTACGCTGGGCTCTTGCCACTCCCCACCCTCTGCCCAGGAAAGACGGATGGGTTTCGTCCATTCCACTGTGTTTTCAGTTGCAGTTGCCCCTCCCTCAAGGCCCCCAGCATCTACTCCTCACTGCCCCTCCCTCTGCTCTAGGGAATCTCTTCTAATCTCCGGGGCAGCAAGCCTTGCATTTACATAGTCCAGCATTCCCACAAACCTGTTGTTTTGTTTCTGCACTAGCATCCTTTCAATTTTCCTCTGAGGGTTGGGCTTTTGAACAAATCAGAGAAAATGCCTTGTCTTCCTCTTTAGGCAGCATCACTTGTTCCCTGAGGCAGTACGCACCCAGCTGAAAGCATCAGGGTGGTGCTAAGGAGTGATGCAAATAGAAAGTTAGGCTTTCTCTGAAATTCCTTTGATTTGGCCTTGACTGAAATTGTGACCAAAGCCAGAGGATCATAAGCTTCAGTGATCAGTTTAATGAAGAACTGTCAAGAATGTTGGCACAGGACTTGGTGAATACAAAGCACTCAGTTAGCCAGAACATCTTAATATATAATAGCTGGAAAATGTAAGATGTTTACTTTAAACACACTAAGAATATAAATAGCAAGGTTAGGGTAAAGGTCTTTTTCCCCCCATGTTTATGTTTATTCTGTATCTTGTTATCATTAAATCATTCTCTGACTAGTTTGCAAGAATTTCCTTGGAGAAATACTGACTTTAAACTTTATTGTTATATTCTATGGACTACATACATCCTTAATCTCAGAGACATGGTTGCTTGGAACGGGAAATTGCATTTACTCACCCTAAGTTTGTGAAAGGAAATTAAATTTGATGGAACGTTTATTGCTGGAAATCAAGTTCACTCACCTGAAGTTGTAACGTACACACCAGCTCTGCGGCCTCTCTAACTTCATTCTGTTACTTTATTCTTATATAAGGGCCTTGACTTCATTTAGTTAAGAAGCATCAAGCCCTTTACTTAGCTTTCTCCCTATAACCTGTTTGAAGAACTCCAAGACCCTAACAGAAGTGGTTTTAAAGAGCAACATGAATTTTTCTCCACTAGTGAAAAAAAGGAAATACCAAGGGAAAAAGCCATTGATTAACACTTGCTACTACTGGTACTATTATTCTGCCACAGAATTTTAAACGTCTATCTAATATGTCTTAGTGGCAAATACACAACTTCAGAGTGATATCATCCAAGGGGACATAGATCAGAGAAAAGTCAAGGAATTAGGACAGAGATATATTCAGTTTCTCAGGTCAAGTGCCCAGTCTGTCTTGGTACCCAATGTGCTACTACCATAGGAGAAATTAACTTGGTACAATTCATTCACATGAATGCATTGGTTATGTATACTTCCTTTGTCTCCCCATTAGTATGTATATTTCATTAGGGGAGAGACTTTGTCTATTTGTTGTATCTGTAGGACATCCTACTAGGCAGTCAATAAATATTTGTTGAAATTTTAAAAATGAATAAATGAATGGATTCTCCCAGGGTTCTGAATAGACTTACTTGCTCTGTGCCCATTTTTGATTAGGTGGGCTCACTCCCTCTGTCTGGTAGGATACTCTTGAATATTTGCAAATGGGTATTTTCCTATGAGTAGCTGATATAGTTTTGTTGTGTGGATGGTCAATGAGTTATGTAGGTGGGTTCTGGAGGAAAGAAGCAAAAACCCCTATTCACTTTCATTCCTCTTGTAGTGTATCCACAAGGAGTCCAGAAGTATATACAAAAGCAATTACAGCTTTTGGGGCATTCTATGCTGAAATGTGCAGAATTTAATAAAACCAAAACAAGCAAACAAGAAAACTTCCTATTTTCCAATTTTGTGGTAGGTGTAAAGTACTTAGCATTTTGCTTGGCACATTGTAGGTCCTCACTGAAAGTTAGTTATTATCATTACAAACCATAGAGGCTCGTGTTGTTTGGAGGTTTATATCTTTCTCTTGACTAGAGGAGGCACTTTGCAAGTGATATGTCACCCAATCTAGAAAGCTAGAGCTAAAAGGAATGAGCCAATCACCCCCATTTTATGGATGAGGACATTGAGGCCCCAGGAAGTTAAATGGCTTAGACAAAATTATACAGGTAAACTGGAAGGCCTGAGATGAATTCCCCTGGCCCTGAGCCTACTGTGATTTCCACCAGCCTAGGTCCGGAACTTTCCAGACAGGTAGAGCCTATAGGTGTATCTGAGCAAGGCCTCTGGCACTGCTCTTATCATCTACAGACCCCAGAGAAGAGCAAGATGTGTTAAATGTCTTAAAGGAAGAGAAAAACATCCATGAGACCCAGAGAAAACTCCATATCCAGTTGGGGCTCAATTTTAAAGCCTGAATAAAAGTACAGTCTTTTGGAATAACTTAATTTTGATCAGGTAAGGTAGGAACGATTCATTGATTTAGATGAATGAATTGCCAAATGTCTGTTTTGTCTGTAAATTAAAACACAAGTCATCAAGTAATGAAACCCAAAATAATGTTCCCCTGTTCCATTTTCTTTTTTCCTGAAAACATGGGTGACAGAGATCTTCACATCCAGGATTACTTTTGGGGAAAACTTAAATTAAGCTATTTCCCCTCACCTCTGTAGATCTGATCTAGAGAAATTGAGGGCTATGGAGATTATGTCCTAAAGCTGATTTTTCTTCCACTGCTCCCACTGTGGTTCATTCAGTTTAATGTGATTCTATTTAAGTTTTGGATACTCATTAGTCAATCTCTATTTTTAAGCCAGTGTCTTTTCAGAATATTCTTTAACATCAAGGGAAATTAAAATGTTATATTGTCTTTGGTCTTTTACCTTAGGATTTAGAGTTCAATTTAGAGTTTTTCTTTTCAAGATATGTGATTGGTCCTAACCTGACTCCTCATGGGGATGGAGTAAACTGAGATGGAGCTAGCAGATGGAACTTGTCTCTAACATTTCAGGGGACAGCAACACCTCCGAAGAGTAGATGCCAAGTTCAGAGAACTTTAGACAGGGCATGGTTAGACAGGGCAGGGTTAGAAGATCTCGGTAAGGCGGGCTTTTGAGTGTTTTGAATTTTTAATTGTTCTTTTTTTTTTAAATTCTTTTTCAAATTCTTTTCCTATTTAGTTTGTTACATAATATCGAGCAGAGTTCCCTGTGCTATACAGTAGGTCCTTGTTAGTTATCCATTTTAAATATAGCAGTGTGTACATGAGACTCACACAGACGGTTAGTTTAGAATAATTTGCCTTGACTGTTAGATGAACTTTTTGTAAAAAGGGAAATCAATTTACTTTTGCTCACCAAACTTCCAAGTGGTTCAGTTTTGGGCCGTACAATAATTTGATCATGAAGTCACGTATGACAAATGGATTTCCAGGTGGAATTTCTTGAAAACAATGGCTAAAAACCTCCAGCTGTTAACTAATGCCAGGAAATGCTATAGTAATTGGCGAATACCTTGTCTGATGCCCTGTAATGATTTGTAGAGCAAATCACTAAGTCTTCTGTTGTGTTTTTTTTTTTTTTTTGGTCTCACAAACTGTCAAAGATGTTAGGGAAACATATGCTTCCTATTGTTTTCTTCATCTTTTAAAACTTTGGTGTAAGTGTAAAAATAATGACTGCCACAAAAACCGGCAGAAGAACCCTAGGATTTTATTTTATATTTTAAGAGGAGATCCTAGATTTCCCAGACTCTATCAGATTCCAATTTCTGCATCTGTATTATGCTTGGGAGGTCTCATTATTGCAAAAATGACTGTTGGGTTTCCTTTGAAATTGGGTTCTATGAATCTTTCTAATCAATTCTTTTTTTGACATTGCAAATATTAAAAGGCCTCTATATTATCAGGAAAGGGAACTCCAATGTTTCTTTTAAGCTGTATCTTTTTTGTTGTTAGAAGCACCTGCAAATGGACTATTATTTTTTATAGTCTACCTTTCAATTTATTTCCTAACAGTTAATATAAAATATTTATGAAATATTGCTGATGCTTTTCTAAGACAGATTGCTTATTAAGTAACTTCTCCTTTAACACACAACTTTTGGATCCTTAAAAAAAACAAACAAAACCATGAACAATGTCTGAGAAAGATGGCATTAAGGATCAATACCAGTGATCATTAAAATAAGCCTAGTTTGCCGTAGTCACAAAATTTTCCAAATAGTGTATATTTGCAGTAGAAGGATAGAAGTGGCCTTAATTTTCATTCAGCAGATATTTACCAAGGACTTGTCACTCAAAAGGGACTGGGAAGAATTGAAGAACATATGTCATTGAGAACATTGCTTCTGAGCATCTCAAAGTAGGGTCTACAGAACATCTGCAATGAACCTTCATTCGAAATGCAGATCAGATGGCCCCGCCCAGATCTATTGAATCAGAACATCTGGGGTGAAGCCCTGGAACCTGCATTTAGTTATAGTCATATGCATTACAATTTTAGAATGATTAAGCTAGGGGCTCACATGGGGAAGCAGACTTTCTACATGGGGAAGCAGACTTGTGGGCAAATAATGCAAATTCTTGAAAGGCAGGCAAATGAACTGAGTTGTAAAAAAGTTAGAAAAACTCTTAGGACAGAACAACTCAAGAGGAGAAGAAAGCATGGTTCTACATAAACCCTTCTTAGGGGACATTGAAAAGTGAGCCTTTATCCAGGTGTAAGCACGTTGTCAAGGTCAGTATTAAGCTGTGTCTGGGAAGTTGAGTATTGTAGCCCATGGAGGATAGTAGATTTCTAAAATCATTCCAGCCAGGGTACCTGCACTAACTCTGGTCCACAGTTCTCCTTTCTATCAGTGACACTGTCAGCCTGTTGCCTCCAGGCTAAAGCTTCAGCGGAACCTCCCCTTTCCAAGCCAAAATCCATGGAAATAAGAGAATGGGAGAATTGGAAAGGGAAAAGCAGCTTGTTGTGCATAATTCAGGCCCGGGGGTAGCATGGTGTGGGCAGATAGAGATCGGGTTTCTTAAGCCAGTAGTAGCTGTGTGATTGTTGGTGCAATAATTCCTCAGGGCCTCAGCTTCATTCCTTGTGAGTGAAGTTCTCCATGATCCCTCTGCTGCATTTCATCTCTGAGACTGATTTGATTTGTGAGCGTCAGTGTCTTATCTAATTGCATAGCTGTTTAGACAAGCAAGTCTAGAATCTCACTGGCCTTAGGCCTCTCCTGTAATCTAGTGAGGAATTGAAATGTCAGCGTCAGCGTCCCCTCTGGATGGCACAGTGGTTAAGAGGACAAGCTTTAGAACCAGGTAATCCAGTGTCAGCTCAGCTCTGTCACTCACAAGCTGTGAGACCTGGAGCAATCAGGATAATAATGCCCATCTCATTGTCCTGTTGAGAGTACTAAATACTGTTTGTAAGATGCCAGCTCTGTGCCCGTTATATACTGTTAAAAAATGACTAAAGAATACCATTTAGGTGATACAAACAAACTTTAACCCTTCCTGAAGCAGACAGGCTGTTTTAAGAACTGCAAAATGGAGCAGAAGGAGGGAAACTTTTATAGGATGAACAATAAAAACAAGGAAGAGTGGTGATCATTTTGTCATGTGTAGAAATATTGAATTACTATGCTGTATACCTGGAACTCACATAGTGTTGTAGGTCAATTATACTTTAATTAAAGGGAAAAAAAACAACAAGAAAGAGAAGAGTAGGAAATGCCTGATTGGCTGGAGCCACAAAGTCACCTTTCTTTGGGGTGTGAAGGAAGAAGGAAATTAAAAAAAGAGCCCAGAGCTGGCTTGGTGTCTGGGGAATGGCTGACTGGATGTATCAGGTTTCTGGTCAAGCAGAGTATGTACAGGGACACTACAGATATCTACGTTTCGATATGCTGACGTGGCTCCCCCAGCAGGAGCGGCTCCATCTTGGGCCTAGAAGGTTTTATAGTTCTTCTGTATGAACTTCTGTCTTAATCAGAGGAGTGCCATGTTCAACGAGGAAGGGCCACCATTTATGTCAATCACAATTTTAAAAAACATACTTTGTAATCCATTGCAGGGACATACTTCAAATATTTGACATCTGGAGTGGATAACAAGGGCTTAATTTCCAAAATATATAAACAGCTCATACAGCTCAATATAAAAAAAAAACAAAACCCAATCAAAAAATGGGCAGAAGACCTAAACAGACATTTCTCCAAAGAAGACATACAGATGGCCAAAAAGCAAATGAAAAGATGCTCAACATTGCAAATTATTAGAGAAATGCAAATCAAAACTACAACGAGGTGCCACTTCACACAAGTCAGAACGGCCATCATCAAAAAGTCTACAAATAACAAATGCTGGAGAAGGTGTGGAGAAAAGGTAACCGTCCTACACTGTTGATGGGAATGTAAATTGGTACAGCCACTATGGAGAATGATATGGAGGTTCCTCAAAAACTAAAAATAGAGCTACCATATGATCCAGCAATCCCACTCCTGGGCATATACCCAGAAAAGATGAAAACTCTAATTCAAAAAGATACATGCACCCCAATGTTCACAGCAGCACTATTTACAATAGCCCAGACATGGAAACAACCTAAATGTCCATCAACAGAGGAATGGATAAAGAAGATGTGGTACACATATACAATGGAATATTATTCAGCCTTAAAAAAGAATGAAATAATGACATTTGCAGCAACATGGGTGGACCTAGAGATGATCATACTAAGTTAAGTAAGTCAGACAAAGACAAATATCATATGATATCACTTATATGTGGAATAAAAAAAATGATACAAGTGAACTTGTTTACAAAACAGAAACAGACTCACAGACATAGAAAACAAACTTATGGTTACCAAAGGGGAAAGAATACATTAGGAGTTTGGGGTTAACAGATATTAATACATACCACTATATATAAAACAGATAAACAACAAGGACCTACTGTATATAGCTCAGGGAACTATATTCAATATCTTGTAATAACCTATAATGGAAAAGAATATGAAAAAGAATATACATATATATAAAACTGAATCACTTTGCTGTACACGAGAAACCAACCCAACATTGCAAATCAACTATACTTCAGTAAAAAAGTTTTAAAACCCAAATAATTAACAATTTGAAAAAGACGAGCGAATTGCAATTTTAAAGATATTCAAATTCAGTAAACTGTTTCATGTCTCACTAAAACGTGTACTTGCCAAACAAAACTATTACACCTCCAGTTCACAGTTTTCTTGTTTTTAAATTTGAAATATAAAACTTCCAAGCTGTTACACAGAAGTGACAGAATTCAAGATGTAATTCAAGATCTTTGTTTCTTTGTTGTTATAATCACTCAGCGACTATTGTTTATTTTGAATTTATTGTTTAAATGCAGAAGAGGTGGTACCACCAGGGCTGAAGGCAAAACCTGCATAAAAATTAACTGCTCCAGCAATTTTGAAGGTTGCAAACTTGCTCTAGAACAAACTCCTGTGTTTGAGTCCATGTGGGTTGGGCGTGGAGGTGAGGCCCATTGTATAACTGGGAATTCTTCAAATTAACTTCTATATAGAATACAATGTTAGAGGATAAGTAAGTTAAAAACTGAGATACTATGAAGCTTACATATATATTATTAAAACCCGATAGTAACACAATAGTTCTCTAGAACGTAGATGAATAAGAGATTTTTTTGGGGGAAAGACACTGACATTGTTTAGAATTGTTGGCACATGTTGATGATAAAAAGCAGATCAACTTTCAGTCAGCTTTATTATTGTCTTTAAATTCTCTACAGACAACACACCCCACTACTGTCTGAGCCTGGTCTGTGCTTGACATATCATTGATCCAGTTGAATATTTCACCTATGAGTTTCCAGAATGCTCTGAATTCCTAGCACCCAGCGCTGCCCTTTCCGAATAGTAGGTACAAAATAATTATTTGTGGACTTAAGAATGCCGGTAACACTACATTTCCCTATCCTCATTATTTTTAAAATGCCCAAGAGCAAGTATTATTACCTACCTTTTATAATCAAGCTTTGAGAAATTATATAACCTGTTCAAATTCACACAGCTTGTTAGGGGCAGAGCTGGGATTCAAACCCAGGGCTCTCTGGCTCTCAGCACGAGGCCCATGTACACAGCTTCTCATCTGTGCCATAATTTGTTGACACCTGACTACTGACTTTAAAATTTATAATGCATAATTAAGGAAGTAACCTTTGTGGATACTATTTAAGCTTGTTTTCATCCGAAATGAAGTTGCAAAAATATTTGGCACTGGTGGCTGTCACATTCATTAGGAGCCTTAAACCCATCTGCAGCTCTGTTGATATTCATCAGCCCTGCTAAATCATTTATACCATCAGGAAATTAGTCTAGAATGACACTCCTTTTCAGAGAAAGGAACCAGGAAGATCCAGAGAGGCAATAAGCTGAACCCTGATGGGAGGTGAATAATAGCAGGTAACCGCTCCAGGCCCCACTGCCAGGGGGACCCAGGAGCCACTGTCATCCATAGGTTGGAGAAATAAAAACCCAGCCGCGGTGGGATTTTCATTCATATGGCAACACAATCCAGCGCCTGGCAAGTCACCGAGGCTGCCCAGCCAACCATCTGTTTCAAAGCCTCCTGCTTTTTCCCATTCATGTAGCCATTTAATCTGCCCTTGGCAGGATTGAAAATAAAATTCGAGGGACTCGCTGAGAAATGCATGGCTCAGAAAAGCCCTGAGGTGAACTCAGGCCTAACACACCAGGACCACTGCAGGAAGCAGCACAAAGGCCCTCTTGGCCCACAAGCTTTTTCTAATCAGAAATTATCCCACAATCTGTCACTAGGGGGGAGCCCCCCACAAGACACGGCTAGCCTGCAACCACAACGAGGAGATGGCTCTGGGACTTCACTGAACTTCTGTAATTCAATAATTTTTTTCTTTCTTGCCTGTTGTGGTGATTGGGCGGGGAAGGGAGGTTTGAACCTTTTTCTTGCTTGGCTAGAAGTGGCACAAGAAGAGGAAATCAACTTGAAGGGCTGAGTTGTCTTACCACATCTTTTATTTGAGGGCTCAAGAGTTGAGGGAACACCAGGTTGGAAATTTAGAGTGTGGCATTTATTTTACAATTCCCACTCATCAACCAAACATTTTTTTTTCTTTTAAAAAAATTCAAAAAAATTAAAATATGTATAGAAATGCTCAGTTACCCTTAAATTTCCTTGTAGCAGATTTCAAACCCTTCACCAGCCTCCTGCATAATTATAAATCAGAGGTTAAACTTTTTAAAAAATTCTCTGAAGTCATTGGCTCTAGATCCTGAGGAACATCCCTATGACCTAGGATCTTTAAAAATATATATAGAAACGGTTCAGTGAATTTGAGCTGAGGTCTGAGAAGCTATATTAGAAAAATACACAAGCTAGGTGATTCTAATGATGAGGCAGGTTTCAGAACAACTGTTTGGGAACAGCCTCATAACATGATTTTATCTGCCTAAACCATCAGGGGCTCTGAATTCCAGTTTGCTGATGACAAATAACTGAGGCACTTGGTTCTCCTAATGAGGTTTTTTCTTCCTGAACCTCCATTTCCCAGACTCGCCTGATTCACAAATTATCTAGCCATTGGTCTCAAACTTGACTGCATATTGCCATCACCTGGAGCTCTTTAAAAAGCCCCCATGCCTGGGGACCACACCCAATGCCTCTGATTTTGTTGGCTTGGGCTGGACCCTGGCCTTTGGGATACTTTAAAGTTCCCATGAATCTAATGGGAGCAGCACAGCCTGAGAGCCACTGACTGAGCGAGACTGTTACTGCACAGATGCCCAGGCCCCAAGCTCGACCCACTGAATCAATACCTTTAGGGCAGAATCCAGGGCGTCTGAATTGTTAACGGGGAGCCTTATGCCTGGCAAGTGTGTGAACAGAAAGAACCTCACGTTTCTTTTCCCAGTAGACTGTGGCCCTTCCCTGTGCAGTCGTTTTACTAGAGCTGCAGCTGAGGCTGAGATGTGCAGAGTGGCAGTGAGGTCTGGGGCCAACCCCAAAGCTCCCTCCCTCCCTCTGCCACCCATACACACACATGTGGATGCTTCTATAAATCACTTCTAATACGCGGTTCCTATTCAGGAAGTGTTCTGACTGCTTACCCCTGTAATGATGGAGTGGAGGAAAGGTCTAATTTTGGAATGACTGTGGCTTAGGCAGCGCCGTGTTCCCTGCAAGTCTGAATTTCCTCAGCACAGTGGCTCCACCACCCCGCCTGCTCACCACAATTACACGGGCTGTTTGAGGCACGCTCTCCATCACAGCAAATTACTGGTGTGATCCGCTCGAGAACAAGGCTGGACAGCCTTGCTGATGGCAGTCTTTGCAGAATCTTCTTGATAGCCAAGACAAAGGCAAGGTGGGAGGAAGAGCTTGCAGGTCACGGCTACTGAATCAATTAACAAGATCTCTGCCTGACTTAGGGCCTGAGTGGGACACAGGGGTTGTGAAAGCTGCTAGTACACAGACAGCATTATACCAGGGTGTGCGTTCTTGTCCCCTGGGTTTTACTGGCAAAGTACAATCAGGAAAGGGAATTAGGATTTGTGAAACCCTTTACTAGCGGTCACACTCTGCTAGGCCCTAATTGCAGGAAATTCACTCAACAGCCCAGTGAGGCATCATCACTCTCATTCTCCAGGTGAGGAAACCGAAGCTCAGTTGATCTGGAATCACACAGGAAGGCAGAGGCAGAGCAAGGTTTAAGCCCAGGATTCTCTGTCTTCAAAGCCCTTGCCCTTCCCAGTATCTTAGGCCAGTTGAAATCCCACACACCCTGGAATCCAGCTCCTCACAGGTCAGCTCCCGAAGAGCCGGGAGGCAGGGCACGGAGGTCAGTGCTGACATATCGGCAGTGAGAACCTGTGAATGGGCTGCAGGGTTACCTTCCCAGAAGGACAGGACAGGAGGTGGAACTCCATCCCCTTTCATGAACACAGGGTGTGTCTTACCCCACATCTACACTGCCGGTGGCTGTTTATCTCAAGCCTAAGGTGCAAGGCTTGGCTCAGTCAGGAGGACTGTGGGACCCTGTGCAAAGCTGTATTACAGGCAGCTTTCAGCCCACTGAGGGATTGCCATCAAGACCATTCCACAGACATCATAATGTCCATGAATTGCATTCCTCATATTAATAAACAACCCACATTCCTTTGAAAACATTGCCTCTGTGAGAGACACACCCTGAATTTGAACTAGGAGTGCAGGGCAAACTCGCTTCTTACATAGGCGCTATAAAAGTAAGGTTTCCTCGTCTCACAAGGCAAACTCATCCAGGGAATCTCACAGGGAAGGGCTGAGGGAGGAGGGCTGCACCTTGTAAAAGGCTCCTGCAGGTAGGGCTGGGGGTGTGGGGTGGAGGCCCAAGTGCGGGAAGGGTCCGGAGGTGGTGGCATGGCAGGGGTGTTGGAGACTCCAGACACACGGCCCTCGTGGGATGAAAAGGGCTGGGGAAAGCAGAGACCTGACGTCCGGGCTCTACCAGTAACAAGAAGGAGGCCATCGCTGTGGGCCTTGGGGTTCTCACCTGTAACCTTCAGAATTATGTGCTTCCTATGGGAAGAGAAAGGGAGAGGGGGCTGAGACAGATGAGGGCCCCTCTGGCAGTGGTTTGTTCTGGCTAAGAGTAGAGGGACAGACATTTCCAGAAAGGAAAGGAGGGGCCACAGCCTCGAGGCAGCCCCTGCACATACTGCGCCTGACCTTGTGAACTGGGGGTCAGGAGCGCGTGTTAGGAGAAGCAGCAGCCACTTCTATGGCTCATTCCCAAGCGAGTTCTATTCACCTAGGAATTTGCAGGAACTGACTGTACTGAGTATTAAGGGTTGTTCCTGGATCCTGAATAAACTGATGGGCTCAAGGAGCCTGATGTCAAAAAAAATTCTGCAACCATTCCTAGGACCCTAAACCAAATTCTGAAATTAACCAACCAGTCAATGATGGGGTGCCTAATGGGGACAGGGGCAGTCCTTGTCAGGTAGTGATGAATTCAGAGAGTCACTTTATATCAGGGAAGGATGAGTCATGAGCTCAGCCTTCCAAGAATGTCTGTGAAGAGTGAGCCTGGAGAGGGAGAATGCAATTATCTAATGCAAGGGCAGCCTCAATGAAGGATGACAAGAGGATGGGCAATAAAAGAAAGATACCCGAGCATCTGATTAAGGCCCCAAACGTAAAAACAATAGTGATTGTTCTCTAGAGAGTCGAGAGGAAGCTTCCTTCTAGGGGAGTTGAAGTAAATAACCCCTGGGCCTCTCTCTCACTCTCTCTGGTCCGAGACCCCCCTGGACTCACCACAAAGGAAGCCGCAATGAATTTTAAATACAATATCAGATTTGCAGGAAGGATAGACACCGGCTCAAAGTCACGGGATTAAGGGGCCAAAGATTTTGGCTTTGACAAGTCAGGTAAAATGTTTATCCTGAAGGAGGGTGTAGCACCAGATGTCTTTCTGCTCGAGGGTACTCCAGGTAAGGCTGGTGAGAGCTTCTTGTTGCATGAGGTGTCCTTGAGGGAGGAAAGAAAACGAAAGGGAGCTCTGCTAATCTTCCTGGTACCGTCTCAGCTCTGATACTCAGAAAACAGGCTTATTGCAGAAGCGGATCAGCATCCGTGAAGCAGCGTGAGTCACGGGAGCCGTAGGGTCGTATCCAGGCCTCGGCTGCTCACAGACAGGCTGGCGTGACTCCCCGCTGCCTCTTACGGGCCGGGGACTCATAACTTCTCCCCTGGGGCTGCAAGGACCAACGATGCACCCGAGAAGTCTGTTCCCTCATCTGTTGAGGGCTCAGAGGGTGGACCACATTTCCCGTACATTCTGGGCCGGGAAGCCAAAGGCTCCTGCAAACTCAGTGGGAAGGACCTCAGGATATTCAAGGGCTAGCCGCCCCCGCCCACGGCGTAAGGCAGGGCAGAAAGTCTTCGGTGGACACCAGGTAGGCTGCGGAAGGACCGTGGCTGTTTTGATGAGGGGTGGATTTGTATCCCCCTCACTGAGGCAGAAATGAGTCCTTTTGCTGGTCAGTGGGTCTGGCTGGCTGCCCAGTATCCCTTCTCAACGGTTTGTTTTCCCTGCTGAGGTGTAGGGCAGGCCGTAGGTAAACGCATATACAGGAATGTGCCGTGTTCTGGGAAAGTGTCCCTCAGGCCAAGCGTCGGCTGCAACATTCCCTGCAGATATGAAGACTGAGACCTGGTTCCCACCATGTCAGAGGGGGCCAGTTGAGGGTGTGCTCTCAGCTGGCATCAAAAGCTCCTGGCACCGCCATGCACAGATTATTTTAAGTCTGAGACAGAGATTTGAAAGAGGTTTCTTTATTTGATAAAGATGCTGATGATGATGATAATTGTCCTTGAAAACAATCTTCCAGAGGGTCATAGGTTTATTTTTTCTGTGGTTTGGGATCAGAGAGAAAAGACATCTGACCAATAGCTGCCCCCTCACGGAGTCAGCCTCACCCACTCTGTCTGTGAACGTAGGCCCCAGAGGGCCTGGGGGGCGGGTGACTCTTGCTTCCGAGGGCCTGTTCTCTTGACTCGTGTTTTACTTTCCCACAGTCCCGAATCTGTCCTTCAGAGTAATCAGTGAAGGAAAAGGATTGGGAATAAAACTAAAACTGAAATCAACATAGTCAACATAGGACTATGTCTGGCGCTTGCTTTTTCTGAGACTGGAACTGAATTTTAGACTGTGAGGTCCCCAGACCCCACAATCGTGCAGAAGAGAAAGTGAGAACTGGGGAAGTGAAATGCCTCACCCAAGAGCACCCCAGGGATCTGCAGAGTCTGGGGTCCCAACACGTGACTCCCAGCTCGGTGTCCTGTGTCACAGTTCTCTTTATTTGACTCTATTGGACAGAAACAGGAGGAGGAGGGATTTAAGATAATCACTGGCTGTCATTTTTTTCAGACCTAGAATCCCAACATTCTAAAGGGGGGCACTGACACTCTTTCCAGGTGAAAATCAACCAGTACATACATGTGAAGACGGACATTTTGGCTTTAGGTGTTTCCTACCCCAATCCCATTCACGAGCCAGATTAGAATCCTTGAACATCTACCCAAGCATCGTAAGCATTGTAAGAGAGCCTCTCAAAAGACTCATTTCCCTATCTCATAGTCATATTGGGGCCGGAGAAGACCAAGAGAGAAGAGAGGATGCTCAGGCAGCTGGGAGGGGAGACAGAGGGACTGGCCTCTCCTGAAGCCCCTCTCCATCCCCTCATGAAGTGAATTGTCCAACCAGCCATGTCTCAGGCTGCACCCAGCAACCACAAGCCTGGGGAAAGGAGAGGAGGGGTCTCCTGAGACAGGCTGTCCTCAGACCAGGAGCTGGTTTTATACTGTCATCCTCATTGCATTTGGAGAGGTCAATGGTGGTGCTCTACAAACCATCATCCAAACTTGGCCTCTGGGAAGGACTATGAATTACAGTCTTAGGGAGAATGAACTTGGGTTTTCATTAAATTTCTCCTGGGGGGCATTGGGCAATGGGCACGTGAGTTCAGATTCTGATGCTGGGGACTCCCACTGTTCCATTTGAGTAAAAGCCACACTTCAGAGGAGAAAAGACAGAGGGTAATGGTGTCTACATCCCTGAGTCACCTTGTTCAGTCCACACCAGATCCATCTGCTTACCTGTCATTTAGACGCCATCACTGTCACCTGACTGGCCACCCATCCCCTGATTTTCCTCTCTCTGTCCTTCTTTACACAAGGGCCAATTTTATCTTAACCCCATCCAAAGACTTTGGGGTGGATCTCCATTGCTCATCAATTCAAACAAACTCTCGTCTCCAAATAGCAGGATCTCCTTCCCATAGGCCCATCACTCCCTTCACAGGTCTGCCGTCCTGCCAAGACATATTTCTTAGAGTTTCCCAAACTTAACACTTTCTCTCCTGAGCTTTCTCACCTCCCTGCTTTTTTTTCAGATTAGCTCCCTCACCTAGAATGCCACCCTGCTCTCCCCACGAATCTCTACCTGCCAAAATCCAGCCATCAATGCTCACCCCAAATGTCACTCAAAGTCCACCACTTTCATTCTCCAGATGCTGGTATGAGGAGGATATTGGTGTGTAACATTTATTGTAACTTATGAGGCCATGTGTTACATGTATGGGTTTTTCTGTTGAACCCTCAAACCTACCCCACAAGGCAGGTGGTGTTACTATCCCCGTTTTACAAAGAAAAAGAAAAACGCTAAGGTGCAAGGAAGTGACATGATACTGTACTCCACCTTGTATTGTAGTAATTTGTATCCATTTTGCATCTTTCCTCTTAGGTCTTAGAGCAGGAGGAGGGTACTATTCAGCTTTTTCTGCCCACCTTGCCTAGTGAACTGCCTGATGCATGGTACCAACTCAGTGCAGTGGGTGTCATTTCAGACGGGTGCAGGAATTCAGCTGTTCTGATTTTTTTTTTTTTTTTTGCAATTGGCTATTCTTCTCATCTGGTGGCTAGTTTTTGTATTTCATAGCTCAGGTATGAGGTGAACAGAGGTGGCCCATCTGCTTCTGCAGACGTAAGCGTCATGTAGGTTCCTGAGGGAGACAGGAGAGAAGGGGAGGGAATCTGTTCTTCTCCTTATGGGATGGAGCTTCCCTCCGTGTGTCTATCTGTGACCCAGGACAGCACATAACTGAGTGGCTCCAGTTCCTCCAGCCTAGGTAGGACTGGCCACCATTCTGATGGGGGTGAACTCTCAGAGGTTGGTTAGGAGGAAAGAAAGCCAAAGGTTGGAGTTGATGACTTCGGGCATCACAGCATAAATACTAGAGACTTGGGGCTGATAAAAGGACCATCGGGCAGAATAGAACTGATTAACTTTACCAGTGAGGTGAAAGGCCAAGCTCTCTGTGCCCCGCTGCCTACAGCAGTTGTGGAGAGGACGGGGAACCACGGCTTCCCAGTGTGGAGCCCAGACCTCCTGTCCCCCATGGCAGTGGAATCAGCATTCCCAGGATCACACAGAGACCTAGACTCAAGCTTGGCATTGCCACTTATAAGCCAGGTGACCTCTGGCAAGGAACTTACTGGTTCTGAGCCCCAGGTTCCGCATCTGTGAACGTCATCCTGTATTGCAGGGCTGAGGTCAGGACTGGACGAGACTGTGTACACAGACCATGAGCACAGGCGCGGCCCCCACTGGTCGGTTAACCCTGGCAGCTCAGTGAAGGGAGAAAATGGAGCTGCATCTCAAGCCCCAGGATCCCCAGTGAACCCACAAGGGACACTGCCCTACTTGCATTTGGTGCTTCTCTGCTCTGAAGGCCTGAAGCCCCGAGGTCCCGGACCTAGCTGGTCCCCTACCACCTAGCACTCCCCAGGAAGTTCTGCCTCTGCAAAAGGAAAGGGGAGCTGGAAGGTGCATTATATTCCCACTGCATAGTCCCTTACATGGCTTTAAGGGGCAGGATATCACTCTTTTCCTGACACCCTATAATAAGAAATGATACACTTCGATAGTTCTTTGACTTGATGTGTCCTTAGTACACATGAACTAGAACTTTGAAGAACATGGCTATAATATGGGGCTTGTGGTTAAGTACAACTCAGATGCCAGACATAATTCACCACCAGTCTGTCCTCTTGGGTCTTCCACTTGTCCACCTTCATTCTTTCATGAAGCCTTTTTAAGGATGTTCTATTTCCTTTCTTATCTCCCTTCCCATCTCCTGAATTTAGGCAAAGAATAAATTCACTTTAAAAATTTCCCTAAGAAGCTCTGCTTTGATTGGTGTCTTTGAGCTCACCTAAAACCAAACCCTCACTCTATAGGTGAGAAAAATGGAGGTACAAAGAGATTAAGTAACATGCCCAGATAATTACAGAGGGCAGGTGGCAGATCCAGATGAGAGAACAGGCTCGGGTGTTCCCAGGGTACGATCTGTCTTCACATTGTGGTTCCAATGATCCTGCATTCATGTCCATTTATGATTTCTCCCATATTCGTATATCTCCTGTACTATTTTCTATCCAACACTTTTTTTCTTTAAGTTGACTAGCATTTTTATTTAAATAAATCTAACTTAAAAGGGAAATTTTAGATCATCACCTAATGAAAAAGCAGTATCACTTACCACTGATAGAAAGTTAACTAAAGACAATGCAAAATAGAATTATATGGAATTATAACTAGATATTGCTGCCTAGGCAAAGAAAACCAGCTGGAACCTGTTCTCTTTGATTATAAAGGACGATTGGCAAGCTTCAGAGATATTCAAGACCTAGTAGGCCTAAATGAAAATGGATTCTGGACCTGATTCCAATGTTACCTAATGCCATCTTTATATCATTGAGAAGAATTTTTCTGAAATAAAATCAGTAGGATATTCTCATGCTTTGAGACCACTGCAGTCCACAATGCTGCCACATCAGGTCCCTGTGACTCCTTTGAGGTCAGCCGACTCCCCCCCCCACCTCTCCTGCACAGCAAAACCTTTCAAGGAAATTACACTAAAAGAGCTTCAGGCACATTCTGTTTGGTTACCAGATGCCAAATGAATGCCCGACTCTCCTTCATTTTCACGGTAGACTACATGTTGAATTTAAGCATTAATTTTGGTAAATTTTCTTGTTCATCCCAGAAACAATGTCAAGATAGGTAAATTTTAGATAATAATGAATCAGGGAAGTTGATCTGAGCAGTAGAAAAATGCTGATTTAAATTGCCAATATACAGATACTTTTAGTTCTTGGAAGCCAATGCCAACTGTGCCTGCCGGAAGTTAAACTCTCAGTAGATTGTTATGATTGATGCAGGCATTAGTCATTAAAAAAGAAAAAATCCTGAACTAAATCATTTGCATCCAAAGGATGACATCAGTCACACCTTGAGCTTGTTGTTTCAGAAATAGACCACTAGATGGGGCACTTGCAATTCAAAAATAAAAAAAATCTCAGCCCTGGAGGCACAAGCATTTTACCAAAGGATCTATTGTACTTCTAAACTGTGCCTGTACACAAGCGAGGAGGCACCGCTTGCCCTGAAGATGGTATTCTTTTCTTTCCTCCCAGACTTTGATATGCCTCTCCCTCTTTTCCTCAGGACAGGTCACTTCTCCCCATGGGCAGTTTCTCTGTATGAGTTCACCTTTTTAAACTTCTAGCGTGTCAGTATTCTATTCCTAGCCCTGTGATTGAATAGAAAAATATGTTCCTCAAGATGTGGTTTCTTTCCTCCCCCTACCTTGACACTGCTTACTCCTGAGCACTAAGGCAATGCTTCCTGAAGTCCCATTCCTACATGCTAATCCGACGGCAGAGCAAAAGCACCTTGATTTGGAGGACGTTCATTCTTCTCCAGAAATGACACCCCACCTTTATTCTCCCCCCATGATGATAGCAATAAATCGTCTTTAAAGTTTTTCTTTTTAAAGAAAGTCCAGATCAATGGAGTAGTTGTTCTTGTACCAACTCCTTAAACACGGCCATAATGAGGTTTATGAGCACAGTTCTCAGAGTGAGGACAGGAAATAGGAGTGACACATCGGAGCAGTAAGGTCTAAAACAATAGACTACATTGAGACCATCGCAGCAAATCGGTGAGCTTATTTGCAAGTTCTAATCCAGGGCTATACTTTCCCCAGATGGTTAATGGTGTGTGTGTGTGTGTGTGTGTGTGTGTGTGTGTGTGTGTGTGTGAGAGGCGTGGGGGGGAAGACAGCAGAAGAACTGAAACATTGACTTATTCTCTGCACAAATAGGTATGTCAACAAAATCAAGCACAAAAGAGCCTCTTTGTGTCTGGGGTTTCCTGGCTGCAGCCCCAGAACCTAAGAACCCAGAGCTCTATTCCCAGGTGGCCTCTCCTAACTTGCTAAATAACCTTGGGCAAGTCACTTAACCTTCCCAAACCTCAGCTTCTTCGGCTATAAAAGGAGGGTGCCAAGAGCTGTCTTTTCCCTGCTTCTGGGGGAAGTTGTGAGGATTAATGATGAGAGAAAGGCAGTCAAGGGCCTGGAGTTTCTTTAAGAAAGGTGTTGCTTACCCTTGGATTGGAGTCATAAAAGTAAGAGGAATAAATACACAGCAACAATCCAGGTCAAGGCCATCAGGAGGGCCCTGTGTCCTGCGGGTTTCCACATTTTCCTTTCCTCAAAGGGGGTTCGCAGGGACCAAACCAAACAAAAATACCTAATAATGCCTTTGTTTGACAAAATTCTCACTGGATTTTTATCTGATTGGTCTGTGTCTGTAGATGAAATGATTTTAAACATCCTGAAAGAACTGAAAGGAAAAATCGGTTCATCCCAAACACACCGGCACTCCTGCCCAACCCTTCATCAGAGTGAAACGCATTTCACCGCAGAGAGGAGCGAACTCCTCTGACAATTAGCCTTCTAGCTCAGTGGCAGTAATTATCACCATTAGCAGCTTTTCTTTCCCTCTTATGATGAAATATATATTCATGCCACGGTGGCCCCAACCTGAGGATGGCTTGGGCAGAACCCAAAATGCAAGGAACAGATCAATTTTAACCTATTTTAAAACACTTGATCTAATTCGATATTTCTAGTTTTCAACGGCTTACAGCAAATAGATGAAAATAAATGTCTTGTCACATGTAGTGCTGTGAACTATGCCTTTTGGTTTTCAAAGACTTCTGAAAACAGGAGGAGAATCCTCTATTAGCTGTGTCTTATGCCTCAGGATCTTCCAGCTGTCATTGTTCAAAGGTCTGGTTTTTGGAGCCTTGAGGAATGACCAAGTGGATTATCTGCTCTAAAATGCTGTAAGTGATCTGCTTCTCCGAGTTTTTCGGCTGGAATAATGGAAAAGGATGGGACAGAGGGGCAAGGAGCAGGTCCTCTCAAGAATATGTGGGCCGTATATGCATTTCTGTGTATATTTTCAGGATTAAAGATCTAATTCTGTATTTGAAGAGGGAGGAAGCACAATAAATAACCACGGATTGTGCTGCTGTTAGCTTTCTTTTCTGAAGTCTAATTATTGAAGTGGCCCACTGCCTTCATTAAAGCCTTTCCTCCCTACATAATTAATTTGCATTTATGCAAGTGTATTTACCTTTTTCAAACCTTAACACATAACGCTGAGGACCCAGGCTGAGCAAACCCACTTTCAAGCATATAAATAATTGCCTTGGAATAATGAACAAGTGTCCTTGGTAAAGGAGGGCTAAACTTAATATACCATATTAATTCAAAGCAGATACCAGCCATTTGGTGTTAAAAATGTTATAAACACATAAACATTTATAAATGTACATGGGCAATAAGTTTAGTTAGCTGGAATGTGTTAACTAGTTCAAAGGAATAGTTTCAATGTAAATATTTAACCAATTTGTTTCAATCTATTTCACAAGCATTTATGCAACCAGACATTTTTTTAAAAAACAAAGGGCCGGGCTTCCCTGGTGGCGCAGTGGTTGGGAGTCTGCCTGCCAATGCAGGGGACATGGGTTTGAGCCCCGGTCTGGGAGGATCCTTGCAGGGGACATGGGTTTGAGCCCCGGTCTGGGAGGATCCTATATGCCGCGGAGCGGCTGGGCCCGTGAGCCACAATTGCTGGGCCTGCGCGTCTGGAGCCTGTGCTCTGCAACGGGAGAGGCCGTGATAGTGAGAGGCCCGCGCACCGTGATGGGGAGTGGCCCCCGCTTGCCGCAACTGGGGAAAGCCCTCGCACAGAAACGAAGACCCAACACAGCCATAAATAAATAAATAAATAAATAAATAAATAAAATTAAAAAAAAAAATGTTTAAAAAAAAAGATGTGGAGCATCTTAAAAAAAAAAACAAAAACAAAGGGCCTGGGATCGAGAAGAATGGGGATTGAGAGTATAAATGGATGATCAGGGTTCCTTGCAACATTTGAAGCCAAAACTCAACACACGTGGTCTATCGGTGGTGGCTGGGTAGCATCTTCTTCATATGTCGATAATTCGGGCGTGAAATACACATGAGGACCATCCCACCCACTGGGCTGCTGGATTCTTGGTGGGCAGGGCTTTTGTAAAGGAATATGCTAAGAGAAATCTTTGTTTTCCTAATGCTTGTCTTTCTCTGCCTCCATTCTCACTGTGGAACACGTGTTTACCCTCCTTACTATACACGTGAAGAGATGGAGGCCTAGCCAGTTCCCAGCCAAGGCATCCTTCCCATCCCCGTGACAATTCCAGATCTGGATATTACCTTATTTCCTTTCAACCCAGTCAAGGGAGCTTGGGAAGCAGTGGGACAGGGCAAGAGGACACTCTGACCGAGGGGGTTATGGAGTGCCCCTCCATCCCTGGGGTCCCCAAGCCCTCGGCCAGGGATTCTAAAACTGACTACTTCACACCGACTCTCTCTGGTTAGGAGTTTGAGTCCACATCATCTGATACTGTTCTTAAGCCTCACCAGTTTTCTGACATCTTGGGCTGTATCCACTGCAAGTGTTCTAGGCCATCCATTCAAAGAAAAGCAGTTTCCAACTGCAGCTGGAGCAGCTAGCCCAGCCCCCTCCCAACCAGTTACCAAACATCTTGTGTTTGGACCAAGCTGCACTGGTGTTTGGGATTTCCACTCCTGGGTGGAAGAAACTCTTTCTTCCTGCATGTGCAAAGTCAGGTGATGCCTCTGTGCATCTCAGCAGTTTTTGTGTGTGTGGTGGTGGATTTGGTTTTTTTCTTCTTTTGTTTTGTTATTCATATATTATTTTCATTTTGGGATGTTATCCTTATAAACTGAAATCCCAGACGAGTGTGTACCAGGCAGAATCATCAGACTTGTGCTTTGAAAAAGCCCACATGGGCTTTTCTTTTCCTACAGAAATTCCTTTCTGCCACTGGATTGAATCCTTAAAGATAGGAATGGGAGCATCAGGGTGAAGAGTGACATGGATGAAACTTCCTGCATTGGGTGTATTTCCCCACACTCAAAGATTTTTCAACAGGTCAGCTTTCATGAAACCGCTGCCTTAAAATTCTTGGTGAACTCACCACTGTCTTAAATGGATTTTAGCTGGTCTGTGTCAAGAGCAGGGCAAGGAGAGAGGCTGAATGAATTTCCCGTGAATGAGCTGCATCCTGAAGCGGTATTCCCAGCAAAGAAAGGGACAAATGAAGAGGGCCAGGAATCATCAGCATTGATAAGTAGGATCAATAGTGTGTCTACCTGGTGCTGGACAGCTCAGGAACAGGGCTGAAGGTCAGAATGCAAAGGAATAGGGTGGTTTGGAAACTTTATAAATGGTTGTGCTAAAAAGAGGACGCTCATGAGTTTGGAAATAAGGTATCAAAAGGGAAATGGGACAGGTGGGCTCTCCCAGACCCATGATTTCAAGGTATTTTTGGAATAACTGGACTGATGAAGGAAGGAATGAGTTGGTGAGTGTGGAATAATGTATTAGCTAGTGGTTTGCCTACTGTAAGATACAGCTTTTTTGTTGTTTATTTGCTTGCTTTTTTCTCCCCCACCAGATTGCATGTTTGAAATTTCCTTTTTTGATCTTTAAATAGTCCTGGGGGGAAGAGTTATAAGGCTGACAAGACGTTTGCAAACTTTTGTATATTTCATTAAAAATAGATATTACAGAGGAGGTTGTAGATCAAATCAGTCTTTGTGGTATAATTAGCTAAGCAAATCCACCTTCCCTCTGCCATGATTATAGTGAGGTCATTCACCTTAGTTTTTCTACCAGTAAATTGTAGACACTGTGTTTCACCAACTAGCTGAGTTGGTATTTAAAAGAACTTTAAGCATTTCTAGAACTCTGTTATATTATAATAAGATTTATAGCTCTGTACATTTTCTGCACTGATAGAAAGTTACTGCTCTATATCATCATTATTCTGAAATCTTGAGGTCTTTGTAATAATTCAAGAGTTTGACAATGAAGGATTTAGCCAAAGAATCTGGCATATTGCTCTGTTCCTATTCTGGGTTAGGTTTTGAATTAATCCAATTGAAATTGTAAGAATATGTGCCTATATTTTTCTGATATCAAGTGTGATTATTAAATTTTTATACTTCTGCTATATTTCTTAACCCTTTATGAACATTTAAAAACATGCTCTTTCTATGGTTTCTCCTCAATAGGCTTTTGTGACTATTATTAAAGTACTATTGGTCTCATTGACTAACTGCCATTCAATATTTACCAATACGTAGAGAGACATGGAAGGCCAGATTTGTTCCCATGACAGACATGGTTGCTGTGATAAACATTTGTAGCACATTGTTTTTTCAAGTTGAAAGCTATTTCAGTTCCACTAGAAGGAATATCTGAGTCTCAGATATTTCTTTAAATCTTAGTGTGGCTTTCCCATAACATCCCTAAATAAGATGAAAAAATTCTTTGGAAATCCACAGACTTCCAGTCAATTAATAGCTTCATGCCTTTAATTTAGAAATACAATCTGATGGTCATGCTGTCATATTATCAGGGGGAAAAGGAGTAGTATTTATTGAATAACTCCCATGAGCTGGGTACTGTGTTAAATGCTTCTCTGAATTGTCAAATAAAGTATTTACAAGTTGATGGCAAATAAAATAATTACAAGTCCATGGCACAGTGTAATGAGTTGAACTGTGTCCCCACCAAAATATATGTTCAAGTCCTAACTCCCTAGCACCTGTGAATATGACATTATTTGGAAATAGAGTCTTTACAGATGTAATCAAGTTAAAATGAGCTACACTAGATTAGGGTAGGCCCTAAATCCTGTGACCAGTGTCCTTATAAGAAAAAGGAGAGGCAGACTGGATACAGACACTGAGGATACACACGGGAAAAACGTTCCTGTGTGTATCCTCCTGTGTGTATCCTGATGAGAGAAGCAGAGATTGGAGTGATCCGCTTAACAAGCCAAGGAATGCCAAAGATTTCCAGCAACCACCAAAAGCTAGGAGAGAGGCGTGGAACAGATTCTGCCTCAGAGCCTCCAAAAGGAACCAACACTGCCAACATCTTGATTTTGCACTTTTGGCTCCTGAACTGTGAGAGAATAAATTTCTATTGTTTTAAGTCATCCAGTTTGTGGTAGTTTGTTGCACCAGCCCTAAGAAGTGAATACATGTGTGCACCATGATGTTACCTCTACTTCACACAAGAAACTTGTCCCTGATCATCTAGTTAGTAAGTGATGGGTGCTGGATTCAAACCCCAGGGCCTCTATGCTTTTCCTAACACTCGCCCGATCCCTGTGCCCATGACTTTGCAAACTTGCCTTCTTCTCTCTTTAGTCTCAACTCTATGGGAATAAATAACACAGCCTCATGTCCACATGTGGGGAGACCATGCTGTAACACACTGAGCTGTTTGCAGTACTCAAAATAACAAACACTGCAGCCGATTCCCAGCATATCAGAGACTGTCCCTGATGTTAGCAAAGTGATGAAATATTTGAAATGTGCCAGCTAGACTCATTAAATTTTCCATTTTTGATGAGGCCTATAAAGATGCTTGTTACCGTCATTAATCCCTATACCCATGGAGTTCCCAGGACAAATAGCAGATCCTGGGAAAATTACTCTTACTTTTGGATGCCAGGTATTTTGTTTTTGATGTATACTGCCTCTTGTAAGAGATTTAATTCTTATTTCCTAAGGCATATTTAAACATTTATTATTCAGTGAAGGCTTCTGTAACCTATGCATGATATTAGTTTATTTGGAAGCAGCTATACATAAAATAATACATTTAACATGGATCTTTTTGGTATTAATATTAACTTTTCTTGACAACTAAGGACTGACTTTCTAGTTCCAGGAGGTACTGCTACAGCAGTTGTTTTTCCTCTAAATGAGTGGACTGTAGTACAGGGAACCCAGACCCATAGGTCATGAGTGAAACCCAAGACGACTTCAGTGCTGGTGGAGAAGGAAGAGGAAGACCCGGCACAGAAGGACTCTTGGGGGTGTGATTTCTCTCTGCTAGGGCAGGGGACAAGGCCTGTTGATGGTGTAGGAAGGTGGGTGGGGTGGAGCCCTTCTGGTAGCTTCATGACCTCCAAAATAACCAGGCCCTTCATTGCTCATCAGTGAGGTTCAAGGGGAACTAGGGTTCTACGGCCAAAATAAATCCCAATCCTTTAATTGACAAAGGAGGCAAGAATATACAATGGGGGAAAAGACAGTCTCTTCAGCAAGTGATGGTGGGAAAGTTGGACAGTCACATGTAAATCAATGAAATTAGAACACACCCTTTCTCCATACACGAAAATAAACTCAAAATGGCTTCAAGACTTGAATATAAGACAAGACACCATAAAACTCGTAGAAGAGAACATAGGCAAAAACATTCTCTGACATAAATCGTACCAATGTTTTCTTAGGTCAGTCTCCCAAGGCAATAGAAATAAAAGCAAAAATAAACAAATGGGGCCTAATCAACTTATAAGCTTTTGCACAGCAAAGAAAACCATAAACAAAACGAAAAGACAACTTACAGACTGGAAGAAAATATTTGCAAATGATGTGACTAACAAGGGCTTAATTTCCAAAATATACAAGCAGCTCCTACAACTCAACACAAAAAGCCAAACAACCCATCTGAAAAATGGCCAGAACACCGAAACAGACATTTCTCCAAAGAAGACATAAGATTGCCAACAGGCACATGAAAAGATGCTCAACATTTCTAATTATTAGAGAAATGCAAATCAAAACAACAATGAGGTGCCGCCTCACACTAGTCAGAATGGCCATCATTAAAAAGTCTACAAATAATAAATGCTGAAGAGGGTGTAGAGAAAAGGGAGCCCTCCTACACTGTTGGTGGGAATGTAAATTGGTGCAGCCACTAGGGAGAACAGTATGGAGGTTCCTTAAAAAACTAGAAATAGAGCTACCATATGATTCAGCAATCCCACTCCTGGGCATATACCCAGATAAAACTATAATTCAAAAAGATACATGCACCCCTAATGTTCATAGCAGCCCTATTTACAATAGCCAAGATGTGGAAACAATCTAAATGTCCATCGACAGATGAATGGGTAAAGATGTGGAATATGTTGACATATATACAATGGAACATTACTTATCCATAAAAAAGACACGGCAATGAGGAGTAGCCCCTGCTCACCACAACTAAAAAGAAAGCCCACGCACAGCGATGAAGACCCAACGCAGCCAAAAATAAATCAATTAAAAAAAATATATTTCCAATAAAACTTAAAAAAAAAAAGAAGGAAATAATGCCATTTGCAGCAACATGGATGGACCTAGAGATTATCATACAAAGTAAGCTGGAAAGAGACAGATACCATATGATGTCTCATATGTGGAATCTAAAATATGAAATGAACATATCTATGAAACAAAAATAGACTCACAAGTATAGAGAATAGACTTGTGGTTGCTAAGGGGGAGGGACGGATTGGGATTTGGGGATTAACAGATGTGAACTATTATATACAGGATGGATAAACAACAAGGTCCTACTGTATAGCACAGAGAACCATATTCAATATCCTGTGGTAAACCATAATGGAAAAGAATATAAAAAAGAATATATATGTGTATAACTGAGTCACTTTGATGTGCAGCAGAAATTAAACACAACTTTATAAATCAGCTATACTTCAATAAAAGTTTTAAAAATCCCAATCCTTTAAAAGCTTATAGAAAATACCAATCACAAACTAACTTTTCGAACACAGCATTGGCAACTAGCTTTGGACTGGCATTTGATAATCAGGTTGTATCAACAAGCTGTATATTTCAGGTCTGTAAGCTTCTGTCACTTTAGGAAACAGGCAAGTTATCGAAAAGGAAAGTCTTGGAGCAGGGTGGCACCTGCTAGGAGAATCTCAGGTTCCCCAAAAGGGGTTTCCTGAAGATCCTACCAGAACACTGGAAGTACAGAATTTTTAACCTTTTATCCCCAAACCCAGTTCATCCTTGTATGCACCATGGATCTCTATCAGCCACACATTTGACCAGACAGTACCGCTTAACAGCACCATTTTTCCCCTACTTGCCCCACATTTCCAAGCAGGAGGGCAAGAAGGTCCACCATTTCCTCCATCAGTCTTTGGACTAGCCTCTGGCTTCCTGTGCTGAGTATCACTGAAGCATTGATCGAGATCAGGACTACTCAGTGGGGCAGAGGGGAGAGTGGAGATGCCAGAGTTCCCTGGAACAGCGTTTTGGGTACCTTGGCATCCTGGGCTGCAATGAGTGAACATGTGAGCACCCTCCAGGTGCTGCTGATCTACTTTCCCCTCTCCCACCAGCTAAGAATGATTTCTACTCCTTTTGTAGCAAACCTTGTCAGCTAAGGAGCTCCAGAAAAACAAACCCTAGCCTCTTAGCAGCTTTAGTTCAAGGGAAGAATAGAGGAAAAAGAAATCCTTTATTGGTCAATATTTTCTTCTTTCATGGTTATAAGATAAATATTGGGCAAACAGATGGTTTGCTTAAAGATGCACCTGCATTTCCAAATGCAACTAGGGTGAACACTGCCTGTTTTATCTCCCTCTTCTTGAATGCTTATCCATCTCTTTCAGATATTCTCCACCCACTGTTTTTTTTGATTTAGAAAAAATGTTTTTGAACATTTAGACATGTATAGCGAATACTAAAGCAAACACTCCTTATACCCATTTCCAAGGATTAATAAATATTTTGCCATATTTCCTTCAGATCTTTCTTTAAAAGTTTTTTTGAGATATAATTCACATACCATACAATTCACTCATTTAAAATGTACAATTCAGTGGGTTTGGTATATTACATTATTAATTCTTAAAAATTGTGGTAAAATATTTAACATAAATTTGCCATTTTAATTATTTTTAAGTGTACAATTCAGTGGCATTAATTACATTCACAATATGGTACAATTATCACCACCATCAGAAACTACAACCATTGAATGAAACTCCCATATCTCCACTCCCCTGACCCTGGTAACCTCTAATCTACTTTCTGTTTCAATGAACTTACCTGTTCTGCATATGTCATATAGGTGGAATTATAAATATGTGTTCTTTTGTGTCTAGTTTATTTTAGTTAGCCAAATGTTTTCAAGGTGTATCCATATTGTAGCAGGTATCTGAACTTCATTCCTTTTATGGTTAAATAATATCCCCATTGTATGGTATATACTACATCTTTTTTTATCCATTCATCTGTTGATGGACACTTGGATTATTTCCATCTTTTGCTATTATGAATAATGCTGTAATGAATATTGACAAATATCTGTTCCAGTCCCTGCTTTCAATTCCTTTGGGTATATAGCTAGGAGTGGAAATGCTGGGTCATATGGTAATTCTATGTTTAGCTTTTTGAGGAACTGCCAAATCATTTTCCATAGTGGGTGTACTATTTTACATTCCCACCAGCAATGCATGAGGGTTCCAATTTCTCCACATCTTTGCCAACACTTGTCATTTTCCTTTTTAAAAAAATTGCTAGTCTAACAGGTGTGAAGTATCTTACTGTGGTCTTGATTTGCATTTCCCTTATGACTAATGATGTTGAGCATCTTTTCATGGGCTTATTGGCCATTTGTACATCTTCTTTGGAAAAATGTTTATTCAAGTTCTTTGCCCTTTTAAAAATTGGGCTGTCTAGGGCTTCCCTGGTGGCTCAGTGGTTAAGAATCCGCCTGCCAATGCAGGGGACATGGGTTCGAGCCCTGGTCCGGGAAGATCCCACATTCCACGGAGCAACTAAGCCCGTGTGCCACAACTACTGAGCCTGCGAGCCACAACTACTGAGCCCATGCGCCACAACTACTGAAGCCCATGTGCCTAGAGCCCGTGGTCCACAACAAGAGAAACCACCACAATCAGAAGCCCGCGCACCGCAACAAAGAGTAGCCGCCGCTCGCTGCAACTAGAGAAAGCCCGCGTGCAGCAACGAAGACCCAATGCGGCCAAAAATAAATAAATTTTAAAAATTATACAAAAAAAATTTTTAAATAAAAATTGGGTTGTTTATCTTTTTATTGTTGAGTTGTAAATGTTATTTATATATTCTGGATGTTAAACTCTTATCAGATATATGATTTCCAAATATTTCCTCCCATTCTCTAGGTAGGTTGTTTTTTCATTTTCTTGAAAATGTCTTTCAAAGCACAAGTTTTTAATTTTGGTTAAGTCCGCTTTACCTATTTTCCTTTTGTTGCTCTTACTGATAAAGTTGCTGCCTCTTTTCTACTATTCTCCAACCAAGCTCCCCTCTCTCCTCAGAGGCTACTTATATAGTATATATTATATAAAATATTATAATATTAAAATATTATATATTATGTAAGTATATAATATAATATATGCATATATATAATCAATAGCATGTTTTGTATACTTTTAAAATTATATATAAACGGTATCATTTTTCTTTTTGCAGCTTTTCCTTTGAGCCCACATTTGAGTTCTATCCATGCTGATGCATATTTACCTAGTTCATTCACCTAGTTGCTGTAATTGTACTCAATCAAATGATCAGGGAGTGATATTCAAAATATTTAACAACTGGCATGGCTCTGGCACCAGCCAACACACACAGGTGCTCATCATGAACAGAAGCACCTCTAGGTACCTATGCACACCTTGGTGTACCTGTGCATACCTGGCTGAATACCAAACCAGCTTCCACATTTTATTTATCTCTTCCATTATTGTAAAATTTAGATTGTTTCCAATTTTTCACTATTATAAATAATACTGCTAGAAATATTCTTGTAGCCGTCTCTTCTTCATGCACATCTGTGAGAACTTCTCTAGGATACATACCTAGGAGTAGAACTGATGGGTGGTCTGCTATGCACATGTTCTATTTTATTATTCTGTTGTATCAGAATTGTGGCTAAGGCCTAAAGCTGAGGACAAAAGATGTTAAGTCCCCATGTTCCATATAACCACCATGATGTCATAGCAGTTGTGACCAGCTACCTCCCAGGAAGGCGTATTGAGAGGCGCCAATGCTGAGAATAGGTCTTTTCTCTAACCACTCCCACCCTGGTCAACCTAAGGGAGGAACGGGGCAGAAAGGAGAAAGGTCTTTTGGAGAATCCAAGCTCACAAAGAAAGGATATCCTCTCTCTTTAAACAATATCCACCAGGAAAGTCAAGGGAGGAAGAAAGGTAATCAATGATAAGGGCTTTCCGGGCATCTGTCAGAATCAGTCTCCTTCCCTTTCACATATAAACTAAGTCAGAGCCTGGTGGTCCTCTTTTATGGAAACTGGGGGTGAGGGCTTGGACTTGCAGAGCACCTACTGCTCCAGGGTGTAGAGAAAGAGGCAGGAGAGAGAAGAGAGGACTGAGAGAGGCAGCGGCATTCCCACCACTGGGCATGACAAACACCCCACTGTTGGTCTACGAGAACTGAGAGGATGCCATAGAGGGTGGATGTTTTGAGCTGTCTTGGTGGTACCCACCCACCCCCCCCGCCCAAAAACAGCGCCATCGTGTGGGGGAAGGTTATGTTCCATGGAGACACTGAGGCAGGGTGGAAGAAGTTCAGGCGGATTAAATCTCTTGTCAGGTAACTAACTCTTCAGGGCTGAGGTCTCCATGGAGCCCTTCAAAGAATCCATACACGTTCCCCATGAGAGCTCAGCGTCTGGATCCTGCCGTGTGGAGGCGAGATCAACAGCTCATTGGTGTGGGCTGGAGAAGCAGCAAAAACCACAGAGAAAAGTCTACAGACGGAAGCCTACTGCCCCCTCACCCAATCGTGCAGGAAGGAACTTTGCCGTTTTCCTTTTCCTCTTCCCCACCCAACTCAAGAGGAGGAAGAAAAGAGAGGGGAAGGTGGTGTCTGAGTCTCCGTGACCCCACCTCCCTAACAATAGCTTGGCCTGATAGAGAGGCGGAAAAGAGCTTTGCATCAGATAAAAGGTCAAAGCTTTAAAACAAGCACAACTGAGTTTTAAACACATAAATGAGACTGTTCTAATAAGTAAAAGTGGCCAAAACCTGAAGAAAATGGCCAAAGGATATTAAGGGAGCCTTTTCCTCAGCTAGCGGGGAGACTCAACATGTTATTGTAGGGCATTTGTTGGACAGAATAAAATCTTGTCATGTTTACAATCCAATGAGACTAGATTTTTCGATGAACTAGTGATACTCAATAAACCAGCAGTCATGTGAACTGCCAAGGTGATCTCCAAGTGGGGAATTCATCTATATTCCCCCCAGCAGCGAATGAGAGCTCCTTGCCAATATCTTGGATGTGCAGTGATATCTGTGTTGTTTTTACTTGTTTATGCTTTTTCAGTCATAAAAATCACCAATTTTGAGCAACAAAAATAAAGCAACAAGAAAACAACCTTTTTTTTAAGGTAGAAGTGACATCTTTATGATGTTGACCTGTCCTATCCAAGAACAAGACATGTCTTTCCATTATTCAAGTCTACTTTTGTGTCTTTCAGATGTGTTTTAAAGTTTTCCTCTTTAGAGTTTTGCACACTTCTTAAGATTATTCCTAAAGTGGGGCTTTTCCTACTTTATATCCATCCCCTAGTTATTATTTATGTATATTAAGGCTATTGATTTCTGTATGTTAATTTTTAAACATTTGAGTTAGTGTTGTTATTAATTCTCTAGGGTTTTAGATATACTGTCAGGTCATCTTCAAATGGAGATAGTTTTACTTCTTTTTTTTCCAGTTCTCTTGCCTTTAGTTGAGTTCTCCTATCTAATTGCTTTGGCTAATGCCACCAGTAACACGTTGCATAGTGGTGGAGATAGTAGGCAACCTTGCCTTGTTCCTGATCTTAGTAAATGTCTCTAGTGTTTCCCCACCAAATGAAATACTGGCTTCAAGATTAGCTTAATTACTATTTTCTTGAGTGTTTTAACAGGAAAGGATGTTGAATTTTGTCAGAAAACAGCTAATTTTGACCAAAACCCAAGAAAATTGCCAAAAGAGTCATCACTACATAAATGGGTCCATTTTCATTTTCATGAGAAATGACCTAGCCCTCAAATGTTCACATTGAAATAGCCCAGAAAACTTAGTTCAGTATTTCTCCTCCATCAGAATCCTGGCTTCCTGGGGCCCCTTAAAAGCTCCCCCTCCCTCACGTCCTGCATCCCCGCTCTCAGTGGTGATCAGAGGCATCTGTGATATGAGCCTGTGGCCCTGGGAGGCCCAGAGGCTCAGGATACCACACCAGGCTCCCCCTCTAGCCTTTTGTTCAGAACCTTCTTGCTCAGGTTTCCTGCTCTCAATATTCCTTCCCTTTCCCTCACCCTGGTCTTGGCCAGTGCTTAGCTTCTTCAGATGGACATCAGCCTGATTTTCAACTGCAGATTTGCCTCCATGGGGATGGCTCATTGCTGCAGCCCATGGCCTGGGTCTGCATCCTGCCTTTTCCCCTCCATGCCATCCAGCCTCCTGGGTGAGGTAGTGGGGGGTTGGACACACCGTGAATCTACTGGAAGGGAGTCTGAACACACCCTGCATGCAAGCCCCCTGCATTTTATTTCTAATTTAAACTTGCAGGCTAATTGTTATCCTGCCACCCTTAGCTGACAGAATGTATAAAAGGAATGGCCCTTGAAGGTAAAAGAGCATTACAGCTGGATTTAAGTAATAACACATCTCTCAAAAACCTGCATAAGTTGCAGTTTGATGAAAATTACAGTCAAACCTTGTGTTGTAAACTGCTGTTTACTGGAAAAAAGAAAAAGAAAAAAAAATCCTGTAACATATAGAAGTAGTATCTGAGACCACCTGGCAGGGTGCTTGGAATCATTATGATGCGTAAAGAAAGCCTTGACAATGACGGATAACCTCGGGAAGATCTGAACGGGGCCTTTTGTTTATCTTCACTTGCCTTTGCATTTAAGTCATGTCTTTCACTTGGGGGTGAGATTTCGTCTTTGAAAGTTGAAACGATTTTTAACTCAAGAAAGAGGTTTACTGGGTTTTTCATGGACTTGTTTCCCCCTTCCCCCCACCCCCTACTTCTCCTTCCCTCCCTTCCTGACTGTCTCCCTCCCTTCCAGCTGGGGTGTGTCAGTCCTGGGTGCCAGATGCAAAATGATTAAGCCTGTGCAGTTCCCCAAGTTGAACTTGTTATTGATTAGCACTTCCTAAATCAAACAGAATTGCTGATCGCTATTGCAGGGCGGCCACCACTTGCTTGGGATCCAAGAGCTGCTAGAGTGTTTGAGCCTGAGCAGGCATAGGGGGATTTTTGAGGTGTCCTCCCCCACTTAATCACTGCTGCAGCCTGCGAGGAGGAAGAATAACAACTTTCATCACCAATTCATGTTTCTTAGGCACCGACTGGGTGTGTGGCAGTGTGCAGTCACAGAGGGGAATTTGACAATTAGCAGGAGCTGCCGTCTTTACTCTCCTTGGCCGTGATAATTAATGCCTTAGGACATTTTTATGAGTTGATATGAACCTGGCACATGACACATAGTACTGAGAGCGTCAGTTACATCCGACCCTTTTAAAAGAATGGGGAATTCAACAAAGAGGCTATTTTGCCCATTTGGTTTGTAGATACTCTAGCAGGTAATTTGAAATATTAGTAAAATAAAATGAGAAGAGAGGGTCTGTTTGCAAATCAGCCACGACCCAATCATCTGTCCAAAGGCATGAGGTACAACCTCACTCTTGTGTCACCTGCCCCCAATTCCTGCTCTTGCTGATGTATCTAGACACAAGTCAGTGATCCCCACCTATACATGTGTATGTCTTTTCATCTCCTCCCCCAATCCAACCACCCTTCCTCTCTCTACGTATACATATACATGTACACAGACACACACACACACAGAATTGCTTTTCTTAACCATTTGAGAGTTAAGTTGTAAACCCCAAGCCCCCTTGTCCCTAGATACTTCAATGTGTATTACCAAAAAAGAATATTCTTTTACATAATCATAGTATGATTATTAATTCTAGACATTTAACATTGGTACAATACTATTATGCAAACTTAGCCCATATTCAAATTTTATCAATTGTCCCAATAATGTCCTTTATAATATTTTTCCAGCCCAAGATCTAATCATCAATCATGCATTATATTTAGTTATCATGTCTCTTTGGTCTTGTTTAATCTGGAACAGTTCCTCCACCTTTTAATATCTTGTCTTTTATGACATTTGCATTTTTGAAGACTACAGGTCAGTTGTTTTGTATCCCTCAGTTTGGGCTTGTCTGACATTTCTTCATGATTAGATTCAGGTTATGCATTTGGGGAAGGAATTCTACATAAGTAGAATTATTTCCATCTGAGGGCATCCTATCAGGAAACATGTGATGTCAGTTTGTCTCACTTTTTTGCAATGTTATTTAAGACAAGATTTTAAAAGAATTTAAACTCACCTTTTTAAAAACTGTTCATATAGTCAGCTAGTGGGCAATAGTGAAGACCTTGAGGCCCAGCTTTAAGGATTAAAAACCAATTAGAAATATGTGTTGTTGGGCCTGACACTTGAGAGTGACTGAAAAATGATCTCTTTGGCTCCTAAAATAGCACAAATCCAATAGCTCACAAATCGGACCACTGAGTATGACCAATGGTTCTTAAACATGGTTAAAGCCTGAGCAGAGAATAACAGTCATGTTTAAACTCTCTCTTTCATGTTTTCTCTATCAACGTGCACTGAGTAGTATTATTGTTGTTATTATTAAATCTGGGCTTCACCTTCCTCATCTCTAAAGTAGAGGGGTTGGACTTGATGATTCATTAAGTTCTCCCAATGTCTATGTGCTCAATAATATGGGCAAAGCACCTGGAATTTATAAAACATGGAGCATGGGATTTAGAAAATAAAAAAATATGCCTAGAGGAAAGAAATGATGAAGAAGAACTTTCCCCCAGTGTTTTAGCAGCCAGAAATGGAGGGCTCCAAGTCAAAGGTTGTCTTGACACAATCTGGAATTGTTCTTAACGGTCTCTCTGTTTTCTTTGTCACCAGAATATCTCACAGGAGATGAACTTTATGCTTAAAAGGGTATGGAAATTCCCACTTTATGAAATTTTAAAAATAGCTACTTTTAGAACCCAGAAAATAAAAAAATCTAAGTTATTTTCTATTCTTATTGGAGATGACCTGAAATAGCCTTTATATCTTCTATTGTTGAAATGTTTGATTTCTGGGTTTTTTTTGTTTATTTGGTTAGTATGTTAACTTTTCCCCTTGACCTAAATCTTTGGTTTATTCACTTTAAATCAGAGCCTGACCTGCTCTCCAAGGCTGGTATCAGGATTTCTAGGCAGTTGTTGGGGAAGAGCTGGCCGATAGGTGGTTTCCAGATAAGGAAGAACCCCACTTTATTTCAGAACAGCCTCATCTCAGGGCCAGGGCAGGGATAACAGAAGAGAACTACTGCACTCAAGAGAAGTTCTGAGATATCTCCTCAGTGTGTCCCAGAGAATAGAACAGAGAGACCAAAGCTAGGCATTTGTGCAAATTCATTGCCTTTGTAGAACTTTTGAAAGGGATCTTATGAATAATTGTATTATAGGTAAGTAAACTGAAGTCCAGAGGGGTTGTCTTGCCTAAGATCACACAGCTAGTAATAATAACAGGTACTTTTCTGAGCATCTAATATGTGCCTTGCTCTTTACATTACATTATCTTTATTTCTGTATTATGTATTATGTACATAATGTATTATGACCCTTATTTTGAGGTTAAAAGTCAGACTGAGAAAAGTTAAATAACTTGCCCCTGCTTATACAGCTAGGAGGTAGCAGAGCCTGATCTTGAACCCAGGCCTGTCAGAAAATAACCCCCCTGCACGTTTCTGTACCACATCATGGGCAAAGGGGAGGCTGGCCAGAATGCCTGTTCCTTCCTCCTATCTCTTACTCTCCTGTGAGAGGGGTGGGAAACTTGAGTGGGCTGATGCTATCAAAATTCTTCAAATGTACTTCCGCTGTCAGAGTACTTGTTATCTATTGTTATTATTGATTGGATTTTCTGTCTGCCCCTGCATGATCACAAGTTCCACTGAGGTAAGAATCCTGCTTTTTGTTCATAATTATACTTGATGAACCAGTACAGTGCCCAGAACATAAAAGGTGCTCAGTAAGTGCTTATTGGGAAGCAGAAAAGAAGGGGAGGATGGAGGGAGAGAAAGAAGGAGACTGAAAAACAGAGATAGATTGTGAGGAAGGAGAAAATAAAAGAAGAAAATTGTAGAGAAAACAAGTGGAACTCTGACTTTATAACATTATTAAGGCTTTCCTTCTTGTTGCAAATTGCAAAGGAACCTAATTTGGTGATTTCTCAACACACGCACACATACAAATGGTATTACATTTTGGTTTTATCTCAGCAGAGAAAATTGCAAACAACCTAATTACTCAAAAATAAGTGCATGAGTAAGTAAATTAGGTACATCCACTCAATGGAAGAATATGCAAATATTAAAAATAATTGTTTCAAAGGCTAGGAGGAAACACAAGAAAATACATTGGCTAGGATAGAATTACTGATTTAAAAAGGAAACAGAATATTAAAATGTAGAGATGTGCAGATGGGTAAAGACACAAGAATGCATACACATATAAGAAGGTTTCCAGTTTTATTGTATACTTTAAAAAATCCATAGGGCCTAATATAATGTTGGGTACATAGTAAAAGTTAAAAATAAGAATAACCATGGTTTGGTATAGCCATTGTGGAAAACAGTATGGAGTTGCCTCAAAATATACAAACTAGAACTACTGTATGATCCAGCAATCCCACTCCTAGGTATACATCCAAAGGAAATAAAATTACTCTCTTGAAGATACCTGCCCTCCCTTGTTCATTTCAGCATTATTTATAGTAGCCAAGATATAGAAACAACCTAAGTGCTCATTCGCAGATGAATGGACAAAGAAAATGTAAGGTTTTCATTTGGAATAGTATTCAGCCTGAAAAAGGAAGGAAATCCTGCCATTTGCAACGATCCTGGAGGATATTATGCCGAGTGAAATAAGCCAGAGACAGAAAGACAAATACTGCATGATCTTATATGTGGAGTCTAAAAAAGTGAAATGCATAGAAACAGAGGGTAGAATGGTGGTTACCAGGGGCTGGGAGGGCAGTGAGAAATGGGGAGATGTTGGTCAAAGGTGTACTTTAAGATATAAGATGAATAATTTCCGGAGACCTAATATACAGCATGGTGACTGTAGTTAATAAGATATTGTACATTTGAAGTTTTCTAAGAAAGTAGATCTCAAGTGTTCTTACCACACACATACATACAAAGTTACATATGTAACTATGTGACATGATGTATACATTAATTAGCTTGATTGTCATAATTATTTTGCAATGTATACATATATCAAAAATTACATCATACACCTTAAATAAAAATTGTATATATCAATTTCGATTTGTCAAGCATACTTCCATAAAGCTAGAAAAAATTTAAAGCACATACACAAAATTGAAAACAAAAGATGAATAATCATGATTTATTGACCATTTACACTGATTTCCAAGATGGAGTAATAGGGACTGGATTTACCCTACTGCCTTAAACAACAAACAGAGCAAACAAAATATATGAAATGATAATTTTCAGAGATTGGGCAACAGGCTGCACAGTTCAACAATCCCTGAGAGAAGGGAAACAAAACAGGTAAACTCTATAGTTGCCCCAGCCTACTCCCTGGAGAGTTTGCAGGCTACAGTGCAGGGAGGGAGAACCCAAACAGAACCTGGAGGTCTCTCTGAGTTGAGGAGACAAAGTTGAGAATTAAGGAAGCCTAAAGCAACTGTAATTTTCAGGGCAGAGTTACTAAGTGTAGAGAGCTGCACAAAAAGAGAGCTCTGGAGATGTTTCCCCTAGAGTCTCCCACTGAGTACTGATCACTGCATGCAAGTGAGGAAGCCATCCAAGGCAGGGGAAAGAACTACTGGAAAGGAACAGACCAGGAATAATTTCATGTTCTCACTGGCTAGAGTGGAAAGACATTATGACCCATGCGGCATTGAATACAGTACTCAAAAGGTTATTGCCTCAGTAGACTAGACTAAAATCTGGACTAAAGGCTGTTCTGGTCTGCCTAGCAAATCTTAAAGGCAAGTCTTGGAAGAATTATACTGTTTCCAAGTAGCTTCGTTGTATCTCAGGAAAAAAAAGCTCAAGAATGTTTAGAGGAATATAAAAACATCTTGCAACATATAAGGTAAAATTCACATTGTCTGGTATCCAACTGAAAATTAGCAGGCACACAAAAAGGAAAATAAGACTCATAATAAGGCCAGAAAACAATCAATAGAAGAGATTCAGAAATGACACTGATAATAGAATTAGCAGCCAGGGATTTAAAAACAATTATTATAACTCAGTTGAAAAATAGGAAAGCATAAGCATAATAAGTATATGTTGAGAAAGATAGAGGAAAGCATAAGCATAATAAGTATAAGAAGAAATAAAAATGATGCAGTTTGAACTTCTGGACATGAAAACTGCAATGTCTGAAAAGACAAATCCACTGGATGGAATTAACAGCAGTCTAGACATTGCTAAAGTAAGGATTAGTGAACTTGAGGACGAGCAATAGAAACTATCCAAAATGAAACATAGGGAGACAAAAGACTGAGATAAAATGAATAGCGCCTCAGTGAGCAGTGGGACGACTTCGAAGAGTCTGATATACATGTAATTGGAGTCCTTGAAGGAGGGGAAGGGATAAAAAATATTTGAAGAAATAATGGCTAAAGTTTTTCAAATTTTAACTTATAAACCTGCAGATCCAAGAAGCTCAATTGACCTTCCAACCCAAGAAAGTTACTCCAAGGCACATAATAATCAAGTTGTTTTAAAATAGTGATAAAGAGAGAATCTTAAAAGGAAAAAAGGGCTTCCCTGGTGGCGCAGTGGTTAAGAATCTGCCTGCCAGTGCAGGGGACATGGGTTCGAGCCCTGGCCTGGGAAGATCCCACATGCCGCAGAGCAACTAAGCCTGTGCACCACAACTACTGAGCCTGTGCTCTAGAGCTCGCGAGCCACAACTACTGAGCCTGCGTGCCACAATTACTGAAGCCCGCACCCCTAGAGCCTGTGCTCCGCAATAAGAGAAGCCACTGCAATGAGAAGCCTGTGCACTGCAATGAAGAGTAGCCCCCGCTCGCCGCAACCAGAGAAAGCCCGCGCACAGCAACGAAGACCCAAAGCAGCCAAAAATGAAAATAAACAAAATAAATAAATTTATTTTTTTAAAAAAAGGAAAAAAATATTTATCATGTACAAAAGAACAAAGAATGACAGCAAACTTCTTATTGGATATAATGCAAGCCAGAAGATGGTGGATTAACATGTAGTAGTACTAAAAGAAAAGAATGATCATTCTGGAGCCCTATACTCAGCAGTATCTTTCATGAATGAAGGTGAAATAAAGACATTTTTGGACATACAAAAGCTAAAAGAACTCACTACAAGCAGACCTGCTCCAAAAGAGATGTTAAAGGAGGAGGTCCTTCAGACAGAAGGAAAATCATGCTAAATGGAAATCTAGGTGCATAAAAAGGAATGAAAAGCACTGAGCACTGGAACTGGTAAACATTTGGGTTAAAAAAAAGGTTTTTTTCTTTTCTTTTTTTCTTTTTTCTTTTTTTTTTTGGTATGAACATTTACTGTGTCACAGGCACTCTACTAGTTGTTTTGCACACATAATTAATATCTTTACATTGACCTTGTAAGGTGGAAATTACTATCTCAGTTTCACTGAAGAGGAAACTTCGACTTGATGGGCTCAAGTCCACACATCCTAGTTAGTGTGGAAGTCAGGGCTGGTAGCCAAGAATGATTCCTAAACACATAGCAAGACTTCAATAAATAGATGTCATTTGAAAATGTGATAAAGGCCATTGCAAAAATCAAATCTGCAAGGTGGTTATGGAATCTGACAACCTCTAGGGCAAGCCTTGAATAAAAAATATTTCTAAAGTTTTTTACATAATATTTCCTGGGGAAGTAAGAGCATGTACAAAAGTAACTCTTGGTTTTAGGACAAAGTGATAGGCTGAGCACACACTGTAATATATGCCCTTGGACACCCCAGATACAGTGGAGTACTATCAGTGGACCAGAAACTAGGAGGATCTCTGAGAAATAATATTGAGATTAGGTAACGACAGTAAAAAATTTCCATTCTGGTGGAGAAATCTATGGGGGAAAAATGGATACATGACCAAAAATCCTCAGCATTTGAGGAAAGTCAATGTCTTGAAAAAGAGAATAGACAAAACAAACAAATAAATAAAAGAACCTACATATAAGGAAACAGAGTTAATAAAGCAGCTAGAACAGGATTTTAAAATAATTAGGAAAAAAAAATAATGTCTAATAGAAACTGGGCTATAGCAAGTTGCCCTATTTTTATTAGGTTTTGAAGGTTTTTGTGGGGTTTTTCTTTTTTAAATGTACAGTAGAGTGTTGTCTGTATAAGTGTTAACTGTAGTGGGATTTTGTTCAGCAAGCCTGAAATTTATACTTTGAAATAAACTACTGGGTTTTTAAAAATAATAATAATAATAATAATTAGGCTTAATATCCCTAGTGAGATAAAGGAAAGCATTGCATCAGTGAAACAAGAAGAGAGGGTTCTAAAACAAGAACAGGCTGTTATGAACCACAATAAATTAGCAATCTTGGAAAGAGAAGTAACTCCTACTTTACAGGAAGGAAAAACTTTTTTGGTGTCAATGGGTAGTGTTTTTCAATTTTCCAATGGGAAAAAAATAATTTTTCTAGTAGCTATAGCCAATCTGATAGAAAATCTGAAAACTATAAAGTAAAAACTACAAAGTTTTAGCAGAACCAAATAGCTAACAAGCTCTTACAGAGGCTGCCTTGTTAACCTTCTGTCCAGTGTGCAAAAAAAAGCAATTATAACAATTAATTTTTCTAAGTGTGTAACGTTCTCTTTAATAGCCAACACAAAATATGGCAAGAGAGACAAGAAGCCTAGCCAACGGTGTCAGGGGCCCACAGAGCTGATTTGATCCATTTAACAGCAATGGATAGGCGTGAAATGCTGTGTGAAGTACCATGCTCTCCTTGACCCTCTTATTATGATGAGCTATGCAAACTAATGCCTGAGAAGGAACAAGAAAATGAAAGATTTCCTAGACTTTTAATGAGCCCTCAAATGAAGGTTTTTGAGGTTGTTTCATATCTCAAAATCAGCAAGAAGAAAATGAACACAACAGTGAAAAAACCCCTAAAGATTCAAATTAAGTAACTGGATTCAAACATGCTGAGACACAAGACTGTTAAGGCTTTGGATTTCTATTGGTTCTGAGGCAACAACTTTCTCTCCTTTGAGCTGAAAAACATCACCCAGAATTCAGGGAGTTGGAGCCATTTGTGTGATCATGAGAAGAACCCTAGAATGCTAATGGCAACTTTACCACACAGGTGGGTGAGTAGGTGTGTGAAGTCCAGGCCGCAATACTCCTGCACACTGACATGGCCCAGAGCCCCAAGGTTTATGGGACCTCAGTTCCCACCTACTGTCCATGAAATGTGATTTTGATAAAGTTTCATAAACTTGCTAAAAGAAGATGATCCAAAATCGGAAAAAGCATCTTATTTAAGTCAGATTGGTCAGTGGTTTATCAAAATAAAACAAATTATTTTTGAAAAACTACTAGTTGATCCTTTTAGGAATCTATAAGCAAGTCCTCCCTATATAGTCTTGATATTAAAATACTGTCATGCCTGCATAATGGTAATAATACTCTCTTCTGGATAATAGGAGTAAGAAACAAACAAGCAGAAATGGGAAAAATGCATTTTTTCCATCTGTACTTGCAAAATACTGGTCCCTATAAAATGCTCAAAGGAAAGAAGAGATTTGTAAACCAATAATTTGGGGTAGTACTATATAATTTAAGTTTCTCTTGGAGATTCAGAATTCACAGTTGAATATTAAAGGCTTTGAGAAGACCTACAGTAAAGAAATTTGTGGATGTTGTTAAACCCAGTATTTCTGAAAATACTGTTCATGGATCTATTTGTCCATCCATCCATCCATCCATCCATCCATCCATCCATCCATCCATCCATCTATACTAATAAGGATTACATCTCATGGAAGTAGTGTTCCATGGAGCACAATTTGGAAAGCATCGTATACTAGAAATATTTTCACTGCTTAGTCTCACTTCTGTGGAGATTTCCTCAATGCCCCAGCCAGAATGACCCACACGGTCTTCTGTGGTCCCATAGAAATCTCCACATACCACTTAGAGGATGGATAAAGAGAATAAACAAAAGTTTGAGAAATAAATTTGATGACTATAATAGCTAATAGTATATGTGTGTCTCCTCAGACTATACACTCTTCCAGGCATGAGGTATTTTCTTATTCATTTTAATATTTTCAGCATGTAGTAGATTGTTAAATACTTGTTCAATCTTCTGGCTACCTTGCCTCTCATCTTTGTTTTTCTCTGTATTCCTGCTGCGTTCTCTTGACGACTGATTTCCTCTGCAGTGTTCCTAGTTTCTGCTTCCCCATGGTTTTGGCTCGTGCTTTGACTTAGACTAGAGTCCACTTTGGCTCTGACTCTATATGATTTTTGAAATCTAGAGTGCACCATTCTTTGATTGCTGACTCTGTGTCTCTTGGTTCAAATTATAAAGAAAAGTCTGGTTTAAACTAAGCAATGTTTTGGCTCTTCTTTAATCAGCTGTCTACCCTTGGTCTAATCAACTGGGCCTGGTCATGTATAATGAAAGGCTGATCCTCTACATGAGTGAGCAGGGTCGTTTGGATGAAGGGAAATCAAGCACGGCTGGAGAATTGACAAGTCCACCCCACTCCACCACCACACGTGTGCCATGCACACTTGCTATACAGATGCCCAGGAGTATCAACATGGATCCATTTAGCCTCTTCAGGTTTTTACCCCCACTTCTCAGAAAGAAGTGAAATAGTGAAGCATTGTACTGTTCAAAAGCCAGATAAGGTTTGAGGGAAGGAGGAGTCCCTGGTAGTTATCAAATGAAATAATTCGCCATTGAGTAATCAAAAGTTAACACTGTACTGAAACATATTATTTAATGTATATTTTTTATTTGTTCAGTATCCACTCCAATGGCTAAAGATGAGTGGACAAAAGGGTTTCAGCTAAAACAATGCTTTCTCCCCAAGCCTAGGATTCCCTGAGTAGTCGTCTAAAACAGCCCAAAGTTCTAGTGCCTAAAAAGTTACCTCCCATAATCACAGTTGGTTTTGAGCAGTTTCGAAGCATATGTGTTGGTTGGAACACATTCTATATTTTTTCTTTAATATTGATCCACTTCGCCACCAACAGAGTTTTTTTAAAAAAACATTTATATTTTTTAAATGATAGAATATTTATTTTTTAGTGTTAGAAGAATAAGAACTCACTAATTCAGGAGCCCAGCGATAAGTTCCCATCCCTTAATTTCAAAGCTAGTCATGGGGATCTATAAACTATTTTCACTGTTTTAAAAGGACTAACAAAAAATCAACATTTGTCCCTAATAAAACTCAGAGGCTGGCTAACACCTCAGTTTTCTTTGCTTTACGCTTAAACATTATTTGCTCAATGATAATACTGACAGTTTTACATTAATCCGAGGATCTGATGGACACCTATAGCCACACAAGTTCAATTTTTCTTTCCTTCTCACATTCTTGCCCCAGTCCCCAGAGAAAAGATCTTATGCTAAGGGCAGCTCTCCTGCAAAAGGCCATGGAGGAAGCTTCCATCCCTCCTTCCTCTTACTTACTTCTTTCCACAGAATGAGGGAGGGAAATCTGTTTGCTAAGGTTAGCAAGAGCCTGACATTGTCTGTTAGGCAGGGTTAGTACGTTGTCTTCTTGGAAGCAGGACCCCAGTCACACGCTTCCTCCTGGAGCTGCCCGTACTCACTCCAAGAGGTAAGACGAGGTAAGCTGAGCAGTCCTGCTGTCTAGGCTTTCCTGATGGTCTGGGAGAGGCTGGGCTGAGGAACGGGGGTGGTAAGTGAGGATGGCGCAGACATGCTTAGCTCCCAGGTGGTGGATGAGCACCCCGGTCATGTTTTCTAAGATGAATAAAGGGATGCACTTGGTGTTCACTCAACTCAGTACTTTGCATTTATTCAAAGTCAGCCAAAATGTGAAGGAAAGTGGTATCTAGTAGGATTTAAGCACCATCCCCCTTCTTTCTTTTGTTTTTTTTAACATCTTTATTGGAGTATAATTACTTTACAATGGTGTGTTAGTTTCTGCTGTATAACAAAGTGAATCAGCTATACATATACATACGTCCCCATATCTCCTCCCTCTTGCGTCTCCTTCCCACCCCTCTAGGTAGACAAAAGGCACCGAGCTGATCTCCCTGTGCTATGCGGCTGCTTCCCACTAGCTATCTATTTTACAGTTGGAAGTGTATATATGTCCATGAGACTCTCTCACTTTGTCCCAGCTTACCCTTCCCCCTCCCCGTGTCCTCAAGTCCATTCTCTACATCTGCGTCTTTATTCCTGTCCTGCCCCTAGGTTCTTCATAACCTTTTTTTTTTTTTTTTTTAGATTCCATATGTATGTGTTAGCATACAGTATTTGTTTTTCTCTTTCTGACTTACTTCATTCTGTATGACAGACTCTAGGTCCATCCACCTCACTACAAATAACTCAATTTTGTTTCTTTTTATGGCTGAGTAATATTCCATTGTATATATGTGCCACATCTTCTTATTGGGGGAGGGAGAATTGACACTTAATAAATGGAGTGTGATAGATGAAGTTTTTAAAAACATTATATCCACTTGGGAAGAGAGGGCTTAAAAGGTGGTCTTTGGTGAAAAAAGTTTAGAAAACACTGATCAAGTCTAATTATTTCATTTCTCAGACCAGAAAGCTGAGATCCATAGCACTTAAGTCAAGGTAAGTCATATTTTCAGTGAGTAGCAGAGCCAGATCTGGAGCCCATATCTCTTGGCCACACTCTATAGGGTCTCTTTCTGCCCCAGCACCATGTCTCAAATTCAGCTGGTGAATTGGGTCAGGAGGATCTTGGGAATGTAACATTATTTGAACTAATGCTTCTGATCATCAGTCTACAAGAAGCAATTTGGGGACCAGACTCCTGAACACATTGGTTTATAACTCTGCCTGCACATATGATCCACTTGGGAAACTTTTAAAAATCCCAATGTCCAGGTGACATCCCAGACCAATTAAATGAGAACGCAGGAGGTGGGACATAGGCACCACTAGTTTTAAAAGCTCCCCAGGTGATTCCAATGTGCCCAGTAGAGACGCACTGCCCTTACATTTTCCTCAGTAAAGACAGATGCAAGGGTTTTGATTAAGAATTACTTTAACCTCAGCCAGCTAAAGGGCAATTAAGAAGCACTTAAAATTAACTCAACTCCCACCAGCACAATGCCTCGTGCATAGAGATAATCAATAAATATTTGTTGATGTAGGAAGATGTGACACTTAAACATCAGCTTTGACTTAAATAAACCACCAAAAATAAGAGTTTCTCTTTATTGAAATTTTAAGAGAATTTGGATTGGTGAGGCAGACTGGAGCCTGTTCTCTTGAACACAACCTTTGTGGAGAACAAAAAAACCTCATTCACTCTGTGGGAGCTCAGAATTTGTTCCTGAAATCTACAAAGACCAGACAGGAACTAAATTTGGGTGATTCTCTCTCCCTTTCTGTTCTTCAAATGGTCCCTTTTTAAAACAGAGAAGACATTTTAGCTAACTGCCCCCCTTAATCCCAAAGAAAGGGATTGATGGATTCAATGTATCTCCCCTTAAGAGTGGTCATGGCGAGCAGATGAAAGCTGATACCAAGAAGGCTTTAGGTAGAGAGGAACAGTTATTTTCTGTCTTCTCTGGGATTGGGGTCACTGGTAGGATGGGAAAGGACCCTGAACTGGGCACCAGAAAGTCAAGCCTTTCATTTTTTTTTTTTTGCTGTTAGATAGCTCTGTGATCTTAGAAGTAAAAATCTCTCTGACATCAGTTTTCTCACTTGCCAAATGGTGATACCTCTTTATTTTCCAGTTGTGTGTGATAATCAAACTAAGTAGAAAATTGGACTGTTGTGTGAGAAACATAATATTTTCTAAAGATATAACCAATCTGGACCTTGGAAAAGTTGATATTCAATCTATTATTCAAGAAAACAAAAGGTACACATCTATACATTCATTGAACAAAACCTAATGAGGAATGACCAATGTTGGATGCTGCTCTAGGAACTGGAGATACAAGGGTGATTTAGAGAGACATGCTGCCTGACCTCAGGTTGTATACTGTACTAAGAAATAAAGGAGATTACACAGAGCAGTCAGCCTTCACTGGGTTATCTTGCAGTAACAACCCCCCAGATCTCAGGTGGCTTACAATCACAACTGCTTTTTTTATTTTTCATTTATGTTATATGATGTAGGTGGTGACTTTGCCCACATGCCTTTTAATTCTGAGATCCAGGCTGAAAGAGAAGACTTCACATGGGCTATGTTGTTCCCATGACCACGGCAAAGCAGTTGAGCTGGTGCACACACCTGAAGGCTTGTAAAGCTTCCATCAGACACAACATATACTGTATTCCCTTCTACTGGCTACAGCAAGCCATGTAGCCAAGCTTGCCATCAATGGGGCAGGCAAGGGTATGAAACCCAGCAAGTGGCAGCAGGGTGGGATGTGTAATCCTTATGCAGAGCCATGGCAGCAGGCAGGGATGTATAATCCTTATGCAGAAGCAATGAATAACTGAGAGGGTTAATAGAGTCTGTCCCACAGCAGGCACTGTGGCAGTATCAAGATGGTGTGGTAAGCTGTGGTAAGGAAAGCTTAGGGTATCATGGAAGGCCAAAGGAAGGCCATCTAACTCTGATAAAATTGGGGATTGTGGGAAGGCTTCCCAGAATGCGTAGGAATCAGCCAAGTGAATGAGGTTGAAGGCGGGGGAAATGTTTTAGGCAAGGGAAAAAAAAAATACATGTATGAAGGGTCCTGGGCAGGGAGAAATATGGCATATTTTTATTCTGGAGCATGGAATTGAAGGGTGGCGTAGCGATAACTAAGGCTGGAGGATTTGGGACCTTATGAATAGGATGCCCACACAACTTATCTTCCACTATATCTTCCCAATGTAACCACTTTTGGAGTGAAAGGAGACACTGTTAATACATATACAGGAACAACAGGCAAGAATCAGGACTATCTCAGGCAAACCAGGGAGAAGTTCATCTGACTAACAAGCCCATGTTACTCCTTGGACTTGATCCTATGGACAAGCCCTTGAAGGGTTTTAAGCAAGGAAGAGGCAGGAAACTCATTCTGACTATAATGTGGAGGATAGGTTGGCAGGGGGATGAACAGAGTCAAGGAGACCATAGATCCTAGTAACAATTCAGGTGAGAGAAGATGGAGGGATGGACACACATGCACACACACGTGCACACACACACAGACACAAGTGTTATCTGTTATATATAAAAGATGGGCTCATTTCTGCCAAATGAAATATTCATGGCCTACGAAAGTCCCATAAAGTCATATGTTTGTTTCCAGAGTCATCAGGAACAAAAGGAGAGGCTAACATCTTCAGATCATAATATACAGTCTAATAGACATAATATACAGTCTAAGGAATATTTTGGTGACTATGGGAGTCCTTCCAGTCACTAAACACGTGAGAAAGACTCAAAAACACTTATACATGACTTTTGGTGCCAAGAGACTGGCTTTCCCTGAGGATTTCTAAGGTAAAATATCGTTACTATGCACATCCAGCAGAAATACCATCATGCTTTGTGCCCAAGACAGCTCAGAATTGCGGTGGGTTCCAGCTGTTTGGATTGGTAGCACTATTGATTCATGTCTGAGATCTGCTGGGTGTTTATGCTGAGAGCCTAAAGTGAAAGGGGTCAGCATTATTGTTTGGACCCTTTCAGCTGGAGCATCTTTAAAATGAACACCCTTGCTTCTCTGTGGTTCCAGATAACCAGCCAAGGTTGGGGAAGATTAGTTTGTGAGGTTGCATTGCCTTCTGGGTGAGAACTTGGAGGTGAGTAGAGATTTCTAAGTGAGCAGCTCTGATCAGGGAGAATTAACCCTAACTGTGGGCAGAACAGAAAACAGACAAGGAATGATTCAAAGGCTCAATGATTCTCCCCACCACCGAGATGATATCATTCCTTTCATGTCAGGCTTGGTTTTCTTTCTCTCTCTGTATCTCTGTTGTTGTGTTTGTTTGTTTGTTTTTGCCTGCTTTTTTTTTTTCTTAACACATATTCCATTCTAGCAGCCATATACAGAGGTCTTTGAAATAAAAGTGTGGCAAGAATATCCATCCATTTATGCCAAGTTCTAACTGGCTGCTGCAATTGCATTCTTTCATGATCTTATTCCCATCAAACACAACACTGTACATGGATGCCCTCTTTTGCTTATTTTGCAATTTTGTAGCTCTGACATGACCACGGTGCTACACTAGGCAACTCTCTCCCTCGTTTCTGCCCCCTCTTTTCCTCCCAGGACCTTCCCAGCCAGGCTTTACAGCTGTTATAATCCCACAGAACTTCCTGGTCCACATTTCCAGCCCCCTTATCTTTTTGCCATGAGCAGCTCCATTGCTGACCCTCTTGCTCCTTCTCCTTTTCTACCAGCCGGCCTTATACAGTTCTCAAAATATTTCAAAGCAAACACGTTTGAATAATAATGATAGCTCCCACTTTCTGACAGCTTGCAGTGTGACAGAATGAGCAATGAGCTCTTTGCCCAGACTGCTTGTTCCATCCTCACCACAGTCAATGAGGCAGGTGCTTTTACTAGCTTTGTTTTATAGAATTGAAAACTGAAGTCAAGTACAGAGCCATAAAGTGTAGAACTGGGTAGCTAAAACACCAGTTTCAGTGCTCAACATAGTGTGTGTGTATGAGTTAGAATTGTGTATGGCTGCAAGTAACAGGAAGAAAAAAAACAATTTCAGTGTTTTAAGTAGGGGTTTACTTTTCTCATATTGCAAGAAATCCAGAGGTAGTAGTTGCCCCATTGGTTCAGCAACAAAGCAATATGAGGATTGATGTCTTCCAAGATGCCCACACAGCTACAGTGACACATCTACCTTCAGAGTTGGAAGGAAAAGGACTTACTTCTTAAGAATCTTTGTCTTATATGGATCAATGGAACAGAATAGAGAGCTCAGAAATAAACCCACACACAGTCAATTAATCTTTGACGAAGGAGGCAAGAATATACAATGGGAAAAAGATAGTCTCTTCAGTAAGCGATGCTGGGAAGGCTGGACAACCACATGTAAATCAATGAAGTTAGAACACACCCTCTCACCATACACAAAAATGAACTCAAAGTGGCTTAAAGACTTAAACATAAGACATGACACCATAAAACTAGAAGAGATCATAGGCAAAACATTCTCTGACTTAATTGTTCCAGTATTTTCTTAGGTCAGTCTCCCAAGGCAATAGAAAGGAAAACAAAAATAAACAAATGGAACCTAATCAAACTTACAAGCTTTTGCACAGCAAAAGAAACCATAAACAAAATGAAAAGACAACCTAAGAATGTGAGAAAATATTTGCAAATGATGTAACTGACAAGGGCTTAATTTCCAAAATATACAAACAGCTCACACAACTCAACAACAAAAAAACAAACAACCCAACCCAAAAATGGGCAGAAGACCTAAGCAGACATTTCTCCAAAGAAAAAATAGAGATGGCCAATAGGCACATGAAAAGATGCTCAACATCACTAATTATTAGAGAAATGCAAAGCAAAACAGTGAGGTATCACCTCACACTGGTCAGAATGGCCATCATTAAAATGTCGACAACTAACAAATGCTAGAGAGGGTGTGGAGAGAAGGGAACCCTCCTGCACTGTTGGTGGAAATGTAAGTTGGTGTAGCCACTATGGAAAACAGTATGGAGGTTTCTCAGAAAACTAAGAATAGAATTACCATACAATCCAGCAATCCCATTGCTGGGCATATATCCAGACAAAACAATAATTCAAAAAGATACATGCACCTCTAATGTTCATAGCAGCACTATTCACAATAGCCAAGACATGAAAACAACCTAAATGTCCAACAACAGATGAATGGATAAAGAAGATGTGGTGCATATATACAATGGAATACTACTCAGCCATTAAAGAAAAAGAATGAAATAATGCCATTTGCAGCAACATGGATGCAACTAGAGATTATGATACTAAGTGAAGTAAGTCAGAAAGAGAAAGAGAAATACTATGTGATATCACTTCTATGTGAAATCTAAAATATGACACAAATGAACTTATCTACAAAACAGAAGCAGACTCACAGACCTAGAGAACAGACTTGTGGTTGCCAAGGGGGAGAGGGTTGGGGGAGGGATGGGATGGGAGGTTGAGGTTAGCAGATGTAAGCTTATATGTGGAATGGATAAACAGCAAAGTCCTACTGTATGGCACAGAGAACTATATTCAGTATCCTATGATAAACCATAATGGAAAAGAATATTAAAAAAGATGTATATATATGTATAACTGAATCACTTTGCTGTACAGCAGAAATTAGCACAACATTGTAAATCAACTATACTTTAATAAAAAGATGTCTAAAAAAATCTTTGTCTTTTGGGGAAGGGAACTATCCCTCAATCCTAACCCCCCACTCTTTGCCCTCAGCCACTACCACCACCAGCAAATTTCCCTTACTTCTCATTGTCTAGAACTGGGCAACACTCCCTGCCATCATAGATCATTTACTGTCCAGTGGTAAAGAGTTTTCCAGGACTGATTTAGATAAATAATAATTTGTTCCTTAGAGTTGGGGTGGAGAACTATACTCTGTGAGCTTAAGGTATCTCTCCCCAATAACTGAATAGACTGGGATTACGTTGCAGGGAAGAATGGGTGGAGATGACTATTGGAGAGGCAATTACAGCATCTGCCTACTCAGTGGGTATCATTTCCCAATCCCTTTAGAGTAGAGAGGAATCAATTCCAGGTGTATTCTCCATGTGAATTTTCACTATGGCAGCTGGATTCAGGTAGATGGCCTTTGTGGACAGCATAAAATAAGTCTAAATCCTGGGTATGGTCAGTCAAATTTTTGAAAAACAGCTTGCCTCCATTCCTACAAATAGAGTGTCTGATTCAAAGGGCACTCATCAACATATTTTAAGAACCCTAAGTACTTTGTGGGATTCACTGCAAGCTGATTCTATGGTCATATGAAACACCAAAGACTTAATATATTCCCCTAGCTCATTTTGATCTCTGATTATCTGATATGTTTATTAAAGAACAATTGATCATCTTGTCAGCCAATGGACTAGTCATCATTTTTCTGGTTTTCTACCCAATAGCTATTTTCTTCTTCCTTGGGAGGTAAAATGCCCAGCAAAAAGATTCAATCTTCCAGCCTCCGTTTGAGGCTACCAGAATGTGGATGTGAATCCTTGAGATACAGCAACCATCTTGCAACAGTGAAGCAGCAAGCATGAAGAAGACACCAGTACTAAGGGGGGCAGAGCAGAAAACTAGAAGGTTGCTGAGACGTTGGTGACATCACATAGCTGCTGAACAGGTCTGGATAAAGGAATAGGCCTTGGGATAAAGGAAACCTTGGATCTCATTCTAAGAAGTAATCTTCATTTAAAACTAGTGCCTAGCCCATAGTGGATGTAAGCGGTCAGCCCTAAATGACTTTTTGGGCTCAATGCTCCTTCATTGGCCCCTCTTCCTTAATAAGGAGATCATCACTGACAACCCCTCAGCTTAGTGTCTGACCTGTAGTGAACACTCAGAAAATAATATCAATTTGGAAGTTATTTAGGTTATCTGTTTCATTTTCACTATCTTTAAAATAATGGGACTATTATTCTGCTGAATGGTCAGGATTAACTGAAATGACATATATGAAGCAGCTGGAACATTCAGTCATTTATTCAACAAGCATTAAGCACTGAGCATCCACTATGGGCCAGGCACTGTTCTAGACACTGAGGATGGCAGAGAGGGACCCTGTTTTCATCTAGGGGGGGACACCCAGACCATAAACTACAAACGTGTGAGCCAACCAGATTGTGTCCACTGGTGATTAACGTAATTGAGAAACCAAGACAGGTGCTGGGATAGAAGTGTGAGCAGAGGTTTATTTCAGTCTGCGTCAGGGAAGGCCTCAGGGAGGAGGTGACATCTCTTTTAAATGACAAGAGAATCCAAAGGGAGGCATTGAACTCAGTAAATATAGCCATTCTATTATTTATTTACATCATTTTCTCACTTAAACCTCACAACAACTTTATTATAATATTCTCATTTTACACATTGGGAAAATGGAGGTCTGGGGAGGTTAAGTAAATTGCTTGAGATTACAAGGCAAATAAGTGGCAGAGCCAGCATTTAAATGGCTATTTAGCCTGAACTAAGACCTAGATTCCAACACTCCTGAAGGGAAAGCCATTTTTGTGCTGTTGTAAGTACAAGCATAAGAGAGGGAGTCTCTTGGGCTGGTGGGCCTCAGTAAGGGTTGGGACCAAGCTTTAGGAATAACTGAATCAGAGTAGCCAGGGCACAGGGGCCTTGCCTAGCGTTCTGGACATCTCTGGTCCCCGGCTGTCTGATGAACAGGATGGGGAGCTTGATGAGATTCCAAAGCATCACCAAGATGGCCTGCATCCCCAGAGACTCTGGAAAGATATGCCATCCATTCTATCCCAATTGCCAACCTCACGCTAAGATCACTTTTGTCATATCAACCAGTGCAGCAATTCTCAGGAGACGTAAAGGTCATCCTGCCTGATAAGCAGTTAATGAGGAAGAAGAAATCTTGAGAAGGAAATCTTGATGTCACTGCACCCCCTTAAAACTCTAACATTCCTTTCTTCATTCAACAAGTATTTATTGAGCACCTACTGTGTGCCAAATACAGTGATGAAAAGAACAGTCAAGTCCTCGTTTTCATCAAGCTTTCATCCAGAATAGGAGAAGGAGACGGAAATAAACAAGGAAATCTTGGTAATAAAGTGCTGGGAGGAAAATACAGTTGAGAAATGAGAGGGGACGGGGTGGGAGGGCTACATCCGAGAGGTGGCAGGGAGGACATGGGAACTGAGGCCTGAGGGCAGAGATGACAAGGAGGAACCAGCCCTGGGAACATTCAGGGAATGTGTTCCACGGTCCCACCCAACCTCAGCCCAGCCTGAGGAAAGAGAAGCCTGGCCACATTCAAGAGACATAAACAGCAGGCCACCAGACCTGGACAGTATGAGTCAGGCTGGAAGGAGCGAAATGAAGTGGAGGAGCTAGAGCAGGGCCAGGTCATGGGACCTCATTGGCTGCAGTGAAAAAGAGGAACTGACTCAGTCTGGCAAAAAGCCATCGGGGTGCAGCTGTGGAGAGCACTGCCATGTGCTCCTTGTGCTTGGAGAATTTGGGGGACTCCAGGCCCTCCCCCCCACTTACCCACTGAGGGGCTGCGATGAAGGCCTTGGTGTCCCCTTCTGTTGTGTCTGTGACAGATTCCTGCTAAGATAACTGGCGTAGGAATGAAGCTGTCTGCACGGCGTGGGGCTCCATCTTCTCACCCTGCGCGGCCATCCATCACGGGGAGGTGACAGACACTCCAGGAGGTGCGAAGCCAAGTGAAAAATATCCCTGTATTTCCTTCTGTACTTCAGCATATGTATGTCAGGAAACAAGCTTTTTCCTCACCAGCCTGTCCCACAGCCATCCTGAGCTCCTCCATGGTGAAAGGACGTGGATTTTTCATGCTAAACTGGTAGAAATACACTGGAAACTGATTGCAGCAAGTCCTTGGTCCAGCCCATGGAGTTATTTGTTGAGAATATCCTTGGGTATAAAATGCCCTTCTGAGGTTCTGTCTCTTATCAGAAGTTGTCCCATGATACACTCAAGAACCAGAAAGGTCAGATATTTTAGTCCAAGCCCATCTCTAATTAATTGCCATATTTATGTTGAAATAGATCAATAGCCAAGTTCAACCTCAAGGTACAATATGAGCTATTACAATATCAGTGCAACATGAAGGGAGCTGCAATACGTGGGTCAGACAAGCCACTTACATTGAACCCAGCACGTGACGAGAAGCTTTTTGTCTAATAAACATTTATTTTCAGTGTTGAAAATGAGAAGGTCGCCCTCAGGTTCCACCCCCAGCTAAGCTCTGGGCCCAAAGGGAGCAGACGGAGCCCGGTGAAACCTTGGGCTCCGCAGAGCAGTAAGATGAACCAGCCAGCTGGAACCACAGCCATGGCTCTGAGGCAGTTTGTCTTCTGAAGAGGAAAAAATAGATAAAAATGAACAACTCCTTCACGACCTATACATATTCTTTTGTATTTCACAATTATTTTTAAAATGTCTTTTAAACGAGCCATACTTGTGGGAAAGCGGAACCCTAGCAAGGTGGATTGGGACAAAATTGGATTGAGAAGAAATGTTAACATCTTTACAAGAATACTGACTTTGCTGGATGGTCCCAAGGACAAGAAGTCCTCCCCACAGAAGCAGCTGGCAGGGCAAGGGGCAGCACTCAGTCCCTGATTCTGTCTGAAATTGCAGCTTTAAAATTCTTTTACTTTAGATTTTTCACTCTGGTTCTGTTTTCTGGAGACATTTCTAAGATGCAAATGTTCTTAGGAAAGAGTAATCAACTTCCACCAACTACCAGGTTATTAATGAAGAATTTAGGCAGAAAATATGACTTCATACAGGAGCGGGCAACTTGTGTGCACGTGTATGTGTGTGTGCTTGCTTGTACCCTCATCTGTGAGTACGTGTGTATAACTGTGTGTGTCCCTGTGTATACGTGCACTCTGTGTATGTGTCAGTGCGTGGACATGTCTCTGTGTGTGTGGTTGTGTGTAGTATATGTGTATGTTCCGAGTAGCTCTGGGCTAGGAGTCCAGATAATAGGATTTTCTAATTGGAGCAAATTACATGCCTTCTCTGTCCTCAGTTTTCTTATCTGTAAAACCAGGAGATCAGACAACATCTTTCAGGGCTCTTCATGCTCAAATGCTCTATGATCCTGTAAAACTATGTAAAGAGAGACAGGAGACCCAAATCCCAGCCCTACTCTTTACAATTTCATCCAAAGCCAGTCTTTCCTGGCATGTGTAATAAACTTTATTGTCTCATTAGAAATTAGATGATTACTTCCATCTCTTATCAATAAGAAGCACAGATCATTCAATAATTGTGGAGAAAATCCACACAGATAACAACTTTTTTAAAGGCAGGCAGCAAAATGAGTGACATCCCTCTGTGATTTTTTTTTTTAATTTTTATTTATTTATTTATTTATGGCTGTGTTGGGTCTTCGTTTCTGTGCGAGGGCTTTCTCCAGTTGCGGCAAGTGGGGGCCACTCTTCATCGCGGTGCACGGGCCTCTCATCATCGCCGCCTCTCTTGCTGCGGAGCACAGACTCCAGACACGCAGGCTCAGTAATTGTGGCTCACGGGCCTAGTTGCTCCGCGGCATGTGGGATCCTCCCAGACCAGGGCTCGAACCCATGTCCCCTGCATTGCCAGGCAGACTCTCAACCACTGCGCCACCAGGGAAGCCCCCTCTGTGATTTTTAATTTCTCTTCTGCACTTTCTGAAAGAGTTGTTGAGTATGTTTCTGAGAATAGATGCAAAACTCTTCCACCCTATTCTGTGGTACCTCTTCAGGGAGGAAATGATATGTCAGAGCCCCAGGTGGACCTCCGTACGTGAAGGCTCCTGAACAAACATAGAACCGGGTTATATCTGAGGAAAAGGGAAGGTGGAGTGACGGGAGATTGTCACAGCTCCCTTCCTTCCAATTTACAAAGAACAGAATATTTTTCAAATCATACTTATCCAAACTGGTCTTTGTTTCAATTTTATTTATCATACTACTTGTATGATTCTCAGGGTTGCCCATTTATAACTATATGATCTTGGGCACATTTCTTAACCTTTTTGTGCCTCAGTTTCTTCATACATGAAATGGGTATAATAATTGTACGCACCTTATACGGTTGGTGTAAGGTTTAAATGAGTTATTTTGTTTAAAGCCCTTAGAATAGGGCACCTACTAAACATTATATACTTGTTAGTTATTGTGTCTAATTTTGGCATTCAAAATATGAATCTTCTTCACACTAGTGAAGTGTACATTGGAAAGAGTAGACTTGGGAAACAGGAGCCAGCAAATTCCAGGATTGCTTTCTCTCTGCTTTTTTTTTTTTCTTTTTTTTTTTTTTATAGCTACTTTATTTATTTATTTATTTATTTGGCTGTGTTGGGTCTTCGGTTCGTGCGAGGGCTTTCTCTAGTTGCGGCAAGTGGGGGCCACTCTTCATCGCGGTGCGGGGACCGCTCTTCATCGCGGTGCGCGGGCCTTTCACTATCGCGGCCCCTCCCGTTGCGGGGCACAGGCTCCAGACGCGCAGGCTCAGTAGTCGTGGCTCACGGGGCCAGCTGCTCCGTGGCATGTGGGATCTTCCCAGACCAGGGCTCGAACCGGTGTCCCCTGCATTAGCAGGCAGATTCTCAACCACTGCGCCACCAGGGAAGCCCGCTTGTCTCTGCTTTTAATCAATAAACTATAATTCCATATTTGCATTCCTACATACTTAACACAAGCTGGGGGCCAAGTGCCTGCAAAACTGACAGATGTATTGTGTTTCCTGGGATGCTTACAATAGATTTCCTTGGCCACAAGCCACACCCATCCCAGGGAGCTTAGAGAAGCCTATGATCCTTATTGCCTCCTTCACTTCATCAACCTGATATAATTCAGAAATGATAACTCCCTGCAGCTTTTGAGCAAATAATGCGATTAATTTTACTAGTGTAGAAATATGAGTCTTTTTAATGCCACACTGATTTTCAATAGCCAGGAAAAGCATTTTCCTATATGCTGGTCTGGGCTGTCCTGGATGAAACACTTCCCTCCCGCACCCACTGGGTGTGGCTTCAGGCCCCCTTGCTGGCCTCTGCTCCGCCCACTCATTCTCTTTAACCAACGTAATTGTTGCAGTAGCAGGATGAAAATGCAGTCATAATATAGATGTATCTAAATAGAATGTTCTTTGTTTCTCTATGAATTAACTCAGTGTAGCTCTCAATGCCATGTTTCCATGTGCAGCTAAAAACTTTGTCGTCAAATAACTCAGTTTCCCCCTCCTACACTGTTGGTGAGAATGTAAACTGGTGCAACCACTATGGAAAACAGTATGGAGGTTCCTCAAAAAACTAAAAATAGAGTTGCCATATGATCCAGCAATCCCACTCCTGGGCATATACCCAGACAAAACTATAATTCGAAAAGATACATGCACTCCTATGTTCATAGCAGCCCTATTTACAAAAGCCAAGACATGGAAACAACCAAAATGCCCATAAACAGATGACTGGTATAAGAAGATATGGTACATATATACAATGAAATATAACTCAGTGATAAAAAAAGAATGAAATATTGCCATTTGCAGCAACATGGATGGACCAAGAGAATATCACACTAAGTGAAGTAAGTCAGACAGAGAAAGGCAAACACCATATGATATCACTTATATGTGGAATCTAAAATACGACACTAATGAACATATCTATGAAACAAAAACAGACTCACAGATATAGAGAAAGGACTTGTGGTTGCCAAGGGGAAGGGGGGTGGGGGAGGGAAGGATTGGGAGTTTGGGATTAGTAGATGCAAACTAGTATATACAAGATGGGTGAACAACAAGGTCCTACTGTATAGTACAGGGAACTATATTCAATATTCTGTGATAAACCATAATGGAAAAGAATATGAAAAAGAATATATATGTGTATAAGTCACTCTGCTGTACAGCAAAAATTAAACACAACATTGTAAATCAACTATACTTCAATAAAATTTTTTTTAAAAGTCAAAATAACTCAGTTCCCCTCTGATTGTGCCCTTGGGCTAGATAATATGCCTAACTCAAAATTCTCCCTCCTTTAGGAGTGAGAGTTTATGACCACAGACTGTTGCCCTGACTTTAGAGTGAGGCATTTTTACCCTTCTGCCCTCCTCAGCCCCCTCCACCCGTACTGAGGAATAAATGGTCCCTCCTGTTCCACTTTGCTTTCAATGCCAGTCTTTACTTATGGTTCTGATGTTCCCAGCTGACGCAACTTGCAGCCTGCTGTCACTGAACTGTCAACACAGGGGATTTCAAATCTCTGTCACAGGCAGAGAGGGGGGTGAACAAGCAGATCAGCTCCATGGAATCCCCCCACCTCTGACTTGGCCCTGTGAAGCTGCTGGTCTTCTAAGGCTCAGCCAAGTCCAGCATCAGATCTGCAGCTAGAGGGGACTACCCCACAGCCCAGGACACAGGAAACGTCAACCCGCACTCTCCACCGTCAGGATTGAGTGTCACTCTCAAACCTCAACTACCTTCCAAGTTCATCCCCTGTGATCCTGGCGACTTTTTGGATGCTCTCCAGGTCCCAGAATTGAGAGAGCCCAGGGCCGAGGGCGGATAGAAGGGTGTGAGTGCACCTCTGTGTCAGGATATAGCACATCCTCTTTGCCCAAACCCACCAGACACACATTTCTATTTTAAGGCTTGTGTGGAACCAGCTGGGCTCTGTAAGTGACTATTCTTTCCTCAAGACAGTGCCTCCTGCCCGTTCTGTAGGATGTTTTTCCCCTGCCACCTCCTTCAATGAAAAACAGACAGGGCCATAACTTTTCTGATCAATCTTGGCCAATAAATCCTCTGGTCATCTTAGTCCTCAAAAAGTCTCATACTAATAATAAATGTGTCTTGTCTTAGCTAATAATAAAAAGCCTGAACTTTATTTCAGGCTACATCTTCTTTCCTCATGCAACTGGATCTTGCTACAAGTGAAAGCCTGTGGTGGCAGAGGAGCTGAGGGCTACCCTACACAAGCTGTTTCCTTACCCTATTCAGTCTGGTGGTCTCAGTTTCTGACTCCTTGTCAGAAAGCAAGCAGGAACCGTATTACTTGACTGGCTTCTACATGGTGTTGGTTTGTCCTGTTGGTACAGATGGTTAAAACCAACTCTTTCTTTTGGACAACCCCCCACCCCCATCTTCCATTCCTCTGCATCATCTGTGACAGGTCACTTACAAGGCCTCCTGCAGTCCCTGCACACGGGTGGTACACCTCCAGGCTTATCCAACCTAGCTCTCTTCACCTCTGCATAGGGTCTTCTTGGATGTGTTATGGATTGAAATGTGTTCCCCCTCCAAAAAATAAGATATGTTGAAGTTCTAACCTCCAGTACCTCAGGATGTGCCCATATTTGAAAGTAGGGTGTTTACAGATGTAATCAAGTTAAGATGAGTTCATACCGGATTAAGCTGGGCCCTAAATCCAATTACTAGTGTCCTTATAAGAAAAGGGAAATTTGGACAATGACACACACAGGGAGAATACCATGTGACCACAGTAGAGATTGGAGTTTTGCTGCCACAAGCCAAGGAAGGCCAAGGATTGAGGGCAACCACCAGAAGCTAGAGACCAGATTCTCCCTCTGAGTCCCCAAAAAAGAATCAGTCCTGCTGACACCTGGATTTTGGACTTCTAGCCTCCAGAACTATGAGAGAATAAATGTCTGTTGTTTTAAGCCACTCAGTTTATGATGCAGCCCTAGGAAAAAACACATGCAAATTCTCCTGAGACCGAGCTCCTTCTGTGCAGGGATTATAGCTTCCTTATTTTGCATCCCCCAGCCTCATTCAACATGATATCTAGAACACAGGTATTTCATTTAATCTTGAATGAATGAATGAGATCTACATGATTGGAGAAAACACTCAGATATTTGGTGATGATTGGATGGCTACTTGAACAGTTTGCTTTTCATTTTGCCAATTTGGTCTCATACAAAAGAGCCATTCAGTTGCAAAACTCTTTATAAGTCAAGAAAGAAATGCATTATTTATTTAATTAAAATAAACCCTTGTTAACTAAGTTTTATATTAGTTAAATTATTTAACAACCCAATTATTTTCCTTGTATGCTGCCCCTATTTAAATAAATCTCTCCTTTAAAATAAGTGATACATAAAATTACCATTCACTGAATTTTGAATACCTTTTTTAAAAAGAGACACATCATGGATGCCACTAGTAATTAGTAAACTAGTGCTAATCCACAGAACTGCTATTTTCTTGCTTGCCTTCTTAGTCTCTCTTTCTTTTGTTTTTTCAAATTCTTTTCAAATTAAAGCAACCTTATAGATTCCTAGCAGTCTGAAAGCTTTGCTTGGTTGACTCTTCCAGGAAACTCTCACATCTATGCAAAATGATCATTACTGTCCCAAGGATGGGATGCAACAGCGTTTCTTCTTTTCCCTTTCGTACTCCTTTGACCTCCTTTCTTGCTTCTTTCTATGGTAAACATGTTTATGTTATCAGATGCAAGAACCTTGAAATCATATGAGCCCATAATATCAATACAGCATCAGGAAAGGAGGGGGAACCGAGGTCTGCCTTTTTTGCTGAAATTCATCTCCACTCAGTTTGGTACGCTGAAAAGAGCAGGAGAGGCAAATCAAGCAGACATATCATCAGCCCTTTTTTCACCAGATTCCTCAAATAATGTAATTACAAATTAATAAATCCAAAGGCAAAAGCTCCAACTGCCCAAGACATTCGAGACCCTGGGCAATCTGTTCTCTAGCCAGTCAACATGTAATGCAGGGGGAAATCGTCCTTGTGATATCACAGAGCTAACAGGGTAGAAGTTGCAGACAAAGGATGTGATTTAATTGGTAGGGGATAAATAGGCTTGGTGGATTTCAGCTTCTCCACCAGGAAGGTGGGTCACTGAGGTAACATACTTTTAATTAAGGAAGTTTCAGAGGCTTCTTTATCACATGGGTAAACAATTTCTTAGAATAATATAGAGGTTGTCAATGATTCTTTTATGTTCAAAAAACCCTATATTGTGCTGTAGGTCAATGAGAAGCTGTGGAAGGTGAGATCTGTTCAATACTCATGGCCTAAGGTCTGCAGAAATTTCCATAATATAAGGAAGATTCCTACAGGGACGAGAATGCTAAACTGCAGATTTTTTTTCTCCTGGCTATCTCTGCACCTTTGCTTCATCTTCCATAAACATTGCTAACCACATGGATGGCTAAATTGCTTTCTTTTAAATAAACCCAGGAATTAAAATTAAAACTTTGGCCAATCAATCTATCTTAATAAAAAAAAAATCATATCAACCCAAGCGTGCATCAGACAGTAGGGGGAAAAATTGTGTGGATAGAATGAGATTTTGAAGTGCAGTTACAGAAGAGGCAGCTGTTTATTTGCTTATCTCCTATCTTGGAATCTTGGACTTGAGCTCTATAAATGCCCGGTAGGCTATCGGGTTCTTTTACCCATGGCTGCACCCACCAAGCACAAGATGATGGCACTTAAGGCATAGCCATTTCAGCCTGAAACATGGTGGCCCTGCAACCAACAAGCACCATTGCTACCAGAGAAAGGATTCATGTAGAATCCTTTGCCCTGTATTTATTTTATTTCCACTGTTGTTCCAAACCAACTGTTGTTGGGGCTCTAATGGTCAAATAAATATTCTAAAACAAATCATATTTTCTTAGTTTTCTTTCAAACCATGGCTGCACATCCAGGTCTTTGGTGTCCTGGGCCCATCAAGAGAACATGCTGTTCTTAGTAAAGGCAAAAGCATAATAGGAAATTCTACCCAATTTAATATCTGGTCAAGATTAGCTCAAAATGAAGACTTCTCACACAAGAGCAACAGATTCCATTCAGGTAAGTTTGATCAAGCACAGCACTTGGGGAAAAAAAAAAGAATCTCTTCCTGCATCTTCCCCTACTGATGGTGATTTATCCCTTTTTTGAAGGAGGTCCATTCTGTTGGGCTGTGTAGCTCCAGGGGAGGGCCTGACACATTTCTATAGCTATGATTAGGGCATTGGAGGTCCTATTCCTGGCAATGCTGATTTGGGTAGACATTTGTCTTTTTTTTTCTGCTAAGTGTTTCATGCACTTAAGGACTTCCCTGCCTTTTGAATTTCAGAGACAGGAAGAGCCCACCCCCACTCTACAAGTGGAAACTGCCATATCTCTGCTTTTCTAGCCTCTCTTGCAGGGATGGTGTGAGGTCATGAACTAGTCTCCAATAGTCAGACTCAATCATACCAGACAGAATCAGAAGCCAAAGATGCAGAGAAACAGGTACTGCATGAATCCTTTCTCTGGTGGCAATGGTGCTTGTTGGTTTCAGGGCCACCAATGTTTCAGGCTGAAGTGGCTACGCCTTAAGTGCCATCATCTTGTGCTTGGTGGGTACAACCATGGTTTTTCTCATCAAGCCTGCTCTGTGGCTTGGTGGTAGCTGTTGTCTCTGGCTACTTAACTGTGTCTCTCCGATCCTTATGGTGATCTGTAAAGTACTCCCTATCCCTTTCATACATGCCTTGCTACTGAAATCAGCTAGAGCTCTGTTGCTTGCAATCACGAGCACTGATGTTCATAAATAAATATCAGCACTTCCTTTGCTCTAACTGCTGTGTAGGGTATGGAGAATTTTTCATTTATATCCCCTAAGGGAATGTTGTTACTGAATGTTGATTGCTTTTCTGTAGTCTAAATTAATTAAATGACACAGTATCCATTGTAGAAAACAAACAGAGATCATTTTACACAGTATACTGTAAACAGTGATTCTAATGTGTGATCTTTCCAGAGAAATAGTAGGAAACAATGTTTTCATTCAGACAGTTCCTGCTGGAAATTGCGAGGCTGTCCTCTACATTGTAATCCCTTTCCTCCTTAGCTCTAATGCAAGAAACTCCACTGTGATTTTATAACAAAGTCACAGCAGTAAAGTCCAGTGTGGGGATAAGAGTTGGAAACAAAGTGAGTGCATGAATCCTGCTAGTCTATGGAAACCACGTGGGAGGATACAAGCATTTTTCCATAAAAGTTATTAAGACAAGGCATCAGGCTATTGTCTCTGATTTGTGGACAAAGTAAGGCTATTTTCCAAGCTCATCTCCAGCCTTGGGTCCTGCCAAAAGCTAGAGACCCAGGATGCAGAGTGAGCTTGTTTTTTTTTTTTTTTTTTTTTTTTTTTTTAACTAATTTATTTATTTAGTTTTGGCTGTGTTGGGTCTTCGTTTCTGTGCGAGGGCTTTCTCTAGTTGCGGCAAGCGGGGACCACTCTTCATCGCGGTGCGCAGGCCTCTCACTGTCGCGGCCTCTCTTGTTGCGGAGCACGGGCTCCAGACGCGCAGGCTCAGTAGTTGTGGCTCACGGGCCCAGTCGCTCCGCGGCATGTGGGATCTTCCCAGACCAGGGCTCGAACCCGTGTCCCCTGCATTGGCAGGCAGATTCTCAACCGCTGAGCCACCAGGGAAGCCCAGTGAGCTTGTTTTTAATGCGATCCCATACACTGAAACTTTGCTGTTCTTTAAAGCTGACTCAGAGGGAGAGGCTGTTCGGGCGGCTGACCAGTGGAAGCCTTCTGACCACGCTGCCACACAGAGAGCCTCTCATGCAGCATCGTCTGTACTACTTTCTTGGCACCTTACTCACTCGTATCTTTGATTAAGTGCTATTCAGCATTCATAGGCTCCCTGACTGTGGCCCTGTCTCTTCTAACCTCTTGGTCTTCACTGAGAGCAGAGTTGGCCATTAATATGCATTTATTGATTGGCAAGTTGGAAGAGCTCTTGGATACATATTCAGACTGGAGCTGAACTTTGGAGAAAAATACACAATGAAATAAATATCCCAGCCACATAAGGAGATAGGGATCTGGAATCATGCTGAAGGAGAGGGTGTAGGGTGTGTGGGCGCATATGCAGGAGAAGACAGGAAGGATAGGAACTTTTCTTCCTAAGAAAAGCAAAAGCCAGATTTTAGGCAGTTTGTTAGTTAGCTGGTTGGTTGGTTGGTTAGTTTGTTTGGTTTGATTTACTCTCCCACACAAAGTACCAGAGCACCAGAGCTAACGCTGTCAGCAGCACCTTCTATCAGCTGGCATCAATGAGCAGGGCATGGGAAGTGGCTTATCAACACTATTCTATATTTATCGGACATCTATGAAGCTCACAGCCCTATGGAATATGTTAATTTATTTAATCCTAACAACTTCATGTTGTAGGTTTTCTTTTTTTTTTTAATTAATTAATTAAATTTTGTCTGCGTTGGGTCTTCATTGCTGCCCGCGGGCTTTCTCTAGCTGTGGCGAGCAGGAGCTACTCTTCGTTGCGGTGCGTGGGCTTCTCATTGCGGTGGCTTCTCTTGTTGCAGAGCATGGGCTCTAAGCGAGCAGGCTTCCGTAGTTGTGGCATGTGGGCTCAGTAGTTGTGGCTCCCAGGCTCTAGAGCGCAGGCTCAGTCATTGTGGTAGCACGGGCCTAGTTGCTCCGCAGCATGTGAGATCTTGGCTGGACCACGGCTCGAACCCATGTCCCCTGCATTGGCAGGCGGATTCTTAACCACTGTGCCACCAGGGGAAGTCCCGTAGGTTTTCTTTTTATCCCACTTTACAGATACGGAAACTGCGGCTCAGGGATGAGCCTGCCTAAAAGCCCACAGGTTAGGAGGGTGGCAGCCCAGGCCTTCTTAAATCATTCCTTGAGCTTTGTTAAATATCTCATCAAATTCCTTTTTGAATACAAAAAACAACTTATTGTGAAAGAGTGATGAGAACTTTTATTCACTTATGGATGTGTAACAGTTTTCTATACTGGAATATGCAGGTTTTAATGACAGAAATGTGTGATGTGCTAGATGACTCAAAATAGACGGGAATGAACTGAGCTACTTCAGTGTGAAAGTCCCGGGGGTGGCTCAGTTCTCTGCTCTCTTCCCAGAGAACATTCATCCTCTGAGAAGGTCGTGCCTGTCTCACAGCTTCATCCCAATCCAGATGACTCCTGAATGTCTGTCTCCAGGCCCTTTCTGCCCCTTTGCCTTCTGTTCCAACCCTCTGGCTGCCACTCCTGCATTCACTTGAAGCCTCTCCAGCTAGAGCCTTGAACATGGCTTCCCGAGGGAGAAAGCATTGTGATGGCTTCACCCTAGAACTTGATCCTACTCTGGACCCCCCCAAGCCCCCCATCTTTTTGGGAGCTGGTGATAATTTTTGTTTAACATTATTCTGAGAAACAGTTGAGCTCCCCATACACAGCTTGACCCTGAAATATAGAAAAACAGTAGAGGAGGTTTCCGAAACAGGTATAGCAGAGAAAAAAATACATTGTCTTCCGGGTAGTCTCTAGGAAATCCAGCTGGAAAACTACTTGGGATAACTTTCTGTGTGTGGAATACCTATTTAATCCTAAAATCTGAAAGAACAGAAATACTCCATATTAATTATTTAAAATGTTTATGTGCCTACATATGCCGGGCAATTTACACAAGCTATCTTATTTGAGCCTCACAACAACCCTAGGAGGTATTATTATTATTATTATTACTATCCCATATTTATGAATGAAGAAAAAACAGGCTTAGAGGGATTTTGTGCTGAAGTGTACCTAGTTAGTGAGCCAGATTGGACCCTGGTATGACCCCCCAAAGACATGCACACTGCTCGCCTCATTACTGCCACTGACACGGTCCACTTCAGCTACTCAACCAGAGAAGAGCATTTACAATTGCCTTTCAAAAGTCAATGTCAATATCTGTGTAGGATTTATCACCTGAATACTAATTATTTAACACATTCGTCTCTTCCTACTTGACCTCATGCAGGCATGAGCTACACTTAACTTTATTATAAGCAAACCTGTTTTCACCCCACTTATCTGTCCCAAGGTTCAAGCACCAGCATGAGTGGGGAGAATCAAAGTATTCTCACAGGACAGGTCACAAAATGTCTGGACAGAGTTGCATTGAATTACTGGCTTTACCTGGTATTTGTAAATTTACATTATAAATAAGGTGTTGATTTGCCTGAATCTGGCTGATATGGGGAAATGGGATGTTTCAGTTATGTAGACAGTCCAAATCTTTCAGTTAGAAGCTTAGGTTACATATGTTTTTAAAAGGAACAATGAGATTCTAAAAACAGCAACATCTGCTTACAGAAGGAAATAAAACAAATAAAACCTTCTGAACTATTTTTTTGGCTTTAAAAGTGACAAAACAGTAAAACTAATATCCATGTCTCTGAGTTATGTATTGGAGGGCCTGCTAGAACATCTCTAGACAATTTAATGAAGTGCAAAGCTTGCTGAAGACAGGTGATAAAATTGGAGCATGGCTCTCTTACCCTCTTCCTCTTCTACCAAATAAACGTGGTCACATTTAAGAAATGAAGGAGCATCTTCTAAGTAACATTTAAATCTTTTCCCTTCTTTCTTTCTGTTCCCTACACCACTTCACCAATTTTCTGAAATTCTAAGATTTTAGGCATATGGAGGCAGTAATTATTCTAGAAAGTTGATAATCCTGATGTTGAAGAAGTCAACAAGTAATAATAATTAAAACATACTAGCTCATAAATACTAACAAAGTTACTGGGTTTCCAGGAACTGTGCTTACACAATGAGTTCTGTGCCCAAGTTTAATTGGTCAACATTAATTCCAACTTTTCCATTCATTCCCTCTTCCAAATGATGTTTTCCATAATCTGTTTGCAGTACACAAGAACCCCTCCCCAAGATCTCAAGCATCTCTCTTCTTACATTGCTTCATAAGGTTTGTATGGGAAAAGAATTAGAGCAAACATATGCAGTATTTATTTGACTCAAATCAATGTGTGCAGTATACACACTCTTTGTCTATGTGGTCACATTTCTTTCTGTGTTTTGTCACCTTTTGTAGCATTTATGAAATACCTCTATAAGACAGTGTTTCTTTTCATTTTATGGCTTTATAATTGTAAGTATTGCACAAGCAATTTTTAACAATAGGAAACATTTTCAAATGAGAAGGAAAGTCATTCATACTTCCACTTTCTGACAAATCATGTTTGTTTTGTTTTGTTTTTTTTCCTTTTCCAGCTCTGTCCAGGTACATATGTAATGTTTTACATAGCTATAATTCTTCTCTAAGACAAATCTTTCCAATTCATGTACTGTATAGCATTGTGACATATTTTTACACATAATACTGGGCTGTCCATTATCAAATTAACCTTGCCCATCACAACCTGAATACCTTGAGAGGCAGTTATCTCATTGTTCCCAAAGGTTGTCATTGCTCAACAACTTTTGAGCTTCCACTTGGTAAGCTACTTTAGAACTTGCTGTTATGCTTTTGATCTATTTCAGGTGTGATAAATCTTTGTATTCTGAGGGTGGGTTGATTTTTGGACTTTATCACATTTTGTCAAGTCAAGTCAAGTTTGATAAATAATGTTGAAGTTGGTTAGAAAAACAAGTAGGAGTACAAAGCAATGCCACTGGTGAGTAACATGTTGAGACACCGAGTCTTCTCACATAGACTGGCTCCAAAGATCATTTCCAAAGAAAGTTTCAAAAGCTACCTGAATAAACCATAATGGAAAAAAATATTTAAAAAATGTATATGTGTATATATATACACACATTCTGAATCACTTTGCTGTAAAGCAGAAATTAACACAACATTGTAAATCAACTATACTTCAATTTAAAGAAAAAGCTACTTGAGAAATGGAAGAATCAGTGTAACGACGTTGGTCTCCCACAGAACCACCCAGAAGGGTACAATGCTCATTTGGAATTTCTAAGCCTTGTGTGTGATTTGTAAAAACAGTTCCATTAATTCATAACTTGACACATCAGCCCACCATGCTGCTGATGGCTGCCTCGTGCCTGTCTCTGCAGGGACAGCTGCCTCTGAGGTTCTGGGGTCCCAGGAGCACACACCTCTCAAACCTCTCAGATCTAAAGGTCAGACCTCTGCTGGGAGAGAAGCCAGACTCTTCCCGGATTAGCTACATTCAGGAAGAGCATCCAAAGGAGAGCCTCTGATATTCTTTGCAACTCATTTTAGTCTTGGCAGGGCTGGTCATCTGTAGTTGAAAGTGTAGTGGTTCATGCAAAGAACCTCAGTGCGAGAGGATCAAAAGACTAGATTCTAGTCTTAGCGCTACACCAGCTAGCCTTTGGGATGTCATTTCTCCTCTCTGGCTGCTGAGCTGGTGATTCTCCATTGATCTCCACCTAGCTTTGCTCTCTGCCCTTCTCTGCCCTCCTGTGGTCCCTGGGAGCTGACTCCTGTGGTGACTTTCTAACCCTCTGGCTTCTTGTTTGGTTTGGCCAAAGAGAATCACCTGTAGAGAGTGCAAAGAAAGAGGTTGGAGTATTAATCCTACACATTTTCCCTCTCTCTCTCTCTCTCTCTCCCTCCCTGTCTCCCTCAGGGGCAGTGGTTTGCCAGCAGCTGCGCTTCTCTATGCTCGCTGCTCCCATTAGGTAACCTCTATCCACAGTTTCCGTTCTTGCCAGCTTCCAGTAACAGCGCCCTGTTTTGCCCCTTAAGCCAAGGAGTGGTTAAAGCTCCCCATTGTTGTTAGTCCCAGAGTGCTTCAACACCCCTACTCTGCCCAGACCTCTGAAATAGTTCCTTCAAAAACTCCCTTTAATTAAGCCTTCTACGTCCTGCGGGGTCATGTCTGATGGGGTTGTCTAATACGTATATAATAAAGGGTTCAGACAGTTTGAACCTCAAGGTCCCTTTAAGCCCTTGTGTTCCTTGACCACACTGTTTGCTGATTGAAGCAGGGTAATTTTACAACCACAGACTTGCTCAAAGAACAGTAACCTGCTTTTCTAAGGAGGTCTTGACTCTCAATTTTATTATTTTTAAAGTCAACCTAAGATGGCTTAAATAGTCAGTAGTCATCATCAATTCTAGGAAAATGCTTATTCAAAATATTTGGTTTGGAGTTGGCAAATAGACCCCAAAGTGACTTCTTTCTATCCAGGTCTTATTTAAGAACTTCAGGATTAAAAAGCCTATCATTAATTAGGGCACCTTTCCTTTCGCCTGATTCATGAAGTCCACCTTGGCCCAGTCATGTCCCTGCTGACCTGTCTGCAGATTTGTCAGTCTGTCTCGCTGGCCCGCATCCATCTGGCCTATCTAATTGTAACCGCTGGGATGTAACTGGACACCAATGGCGTTCTCCTTCTTGAGTAATCGCATCAATGAGTTATATTAGCTGTCATATTAAAGTAGCTCTCTGCTAACCTCTGGTAATATGAGATCATGGTCACCATTAGCCTTTTTTTTCAGTTGGGTAATACCATCTCCCTAATGTTTTTGCCTTCTTAATCCAAACGAATAAAATCCAAGAAAAAGAACAACAATCTAAGGGAGTTTGGGAGTGAGTCAATATTTCATTTCTGTAGGTTTTTTTTTTTTCTCAAAATGCAAAAACAAACATGTTAAACAGAGATCTCATGGAGCACCCAGAATGGTGATTTCCTGCGAAAGTGATCACACATTTTTTTAGGAAGTATGGAAGGGTGATGTGGGCTTTGGGAACATCAAACTTAACTTGGAAATAACTGGGGTGGGATAGGGGAATAGGTATAATCATTCTGTCAATTTTACCATCTTGGGCCCTTCTCCAACAATATTAGAGCAGAATTAAAATAAATAGCAACAGCTTACTTAACTGCCATATTTTATTACTCATCCAGGATGAAAAAGTAAGTGTTTTCCAGTTTTTCATCTCTTGCAACATGGATTCAAAGTTGTTTTACTGGATTTTGAAGGTGTTTACAAAAATGCCTGGGATTTCATTCTTTTTCCTATTTAAAATGGATCAAATATACTTTGTTTTCAATGTCTTGTGACTCCAGTATATTTCTCGATGAGTGTGATTTGAAAATAACTAACACCGAGTTCATAAGCTGATGTCACCTGTCATCAATTCAAATTCTCAAACCTTGTTAAACTGAGACTTGCTACTTGGCATTGTCATGGCCCTGGACCATTTTTCTATACTTGCCCTGAAGGCAGGAAGATGGGAAACAGGAAAATCAAGCTGCGAACATAGATGGGAAGTGAGAAGAATTTGAGAGGACTTTGGTGTACAGAATTCAGAGTAGCAGTCCTCTGTTTATATGCACACTCACTTTCCCTCCCTGTGTGGCGCCAGCTATGGAGAAATGCTTAACAGTTTTAAGGAAGGGAAACAAACAGAATTATCCAGTTCAGTGAAAATGCATCAAATCAAAAAGTTATAAATTTTGGTAGTTCTTTTCCTTTTCTCTTTTTTCCTTTTCCTTCCTTCCTTCCCTCCTTTTTCTTCCTTTCTTTCTTTCTCTTTCTTTCTCTTTCTTTCCTTCTTTCTTTCTTTCTTTCTTCCTTCCTTCCTTCCTTCCTTTCTTTCCTTTCCTTTCCTTTCCTTTCCTTTCCTTTCCTTTCTTTCCCTCCATTTTTATTCAGTAAAGTGGCCAATGCCAGAAAAATTAAAAACAACAGAGTTATATAAACAGCAACATTGAGATACAATTCAACTCCTTCAAAATATATTGATCAGATACCAATGACAGCATCTTGGGTATTATGCCCTATTTTAAATGTTGAGAAAATGGTGACTATGTTTGGCATGACCTGCCTTTAGTATGTCCCTTTAGTATAAATACACTGATTGAATTTCTGCTTTTTTGGCAAACCACATCTGTTTCTTTAAGCAGCAGCTGCTGTTCCTACCACGACTACACTTTGCTACTATCACCCCTGCTCTGCCTTTCTTGGTGGAAAGTCGGTTTGGTAAATTGCCAACTCCAGAGATGATTTCTATAGTAATAGGATGCCCAGGGCCATGGAATTACACACAGGATCGTCAACTTCTGTCTAAATTGAACAGCTGTGATAACTATAGTAAAATAAAGCCTTTATAATTAAATGATTAAGAACAGAGCCAAGCAGAGAAATGGAGGAGGCCGGAAATCTCCCTAATGAATGAAATTTTGATCACTTAATGTAGTTTTCTTACTTCCAGCAATCTATTTGTTATAAACAGGACAAGGAAGTAATTCATATTTTAGTCTTTTTATATGTGATAATATCTTTCTAACCACGTGCTCGAATATACCAAGCTGTTGTTTAAATTCCTAGTTTGAACCCAAGTGGGGTTTAGTGCCATGACGATGCCTATGCTCATGGCATCATAGGATTGCAAGTGGTCTGAAGCAATCATTTGGCCCAAGAAAATGGGAAACTTCTAGAACAGAAACTCTTCCAGGCTTTTCTTGAAGCCCTCCAGGATTTGAGATTCCATAATCTCCCTCAGTGATGTATTCCAGCGTCACATGATCCTGGGACACATTACATCTGTTCTAACTTAAAGAGGGATCTATTTTTTCCAAGAAATTGAAGACAATAACTTCATCTTAGCAGACATCATCTTCTCCTTTTTTCCTTAATGAGAAAGACTGATGAGATTATCTACAAATCCCTCTGCCTCAAAGATTCAGATTCCCTTACACCGATCTTTTGGCTTCTCTTGAAAAGCAAACAACCCTCTACTTGAAGACAGAAGGAGGAGCCTCTCACATAGCAGGAGCCACTAATGTTTATTGAATGAATGAATGAACAATGCATGCACGCCTCTTCTAAACCCTGTGCTCTTGACCAAGTAATTAAATTTCTCTCAATTTTTTCCACGTTACTAATTTTTTGTCATAAAAACTAGGGAGCTAAAAAAAACAAAAAAACAAAAAAACTAGGGAGCTAAGGATGCATAGTAGAAAGAAAATGCATAGCCAAATGGGACCTAACCAAACTTATAAGCTTTTGCACAGTGAAGGAAACCATAAACAAAATGAAAAGACAACCTACAGAATGGGAGAAAATATTTGCAAACGATGCAACCAACAAGGTTTTAACTTCCAAAATGTACAAACAGCTCATGCAGCTCAATATAAAAACAACAAACAACCCAATCAAAAAATGGGCAGAAGACCTAAACAGACAATTCTCCAAAGAAGACATACAGGTGGCCAACAGGCACATAAAAAGATACTCAACATTGCTAATGATTAGAGAAATGCAGTGTTTGTTTTTCTCTTTCTGACTTACTTCACTCTGTATGACAGACTCTAGGTCTATCCACCTCACTACAAATAACTCAATTTTGTTTCTTTTTATGGCTGAGTAATATTCCATTGTATATATGTGCCACATCTTCTTTATCCATTCCTCTGTCGATGGACGCCTAGGTTGCTTCCATGTCCTGGCTATTGTAAATAGTGCTGCAGTAAACATTGTGATACATGTCTCTTTTTGAATTATGGTTTTCTCAGGGTATATGCCCAGGAGTGGGATTGCTGGGTCATATGGTAGTTCTATTTTTAGTTTTTTAAGGAAACTGCATACTGTTCTCCACAGTGGCTGTATCAATTTACATTCCCACCAACAGCGCAAGAGGGTTCCCTTTTCTCCACACCCTCTCCAGCATTTATTGTTTCTAGATTTTTTGATGATGGCCATTCTGACCGGTGTGAGGTGATACCTCATTGTAGTTTTGATTTGCATTTCTCTAATGATTAGTGATGTTGAGCATCCTTTCGTGTGTTTGATGGCAATCTGTATATCTTCTTTGGAGAAATGTCTATTTAGATCTTCTGCCCATTTTTGGATTGGGTTGTTTGTTTTTTTGATATTGAGCTACATGAACTGCTTGTATATTTTGGAGATTAATCCTTTGTCAGTTGCTTCATTTGCAAATATTTTCTCCCATTCTGACATTTGTCTTTTCATCTTGTTTATGGTTTCCTTTGCTGTGCAAAAGCTTTTAAGTTTCTTTAGGTCCCATTTGTTTATTTTTGTTTTTATTTCCCTTTGAAAATCAAAACTACAATCACCTCACAGCAGTCAGAATGGCCATCATCAAAAAGTTTCAAATAATAAATGCTGGAGAGGGTGTGGAGATAAAGGAACCTTTTTACACTGTTGGTGGGAATGTAAGTTGGTGTTACCACTATGGAGAACAGTATGGAGGCTTAAAAAACTAAAAATAGAGTTACCATATGACCCAGCAATCCCACTCCTGGACATATATCAGGAAAGACAAAAACTATAATTCAAAAAGATACATGCATCCCAATGTTCATAGTGGCACTGTTCACAATAGCCAAGACATGGAAGCAACCTAAGTGTCCATCAACAGATAAATGGATAAAGAAGATGTGGTACCTATATACAATGGACTATTAGGCATAAAGAAGAATGAAATAATGCCATTTGCAGCAACATGGATTATCATACTAAGTGAAGTAAGTCAGACAGAAAAAAAAACCAAATATTATATGGTGTCACTTATACGTGGAATCTAAAAAAAAATGGTACAAATGAACTTACTTACAAAACAGAAACAGATTCAGACATAGAAAACAAACTTATGGTTACCAAAGGGGAAGCAGGGGGAGGGATAAATTAGGTGTATGGGATTAACAGGTACACATTACTATATATAAAGTAGATAAACAACAAGGATTTACTATATAGCACAAGGAACTATATTCAGTAGCTTGTAATAACCTATAATGGAAAAGAATAAAAAAAGAATATAAATACATACAGATATCAGATATAGATATCCAAATCACTTTGCTGTATAACTGAAACTAACACAATACTGTAAATCAACTATATTTCAATTAAAAAAAAGAAACAAAATGGGCTTCCACACCACATTGATTAAGTATACAAACTGGAACAAGTTGCTTGACCTCTTTGCAGCTCTTTTTCTTTGTAATATGGACTACAGGAGCTGACCTCAGGATTGTTGTATAACATATGTAAAGAGCCTGTTGCAAGTTGAAAAAACACAACAATTTTTTTTTCCTATTCTCTAAAACTCCCAAGTTACTCCATTCTTTTTAAAGGAGAGCATGGATGAGACTGCTATTTGCCTATCCCAATCTACATCCTTTCCTTCCCTTCCCTCTAATAGAAAGGCCCTAATTTTGAGCTGGCCCAGCTAAAGACGACATTTGCTAGCCTCTCTTGCAGCTATATATAGCCATATGAAAAACTTCTGCCAATAAATATAAGCCAAAGTGTGATGTGTCTGCTTTCAGAAGGTCTCCTCAAAAGGAGAATGAGCCTCTTCCTTCCTTCCTTCCTTCCTTCCTTTCCTTCCTTCCTTCTATCTGTTGCTTGGAACATGTATGTTATAGCTGGAGCTTCTGCTTCCATCTTCAATTCCAGGGATGCAAGTCACACAGTAGGGATGGCAGAACAGAAAGCTGAAAGGGGTTTGGGTGACTCTTTGAGGTTCTATGAAGGCCTCACCTGCCTACATTCAGACTTCTTTTGTTGAAGAAATAAACTACCTTGTTTAAGTCATTGTTACTTGAACACTTTCTATTATATGCAGCCAGGCCCAGAAGATAACCTCAAGGGGATAAAATATATATTAAACTTTAATCTTAACTAACAAATAATTAGTGTATATTCCTTAACCGCTTATATATTATGTTTCCTTTCATCTCTGTTATCATGTTGACTTAGACTACAGTAAAACTACAGTGATGGGTCACACAACTTGCAATATTTATATTTTTCCTTTAGTATTTATAATTAGCCTATGTTACCTTTTATGCTTGTTTTGGCCTCTTCTCCAACAGGTCAAGGTCATTTCCATTTGAATTAATTTTTTTCAGAGGTATTAATAATATTACTAATTCATAACAATTTAGAAAACAATATGGCAGAGTTGAATGGCCTAGGATTTGTAGTTTGAAGGCTTAGACCAATCCTGGTACTAGCATCATTAATTGTGTGTCCTTGAACAAGTCATTTAACCTCTCTGAGCCTCTGTTTTATCCAGAACAAACAGGGTTAATAATAATCCTGTCTTACTGACTTACTGGAGTTAGTGAGAATCAGGTAGGAGAATACATTTGAAAGTACTCTGTAAGATAAAGCACCATAGGGATGTTGCTTGTTATGAATACTATCAGAAGAGACACACTGTAAGATTCTTTATGCGTACAGATATTATTATAGATAGAATTATCAGAGAGATAATTTTAAAGATTCCAACATATGGTGGTTTCCAATCTCTTCTTTTGAGGGTAAAATAAATCTTCGATTTGAGACGTGACTGTAAAATATAAATAAATCAGAATAATGGTCATAGGCTATAATTTTTTTTTTTTTTTTGGTTTAGAGTTGTTTAGGTGCAGAAGGAATAAATATTTAAAATCTTGAATTCCAAGAAATGAATCTGAGGATCTTTGTACTCTTGGTTCCCTCTGGCTCCTTTCTTCCCTTACCACGCTGGTATGGAACAGTGGAATCTGATCCATTGTCCTTGAAGAGCACAACAGAAAGGTCAAAGTCATTCTTTTATAGCTTGCCAATCTTTTGGGACAAAACTGAGAGGGTCAGTAAAAATCGAGATAACTTACATCTGTTACTTCTTCATTGTCCAGGTGGACAATCATAACAAGAATTATTCAAGCTCAATTTTCTCTTCAAAAGCTGTATTGATTGCTGCATAATGTTTTCTGATGGTCCAAGGATCTTATGTTAACTCCCCAAACGAACTGGGAACACCCATTTGATTTTTACCAGTTAGGTGAAAATTCCAGTTACAGAGAAGGCTCTGATAATGAATATGCTTCAGTGGAAGAAATGAACTGAAAACCATATGTATTTATCTTGCACATTATGATTTTACTGAATCTGGTGCAGTGATGCACCCTTTTAGGGTGACCACACATCTTGGTTTGCCTGGGACAGTCCTAGTTTATGTCTGCTCTCTCAGCATAATTATTAATAGTATCCCTTTTAGTTTCGAAAGCACTCTGATTTGGATGATAAATTATATGCTTACCCTATTTTAGAGACATTTTATTGTCCTGGTTGACTAATAATGGGATGTCCTTATAAATTCTAAGCAGGCACATCATTCTTTTGTAAATAATCTGCCCTGCTGTGGAGCCTTTAAAACAACATCTCTGATAGTCCATGTTTTCTTAGACCCATGAGCAAGACCACCTGACACTCTTCTTCAGAAAGAAAGGCATTAAAATATCACCATTTCTGAACAGCTATATCAGGGGTTGACAAACCTTTTGTAAAGGACCAGATAGTAAATATTTCAGTCTTTGTGGGCCGTACAGTCTCTGTCTCAACTACTCAACTCTGCTGCTGTAGCATGAAAACATCCAGACAGTATGTAAGCCAATGGGCGTGGCTGTGATCCAACAAAACTGCATTTACAAAAATAAGAGGAGGAAAGGATTTGGTCCATGGCGTGCCGACCCCACGCTAGTGTTTTAATATTTTCTCTTGACAACTGACAAAATGGAATTTATACTTTCCAGATTTCTTTTCAAGTGTTAAAAGGAGCAAAAGACAGACAGTTGGCCCTAGTTAGATTGTAACTAATATCATGGAAAGATGCTCTCATTTCTTACAAACAAAGCTCCCAAGCTTTCTGTCATCGACACATCTTGTTCAATCAAAAGAATCACAGTGCACATTCAATCTAAAGAAGTACAATGAAGATGCTCCCTCTTTAAATGAATCAACACAAATGTGTATCCTTCAAAGGCTATGGAATTGACGGGCAGCTATATTTGATTGTTTAGGTGTTTTAAACATTGTTTGTTTCCAACATCTATGATGAAGCAGTTTCAGGAAATTTTTATTTTATTTTGCACCTCCTTGTGTTTTCATATTATGGGGACAAGGTGTAAATATACCTTTGAGAGAGACATCTGAAATGCTTAGATAAACAAGCTTGCATCTGTAAAAGAGGAATTAGAGAGGGAGAGAATTGAATACATGCCAGTAGTTAAAACACAAGAGGAAAGTCCATTGCCCTTTAAATTGAAACAGAAGGAAAGACATGAAGGAAAGCTTGAGTAAAATTAAATAAATGCTGAAAATATACTCAGAAACACATCAAAGCATGGAATTGTTTTCTTGCTATGTTGAGAATTGTGATAATATGGTATGGTTCACAGTGTGTGTGTGTGTGTGTGTGTGTGTGTATGTGGGTGTGTGTGAGAACAGGAATTAAAAATAGACAGCAACAAAATGTTAAGACCAAGATATTGGACATACTAAGCAAAGAAATGTATTCAGTCAAAGTAAATAGACAAAGTGTGACATGCTTTAAATGATGATGAGTTGATGAATCCTTTGCTGTCTGACCTGGAATATCAAGCCCCAATCAGAAATGAATGGACTGTGTCTCCTGGAGAGGTAGACACTAGTTGCAGCCTGGGGAAAGAGGAAACATAAAAGCAGATCTAGATTTGCCTTGCAATGACAGCTGCATATTAATCTAAAGAATTTCTAAAAAATCAAAAAGGCATTTTTCAGCAAAATACACCCCTAGAGCCTCAATCATAAAGCAGGGGAATAAACTTGAAACAGGATTGATTTCATCTTAAAGGGAATATTTCTTTGAAATGCTACCAACTGTAGTTGTCTTATTTGGTTTTCAATCCTATAACAAAATTGTGCCATATTGTGTCAAATAAGAAGATAATATAACAGCTTTAAACAAATTTTGTAATTATGGGTTCAATCAAAAGTACATCAAATTTGTGTGTATTTGGGAAGTTATGCCATTGAATACTAAGTAGCTCTAAATATCAACCTTCATTTTTCACTTCAGTTTTAAGACCTTGACTCTTAAAGGGTTAAATTTCCCCAATAGAAGTTAGAGGCTGGAAGAGATCCTGTGCATTTTAGTAGTTTGCTATTCTCTTTAGAAAATGCCAGGTGCTGTCGTGGCAGAGACTGAAGATATTTAGGCATGAATGAGATGTCTGTGGTCTAATGTTCTTTAATCAACCCCTAAGTACAGTTCTAACCATTGGGCATCTTCATGTTTCACTGTGACATTGTTTCCAGGTTCATGAAAAACTGGGTTTCTTGTGCTAAGAGAAGGCCTGATAATTGAATCCAATTTGTTCTGATTTTTATAGAACTATCTTTCCAGCATTTGGTGTCCTTTGAACGGAGAGGGAAAGAGATGAATAGGTTAGAAAGGCCTTACAGGTTTTCAATGTGTCAGGCAGGCCTGAGTTCAGGTTCTGAGTGACTAGTTCTTACAAACTTGGGCAGGCTTCAGTTTCCACATCTGTAAATTGGGGGAAATTTTAGTACCTCTTTTCTAGGTTGTTGTGAGTATTATCTAAGATAATGTATACAAAATAAACAGCCTCAAGTCAGGCACATAATAATGGCTCAATAAAATAGAGCCGTTGATAAAGACTCCGAAGTCATAATTAACTGAAACTGTTTGGGTTTCTGAGTAAGCTTGGCAGGAAATAAGTATGGGAGATATTCTCTTTAAGGTGATTTTCTTTTACCAGCATGAAGAGCAGGATTAATAACTTTGACTGGGCTTGAGAAGGCAGTGGATGTGAGCACAGAGAATCAGACAACTCCATACCCTTCTACGCTCTTCTTTCCAGAACTTTCTTTTGTCACTGAGCTGTTGCACTTAAATATTTTCACTGTAGTCTCTTGGTATAAATTGGGTGTGTGCTTTCAATGCACAAGTTTAGAAAGTAGTACTGTATCAACGTACTTTTTCCTCCCTGTGCTAAAATGTTTCCATGGAAGAAAGTAAATTTTGGAGCTTTCTATTTTCTTTTTTCTGTTTATTAAAAAAGTTCCCTGCCTGCAAAGTTGCTGGCAAAGTAAAGTTATCCTTTGTCTCTTAAGACTTGATTCATCTTAAACAAATCTTTTTAAGGAATGCACTGTAGCATAAAGAAAATGGTGCCTGACATTCATCACATGAGCATTACATGAACCTTCAGGAAGAAAAAAATCACTCAAAACTGCCCAGGTAAGGGACTTCCCTGGTGGCACAGTGGTTAAGAATCTGCCTGCCAATGTAGGGGACACGGGTTCGAGCCCTGGTCTGGGAAGATCCCACAGGCCGCGGAGCAACTAAGCCCGTGCACCACAACTACTGATCTTGCACTCCAGAGCCCGCGTGCCACAACTACTATGAGCCCGTGTGCCACAACTACTGAAGCCCACGCGCCTAGAGCCCGGTCTCCACAACAAGAGAAGCCACTACAATGAGAAGCCCACACACCGCAACGAAGAGTAACCCCCACTCGCCGCAACTAGAGAAAGCCCACGTGCAGCAACAAAGACCCAACGCAGCCAAAAATAAATAAATAAATTTATAAAAATAAATAAATCAAGTGTGTGCCCCCATTTTATGGATGAGGACACTGAGAATCAGAGAACTGAGTAATCAGCCCAAGGTCATCTAACAACCAAGTGGCAGAACTGGGATTTGAACCCTGAGTTTACATCCCTTCTACCTGAGTCAAGTGCGTTAGCATCTATTCCATCTTGCAAAATAACAATGTCTAAGGCTAATTCTTTCCCTTGAGCTCCACTGGAAAAGCTGTGTTCCTGCTGCCTTAAGGAGCGGTGGGAACAGGAGAAGAAAAGAGCTTCTTTGAAGCAGTGCAAGTTCTTGGGCCCCATCCCAGACCTACTGAATCAGAAACTCTGGGGAGGGGCCAGCAGGCTGTGTTTTAACAGGCCCTCCGAGGGATCCTGAGGGGCGCTAAAGTTTGAGAACCACCACTCTATAGCTCTAGACAACCTGTCTTCAAAATAAGGTGCAAGCCACATCCTCACTGTCTGCCCTGCCTTTTCAATCATGGCCAACAACTGAGCCCACCCTAGAAGGGCAGAGATGAGAAGAATTCTGTGAATGTTGAAAATGTTTCCACGTAGAAACCAGTGTTAGCTTTCAGCTTCTCCATAAAGTAGTACAAAACACACTTTGTCCATTCCTGACAACAGCATGGAAGCCTTTTAATTAGTCCACCCTAGAGGAAATAGAGATGAGCTCATTAAGTAATTGCTCTGATTACTGGTGGGCAGGGGTGTGCATTGTTTTCTGATGCTTTTGTTTGGAGTGAGCAGTGCTACCAAACTGAAGGTTTCTTACAGAGGGTTTTAACATAAAAGGACTCCAAGAAGCTGTGTGAGGGAGAGGGAGGTGGCGTTGATGACAGGAACACTTACAGAGCCAAACACACACCCACACACACAAATACCAGTTCACACTGTACAGACTGATCAATGGCCTGTATCCCAGGAAAGTGAGCATTAATATTCCTGATACTCCCTAAAAGTTCAAAAGATATATCAAAGCCTGGTGCCTTCCTCCAAGTTCCCATTGCATGGGGTTAAATGTCTACATTTTAGTGAAGGTGACTCAGCCAGTGACAAGATGTAGAGACCCAGGTTATAGGAATATAAGAAATTGAAGTGAATACTGTTCGTAGAAATATCTCATCTTACAACTCTGGGCATCTCATCCTACCACACATTCAACTCTGGTAAGGAGTCTGAGTAATAGTACCCACACTCTCACAGTTGGAAAGGAATGCTGAGACTCTCCTCCAACTGCCTCTTCAATTAAAGAACTCTCTCTTCAATAACTCTGTTCCAGAATCATTCAGTATCATTTTTCTTTTTTTGGAATTAATTTTCATTGGCATATAGTTGCTTTACAATGGTGTGTTAGTTTCTGCTGTACAGCAAAGTGAATCAGCTATATGTATACATATATCCCCTCTTCTTTGGATCAGTGTGATTTTTCTGAAGCCACACAAATAGAACCAGGTCTGCTGATGGGGCTTAGGCTGTTGGAGCCACACACAGAAAGGGTGTGTGGACCCAAGTCACAAGGGCCAGTTCTGTGGTCCCCAGAAGCACCCTATCAGGTGTAAACTGGCCACACTCAGTAGCTAGACTTTCTGCCCTTTAGTTCAAACTTCCAAGAATAAGAATTTAACTGGTTTAGTTCAATCAAGTCACCCTGGATGAGGTACCTACTCCTAGCCCAATCAGTGGTGGCCAAAGGCGGTCTCTTCAGGGGGTCAAGGGAAGAGTAGATGCTCTAGGTAACACAGAATGATGGGGCTGACAGTGAAACACCAGGTACCACACTGACTTAAAGTTAGTGGTAGACACGTCTGTCTCTTCCTCTAGATCATGAGCATCATCACAACATCTTATTTATTTTAATAAAACCACTTTCTAGAGGAACCTCAACCTGTTAGAGTATAAACATGAACTAATTTAATTTTTTCCAAAAAAAAAAAAAAACTAGCTGTAGACTTCAGGGTAAAAACAAATATTTCAAATTTCCTTCTTGTAGGCTCACAGTAGAATTTCACTTTCCCCGCCATGATGAGGTTAGGTGTGGCCATGTGACTTTCTTTGGCTAGTAAAATGTGAGCAGAAGTAAAGATCACATCTGGGCAGAGGGCTTTGAGGCCAGTGCTTGTTTCACCATGGCTCTGCCCCCTGACTTGAGGACTGTGGAAGCGTATCTCAAGATGGTACAGCATCACCGTGGGTCGTTGAGTGACTGCAGTGAGCGAGTCCACAGTTGACCCACACAGCACAAGTAGCATGAAAGTACACTGAACATGTGTCATTAAGACACTGAGATTTTGAGGTTGTTTGTGTTAAACAACAATTTTGTACTGGGCACTTCTTAAAGAGGGCAAGACAGATTTTATCTGAGCTAATGCAGTAGGGGAGAGAGACACCAGTACAGAATGAACTCAATCCCAAATACAGCAAAGACAACTGGGGATTTATAGCCAGTAGGCAGCGTGAGGGGACACAGTGGCTGGACAATTGCTAAGAGGAACTTCATTAGATATCAAAGATAGGGGAATTCTCAATAAACTGGCTTGGTAGGATTCTTTGTGAAAACTTGGCCCAGCAGGCCAAGGTCAAAGTCTAGTTGAGAAGAGGAACCTGACTAAAGTTTGGTCAAGGAAGGAATCCTTATCATTTGTCACTGTAGCCTAGATTCTCTCTGCCACTGGGTTAGGAAATATTTATTTTCTTTTGAACCCTGTAATAGTTTGTAAGAACTGCTATAACAGAATATCACAGACTGGGTGGCTTAAGCAACAGAAATTTATTTTTTCACAGTTCTGGAAGCTAGAAGTCCAAGATCAAGGTGTTGGCAGATTTGGTTTCTTCTGAAGTCTCTCTCCTTGGCTTGCAGATGGTCATTTGTTGCTGCATCCTCACATGGCCTTTCCTCTGTGCACGTGCACCCCTAGTATCTTTCTCTGTGTCCAAATCTCCTCTCTTTATAAGGACACCAGTCAGATTGGATTAGGGCCGAATGCCCTCATTTAAATTTAATCACCCTGTACAGGCCCAATCTCCAAATAAGTCACATTTGATGTACTGGGTGTTAGGGCTTTAACATATGAATTTGGAGGGACAGAATTCACCCCACAACAAGCCCCAGTTTTGCTCTCTTTCATTTTCCCAGACCAGCCCTATTTCTGCTCTCTAATATTCCCCAGAATGTATTGAATGCTTTCCTGCTCATGTCAGTCCACCAAAGGTGGAACCTTCTTCTGATGTGGTCTGACCAGTGCTGAGGACCACACAACTCTTACTCCCCTTCTTCCAAACTCTATTCTTCCATGGGCACGAGCTTAATGCCTGTGTCACTCAGCTGGCTCTTCAGGACCCTAGAACTTCTTTGGGGTGACTTTGCTGTTAAGTTAAATCTCCCTCATTTAGTTGATTTTCTGAACCCAAACACAGAAGTTTATGTTTATGTTTGTTTCTGTTTATGATTTATTATCATCCTCATTATATTTCCTTTTATTGTTTTTGACTTCTTGTTTGTGGCTTTAAAGTAGCTTTTGAATCTTAATGCTGTCATCCTGTATCCTTACTAGTCCTCTCAGCTGTACGCCCACTGCTGGTTTCATGAGGTTGCCTTCTCTGCATTTATCTAAGTTGTTGGGAGATATGCTTAACAGGAAGGTCCAACTAGGTCACACTTGGACAGCCCCCTGCAGGTCGACATCTGTCCATCAATTCAGGAGTGTAATAGAACAACTGGTGAACTCACCACCCTGCCCTGTATCCAGCCCACATTTGTCGTCAGGAGTTGCTTTTCCCCTGGGCCAAAGAAGCCCACACCCACACCCTCTCCATCTTTTCTTGGGCTATTGTGCCAATGGTCAGCCCGCTAGGACTTGAGCCATGCCTTCTTGGCTGCTAGAGATTTGATTTTTCTGTTGGCTCTGACTTAAGGACTCCGTACGTTCTGGATCCTGGCAGCTCAGCAATTACTCAGCTGGATCTGCCCAAGCAGAGCTTGCCCAAGGGGAACCCAAAGAGGACACCCCTGGGTAACCCTGAAGCTTGGGTAAGCCTCAGTTCTGACAGTAGGCTGAGCATTCTGAAGGGATTTCCCTTCATCAGGGGTCCTTGGTACTGTATTGTGGCCATTCTCAGATCCACGTAAATAGAATAAAAAACAGTCTCAACTTAATCTGCCACTCCAGCCCCTGCAAGGACACAGCTGGTGAGGGTGTGCTGACTTTATTCACAAGCCAGTCCCTTCTCTCCAGCCTTGCAATAATTTTGTTGTCTTTGTTATTCTATATCCTGCGGTGATTTCCCTGAGTGCAGTGAGTGATTAATTTAGCTGGTGTCACAGGCTACAACATGTTGATATAAAGGGAAAAAGAACGAGAAAAAGAAAAGTGTGGAAGAGGTGAAAGGCTACTGCAGCAAACACACACAGGACCCAAGCTCCAGCCCTCGTACAAGACGCTCCAATGGCCAAAATGACCCCACGACATTGTTTTTGTGAACAGGAGTATGAACTTCTGAATGGTTGAGTTCCGAAATTCAAAGCCTGAAACTCTCCCAGGGCTCTCTCACTTCCCACATTGCCTCTGAAACATCAATAGCTTCAGGAAATAATGAAAAGCAAATCAGAAATAAAATCAGAACTTGAAAACCCCTGGTTCTCTATGAAAAGGGCTTCTACTGTTCAAATTCTGGTTTACAAGAGAGTGAGATTTGGGATCTTGTGTGAAAACAAACTCCAGATTTTTCTGCAGTTTTGATACCCAGTTTAACCCTTTATCCTTCTTGGCCCATGAAGCTTAAAAGGACTAATGTGACTACTGATTTGAGACCTTGTACTGTTTACAAGTCCTAGGTCCTAGGTGGAAGCTTGTCTGTACCTATGGTTGTTGATATTGGTGAGGGAGTTTATCAAGTGATAATTGTTTCTATACACAACATAAGGTAGTTATGGCGTATCTGTGAATAATACATTTTTCCCCATGGTGACCCAACTCCTCCCTTGCCATTTTGTAACCTGGCTTTTAAACGTTGGGTTAAGAAGTAACTTAAGAGAGAATAAATTTTTGTTTTCACACTAAGCTCAGATTTTGACATTTTTATCCTTAAAATAATTTTAAAAGAAATAGCAGTGATAATTTTCATTAAAAGTGATACAACTTCATTAAAGAAAACATAGAAAATATCTTAGAAAAAGTCACCTAAAATCCCACCATGTGGAGATTATCACTTTTAACATATTTGAGTTAGTATTTTCCAGGCACAAATGCATGTATGTGAATGTAAATTTCTATACTTCATTCTAAAAATGAGATAATTCTGGACATACTAGTTTGTAACCTATTTTCTCTACTTAATAAGTTGTAAACATCTTTTCTTGGTATTCAATTTTTTCTACATTATTTTTAATGTCAGCACAGTATTCATTTCATTGGAGGGTGGGGGTAAAATGATACATACTCTGATTTAATCTTAAAATATAGGAGAGAAAACAAAAATTACTGGAAGTCCTCCTACTCAATAAAAACCACTGTAAATGTTTGAATGAGCAGCCTTCTGAGACCTCTCCTTGTACAATATTTTGTGCTCTCCATGGTGCTTTTCAATTTGCTTTTAAGCGCTTGACAATGGATCAAGGAGAAACTCACATGTCTCAACTTATAGCTCTATATCATTATTTATTTATTTATTTTTGGTTGCGTTGTGTCTTCATTGCTGCGCGCAGACTTTCTCTAGTTGCGGCGAGCGGCGGCTATTCTTCGTTGAGGTGCACGGGCTTCTCATTGTGGTGGCTTCTCTTGTTGTGGAGCATGAGCTCTAGGCGCATGGGCTTCAGTAGTTGCAGCATGCAGGCTCAGTAGTTGCGGTACATGGGCGCTAGAGCACGCGGGCTTCAGTAGTTGTGGCACGTGGGCTCAGTAGTTGTGGCACACGGGCTTAGTTGCTCCACGGCATGTGGGATCTTCCCGGACCAGGGCTCGAACCCATGTCCCCTGCATTGGCAGGCAGATTCTTAACCACTGAGCCACCAGGGAAGTCCCATCTATATCATTATTTTAAAGGTCTATATTACATCCCATTCTAGTAGGTTCCATTATTTACATGATGAATACACCATTGATGAACATTTCAGTTGTTTTCTTTTTGTGTATGTGTGCTATTCTAAACAACATTGTGATGGACATCACTGAGATTTATCACCTTGAATTTGAGTGATTATGTCTTCAGAGTAAATTCTAAATGCGGAGTTGCTGGAACAAATAGTACACACATTGTACATTTTAACTACTAAAGTGACTTTCAGAAAAAGCACCAATTTTCATCTCCACTAAATAGTGTGTGAGAAAACTGATGCTCAACAGCACTGAGTTATATTAACTTAAACATTTAATTTTGTCCATCTTCTGGGTGAAGAATAAAATTTATTGTTTTATTCACATTTTATTGATTATTAGCAGGGTTGAAATCTTTTAATGCATTGAATGTTTTACTTCTATGAATCGTCTGTTAACGTCCTGTGCTTTTTTTTGTTATTGGTCTTTTCTTTATTGATTTGTAAGAATATTTAGTCAGTAATATTTAGTTGTGATCTATCATTTGTCTTGTAAATATTTTTCCCATTTTGCTTGTTTTTCAGCTTTGTTTATATTTTTAGCTGAGCCAAAGTTTACTTTTTGTAGTCAAATTGCTCAGTTTTTATGTATTTTCATTACATGATTAGAAGTTATTTCCTGATCCAACATTATAAAAAATTATCACCATCTTCTTCAAGAACATTAATGGTTTTATTTTTTTATTACTTTTAAAACTTTGATCCATCTGGAATTTATTTTGGTGTATCCAACTTTATTCTAACTGGCCATCCAGTTGTATCAATACTATCTATTGGATAATTCATTTTTTCCCTATTAATTTGAAGTCCTACATTTATATATTATATGTTATAAATTCCCACCTATTTTTTAGAACTTGCTTTTATTACAAAAATCATATATGCACATGGTAAAAAAGGACACAATCATCAAAAATTGTATACAATAATAAGTCTCCACCAACCACTGCTAGTTCCTCACTTCCCCTCCCTAGAGGGAACCATTTTCCAGAAGTGCTCTAGGCATACACAAGCATGAGAGGTATGTCTGTGACACATGCATAATACATAGATGTATACATGTCTGTGTATCCTATTTTATGTTTACACAAGTTAGAGCTTCCTACATGTATGGCTTGGCACCTAATTTCTTTTTTCTTTTTTTAATTAAACAATATATCTTGGAACTCTTTATAAGATCAACAAAGCTACTTCATTCTTTCTCATAATTGCATAGTACTCCATTGTATGTAGGTACCGTAATTTGTTTAAACAAATAGCCTGTTTGTTGACAACTTTTTCAGGTTTTTTTCTATGATCAGCAATGCTATATCACCTCATATTTCTTGCACATGTGTGCATATAACGTGGGACAAATTCCCCAAAGTGTCAGCTGCTGGACCAAAAGGGTATATGCACCTTGTATTTGGTAGATATTACCAAATTGTCCTCTAAGGAGGACTGTCTTAGTCCATTCAAGCTGTTATGACAAAATACCTCAACTGGGTATAAACAATAGAAATTTATTGCTCACAGTTCTGAAGGCTGGGAACTCCAAGATCAAGGTGCCACCATGGCCAGGTGAGGCCCTCTTCCTTGTTACAGACTTCTCATTGTATCCTCACATAGCAGAAGGGGGCAAAGGAGCTCTCTGGGGCCTCTTTTATAAGGGCACTAATATCACTCAAGAAGGCACCACCCTCATGACCTAATCACCTCCCAAAGGCCACACCTCCTAATACCATCACACTGGGCATTAAGATTTCAACACATGAATTTGGGGAGGCCACAAACAATCAGATCACAGCAAGGTCAAACCAGTCTTGTACTCCCATCTATATTGAAAGAGCTTGCTTAAGATCCTGTCTCAAACATTTTTTTTATCTTTCTCAATCTGAAAATTGCAAAATGTTATCTAATTTTTAAAGTGGATTTCTTTTTTTTTTATTCAAACAGAAAGTCACAAAAATTATAATCATCCTCATCAGTTCACTCAGTCCCATGTAATTAATTTCTTTTTCCATCTTGATCTTTTGTTAGCACTTTTATGAATTCATCAGTTTTCCATTAGAGTTCTGAAAATGCTTATTCATTCAGTTCAGCAGTATAGTCAGTTACCAGAAACCTGTACTTGTCAGAGTCTTTTCCATGAATTCCTTGAAGATGAAACCCTTTTATAGGAACATTTTTGCAAAAGCATCAGAGTACACCCGGAACTATCTGTAAATGACAAAAGACTTAAAGATGACCACGGTTAAAGATTTGATGAAAGTTCATAATAATGCAATTGACAAGGAAATTTAGTTATTTCTGAGATATACATTTTAAAGTAATAACTAGAATTATGACTTATAACATTATACCAGAACATATAAGATTTTTAGAAATTTCATGTAATGTCTGAAACATTTATATTAACATATTTCCATACAAATAACCCAAAGAAAGTTTAGTGTTAGTTGTTTTTTTGTTTTTTTATACTGCAGGTTCTTATTAGTCATCAATTTTATACACATCAGTGTATACATGTCAATCCCAATCGCCCAATTCAGCACACCACCATACCCACCCCACGGCAATTTTTCCCCCTTGGTGTCCATACGTTTGTTCTCTACATCTGTGTCTCAATTTCTGCCCTGAAAACCGGTTCATCTGTACCATTTTTCTAGGTTCCACATATATGCATTAATATACGATATTTGTTTTTCTCTTTCTGACTTACTTCACTCTGTATGACAGTCTCTAGATCCATCCACGTCTCAACGAATGACTCAATTTAGTTCCTTTTTATGGCTGAGTAATATTCCATTGTATATATGTACCACATCTTCTTTATCCATTCGTCTGTCGATGGGCATTTAGGTTTCTTCCATGACCTGGCTATGGTAAATAGTGCTGCAATGAACATTGGGGTGCATGTGTCTTTTTGAATTATGGTTTTCTCTGGGTATATGCCCAGTAGTGGGATTGCTGGATCATATCGTAGTTTAAAGTGGATTTCTTTTATTATTAGTGAGAGTGGGAACATTTTCATGTACTTATAAATCTTTTTTCTTTTTATAAAAAACATGAATTCATGTTCCTGTTTCTTATAGTGTTGAGAGAACTCTTTATAGATTGAGAAAATTAATCATTTGTCAATAATATATGTTTTAAATGTTTCTCTTATTGGTGATTTGTCTTTTGACTGTATTTATGATGATATTTTCACTGTGCAGAAAATTTAATTTTTAGGTAGTGTAATTTATTAACCTTTAACTTTATGGCTTCTGGGTTTGTTTTCTTGCTTAGAAAGGCTTCTACCATTTCAAAATTACAGATGAACCTCATGTTTGTTTCTAGAATTCTTATGGTTTCATTTTTTTTTTTAATGTTTAAATCTTTGATTCATCTTTCTGTTAGGAGGAAGATTGAGTGTATTCAGTTTTAGTCTTTTCCCAGAGGTCTAGATAGTTGTCCCTAAAACTGTTTATTGAAAAATCAATTTTTCCCATTGATTTTAAATCATGGGTTTATCATATATGAAATTTTCATATAAAGTTAGCTCTAATTTCTCAAATCTGTTCTATTGGTCTAAGCTTTCTAGTCTGTGCTGACAGTGCACAGTTTTAATTATTATAGTTTTATAATACATTTTAATATATGTCAGGTCTCCATCAATAGTCTTTTCCTACTTTTTCTCACTACTCTTGACAAGTGCCAAAATAGACAAGAAATGCTCTAGAAAAATAAATTAATGCTAGTGGGATTTTTATTGCGATTGCATCAAATTTATAGAGTCCCTCTACGTATTTACTAGGTCTCCTTTCATGTCCTTTACTAGTTTTTGAATTTTCTTTATATATTTCCTGTACATTTCTTATTGAGTTTAATTTGAGATATGTAATGGTTTTTGCTGCTGTTGTGAATGGGATAATTTCTTCCATTAAAATTTCTTTCAGATATTGTTTGTCTATTTAAAGCAAACTTAAATGAGACTTTTTTCTTGTCTTAATTCAGTATTGATGTTCTTACTTTTATGGAGAATTCAGATATGTAACCATCACATTATCAAATAAGAGTTGTGCATATGACCCATTCCAAACCCCAACCGGGTGTGAAGTGATGAAGAAATGATAGGAAACACCAAGTAGATAATGGACAATCAATTTAATCTTCAGGTAATTGTACAGTTTTAGAGGGTTTTTATAATTTAACATAAAAGCAAAGGACAGTGTCATTCTTAGCAAAGGACAATAACTTCATATGAATCAATGCTGGTGACCAACACACTATGAACATTTTGTCACTGATTCCTGCCCCCTCTTCCCTTTCTTCCTGTCTGTGTCAGAGATGTTTTCTCTTAATGCATTCAAAAGGGCTATTTTGGGATTTGAGTCACCTTGTCTCCTTGTGTCTCTGCAACAGACACAATCCATCAACCTCCTATCATACACAAAAGAAAAAAATCCACTCTTCAAGATAGCAAGGCGGTCACTTGGTACTGTGTGTTATCATAAGGGCTGAGCCCAGGTTCTCTGATGTTTCTGAGTGTGAATTCTCAGCCACCTCAGATGCCCGCATTTGGTGCCCTGTCTGGCTCAGTTTAGAAAAAAACACTTTTCCTGACAAGTTGTGTGGTGCTAATTATATTTCAATTAGCAGTTGGTCAAAACCCTGCAGAAAGCCAAAGAACAGCCGTTCACAGGTTCTGATAAGAAGTCATATGAACTAAGGCATAATTATTGCATCATGGACAGAGGCTACACCCATGTCATAGATCTTTATATCAATAACTGAAGTCATAGATGCTAATTTGGCTGCATTGGGAAGCAGACTTCACTAATCAAGAGAGAATAAAGAAAAAGAGAACTTTGTGATTATTCAGCTGGCTGGGGGGGCCTGCTATGATGATGAGAATCCTAAGAAATGCACGGTGCATGATAATTATTCTTTATGAAAAGGAAACATGAACCTTTAACCAGTTGCTAGACCCTCTTTCTTTGTAGAAGCAGCTGCCCCACTCCTAATTTACAACAGCTCTATTGCCCAATACATGGACGGATTGGAAAGCATGGAGGTAAACCATAATGTCCCCTGAATTGCAGACTCATATGGCCAACCACCTACTTGACATCCATGCCCAGTTTTAATAGGACTAATGCTGAGCTTCCTTCTTCTCCCAGACCTGCTCCTCCCATAGCCTCCCACCAAAAAAACCCCCTTCATGCTTGATGCCTCTCTTTCTCTCACAGCCCATATCTGGTCCATCAGCAAATCGGGGCGACTGTACCTTCAAACTCTCTCCAACATCGAACCACTCCTCACATCCACACTGCTATTACTTGTGTGAAGCCGCTATCATCTCTACCAGGCTGCTTCACTGGCCTCCTAAGTGTTCTATTCTCAACAAGCAGAGTGATCCTGTAAATGCTAAATTATGTCTGTTATTCCTCTGCTGAAAAGCCTCCAATGGTTCCCCATGACATTCAGAGTAAAAGCCAATGTACTTACCATGTTCTACAGAACCCCTGGGATCTGGCCCCCATCACCTCTCTACCACTGCACTCATCCACTACACTCCCCTCGCTGCCTTCACTCTAGACAATTTGCCACACTGATGTTCCTCACACACACCAGACAAACCCCCCCTCAGCCTTTACACTTGACAGTCCCTCTCCCCCAGATATCACATGGCTCACTCTATCACCTCCTTAAGGTTTTTACTTAAATGTCATTGTATCAGCAAATCCTTCCCTGGATATACTGTCTAAAAGTGCAACCCCACACTCTCACTTCTTCTTCTTCCTTTCTTTATTATTCTCCTCAGTCTTCAGCACTAACATATGTCCCATTTTATTTGTTCATCTATTGCCTGATGGAGTATAATGTCTTGGAGGACAAGGGTTTTGTCTGATTTGTATCCCTTGCACCCAGAACAGAGCCTAGCACATTGTAGGCTTGATAAATATTTGTTGAATAAGTGAATGAATGAATGGACAGTTAAGAGCAAGGGCACAATAAAATTTTTTAACATTGAGCTTTGACAATATACTACATTTTCATTTCTTAAATTAGATACTTGAAAGGCTCATTGATAAAGCATATGTTAATGCCTTTTTATCACTTGAAAAAATACCATCAAAGCTTCAAAGTTTTAATGACCAACTGCTCTCCTTTCCTGTTGTTTTATTTTTCCTTGAAGACTCTGAAAGGCAAAGGAAAGTAGGTCTGTGTAGTCCTCAGCTTAAACTGAAGACGCCCCCATTCTCATTATAATTATGTTGTCACTGATGGAGACTACAGTGTTCAATGTTGTTTTTTTCAGTAGGTAGGGACAGGGACGTGGGGAAGGCTTTCATTGGGCCAATTTAACCCTGAATATAATGCTGTAAATCATAAAAGAAAAGTCCCAGACATTGCAAATTAACCTGGTCCAAATGAAGTCACCCTAAAGAGAGACAGGTGTCAGGATGGCCAAAAGCATTTAGTACCAATTTGCAGTGATACTAAATCTAGTGTAAAAAAAGAGACCAGAATGATGTAACTTAAGTATTTGCCTGGTGGTACATCTTAGGGATCTGGAGTCTACAATGATACATAAAGCAACATTCTCAGGGTCTCTGCTCATCAAATCTTGGGATTTGATCATCTCAGTCACTTGAAAATTTACCTCTTACTCTTTCTATTGATATAAGTCATGTACTCATTAAGTACACACCTGCGAGTGAAGTTTTGTTAAGTGAAAGCTAATTTATACTCACTACACACACGGCTGCTATTTTTATATAGCCAATTTGGGTTTTGTTTTATGTTTCCCGTCACCTAGTAGTTCATGTTGTAATGGACTTTTAAAGATTAGAAAACCAGCAACCCATATATAAAGCCAGGTTACTTTAATATTCAGCAGTAGACTATAACCATGCTATGAAAAATAAATTTTATTCTAAGGCTAGCTGACTAGTCACGGGAGAGCAGGGAGGGTTTGGAAAGGGTATTCCCAGATTAGATGCTGCACAACTCACTTCACATGTACTATATGATTTGGAGATGTGAATGGGACTTGGTACCTAGAATTTCTCTGCATAGAGCAAAAACACATATATAAACTCTTTTGGTATGCCTGATTTGATTTTTCCCTTCTCAATAAAGCTCTCAACCCCAATTCCCATGTAGAAAGTCAGTACCTCTGTAATACCAAACAAGTTCTGTGCAATGAACTATGGAGGCCTGCGTATTTACACTGCAATATAAAAATCCAAGTACATATAATGTACATCCATGATTCATCCTACAAGAGCAATTTTCCAGTGTCACTGGTCCATGGGTCACTTTCTTAAAATAGTGGTATCTGAAGTATGAGATACCAATTGCTCACTTGGATGAGTGTGGGGAGATATGGGGTATGGAGGACAGCTAATGAGAAAGACATTCTGTTTCACAACTTATAAATGTTGGGGGAGATAAGAAGAAACATTCACCCAGCATCAGAGCTCTATGTTTATTTATGTCCTGCCTTTATTTTTAACTATATTTCAAGGCTGTTGTGTTGAAAGAGAAATGTTTGAACACTGTGTCTCATCCCACGTTGAACCCTATACTACACAGGTGGTGTCATGGAACTCTGCTGTCTGTGGACAGAATATTTTTTATCTCAGGACACCCCAGAAAGTGCTTTTAGGCAACCCAGATCCTTATCACTGTAGGCAGGGCCTCATTCTCTATCTCTAGTAATAACTAGTAGAATATTATATTCAGGCTTACAATCCAGAATAGCATTTTTCATTCTGCCAGACTGTGAAATTAATGTAGCACAAGCAGTATTTTTAAGTGACATACAATAGAAGAGAAAATATCAAAGGGTAGCTTATGTAATAGGAACAAGTATTGTTTTATAAGTTTGTGTGTGTGTGTGTGTGTGTGTGTGCATGTGTGTTGGGTATTGACAGGAAAGTGCTTGTTTACTGTAGGTTGTTTAAAAGCCATTTATGGCAAATTACAAGTATTCAACAATATTTCTATTTTCTCCTTTGGAGGTAACATGGCTATATCATTTAAGCCTCTTCTGTAGTTAGATGGACCCATATGACTGAGTTTTGGCCAAGGGAATGTGAACAGAAGTGCCATGCATTCCTTCCAAACTTTGCCCATAAAAATTTCCCAAACTTGATCCTTGCTTTTTCCCCACATATAACTGAATTGAGAGGACCCAGAGGAAGGTGGAGCCACGAGATGGGAGGAGTCTGGGTCCCTGAAGGTACATGTGGAAGGCTGCTTACTCATCAATTCCCACTGAACTGTAAAGGGGGTGAAAAATAAACCATTTGTGTTAAGCCACTGCAGTTGGGAGTGTGTTTGTTATAACATCTAACTAACACAGGACTGATGAAAGGGTGAACACCGTGGCGAGGTGCTCTGCTCTCCTGCCTCTGGTTTTATTTCAGCTCCTTTAAAGCAGGACACCCAACAAGCACTAAGCTCCACCTCCACAGAGCATGTATGAGGCTTAGATTTCCTCACAGCCTCGCTGCACTTCTGTGTTTTTTTTGTTTTTTGTTTTTTTTTAAGACTGGCACTCCCCAATGCTTTCAGGGAAAGGTTTTTCTTTTTTTTTTAAACTTTGGGTTTATTTATTTATTTATGGCTGTGTTGGGTCTTCGTTTCTGTGCGAGGGCTTTCTCTAGTTGTGGCAAGTGGGGGCCACTCTTCATCGCGGTGCGCGGGCCTCTCATTATCGCGGCCTCTCTTGTTGCGGAGCACGGGCTCCAGACGCGCAGGCTCAGTAGTTGTGGCTCACAGGCCTAGTTGCTCCGCGGCATGTGGGATCTTCCCAGACCAGGGCTCGAACCCGTGTCCCCTGGATTGGCAGACAGACTCTCAACCACTGCGCCACCAGGGAAGCCCCACTTCTGTGTTTTAACTATGACTAAATCTCCAGTTGGACCTTGGCTTTCTGCTCCATTATGTTCAGACATTTGTCTCAATGTCTGTCAGTCACTGAGTCTCACCAAGCCCCTGGGACCTACCCCACAGCCAGTCCTTCCCCACCAGTCCCCTATAGATCCTTATCCATGATCTGTGATCTATTTCAGCCTTAGGATGTAGGTAATGTCTACAAATAAAATTTATTTCTGACAAAAATTTTAATTTATATGAGAATGTTCTCTTCCCAAGAAAAGAATTTGAATAATTTCAACAGTAACAATGAGTAACAATGGCTAGCACGTACTGAATGCCTACCATCAGGCATATATTTTCCCTAAATCTCACAAAAAATCCAGTAGAGTCGATATTATCACACCCATTAAAAGAGGAAGAGATTGAAGCTCAGAGAGGCTGGGATTTGTCCCAGGTCACACAGCTATAATATGGACTTGAACTCACATTTGTCTGATGACCAAACCCACACTCTTTCGCCTTCCTGATGGCAAAAAAGGACAAATGTCTGATAGCAAGAGGTTTAGGTGTCTATACACTGAAGAGGCTTCTTGGGAGCCTTCAGTCCACCCTCCATAAGAGGGCACCTGTTCTTGGAGGTCCCACTGGGCACTGAGAAATGCTGAACTTTTAGCTCACTTATGGTTTGTGGGAAACTGGGGAGATCAGAACTGAACTGAACAGCTCCATGGAGGCTGCAGCCGCATTTGCTGCGCACGTGGCAAAGGAATGCCACACTCCCAACTAAATACGGTTCCCGGCACAGCTCTCTGAAGTTTGGTCAAGGAGCTGGGAACTGACAGGAATAAGCGAGACCACTGGAGGCTTATTCCAGTATAAACAGAACTGGCCAGGTTGCGTCTTCAGACAAAAATCTAAACCAATGGTTTTTGAGGGGGATGCTCATGGCAGTCCACTGGGGAATGGGAAGAAAACATGAGAACTTCTCCTGGCATAGTAATTCCATTTTAAAATAAGACAGAAATTAAGTGTTTCTAACATCTAATAAATAGGCTGATACCAGTACTCTCATCCCTTCCTTATGTCACACCGGACAAGTAGCACCATGACATATCCTGAGGGAAAGTGAGGGTTCCATGTTCCATGGCACAGCGGCGTGAGAGCTGAGCCCTTACTCATTCTTTCACTTTCTTGTTTTGCAACCCAGTTCAGCTTACATGGCCCTGTTTAAGTGCATTTATATGTTATGTTATCTGGTTGTATTATTTGGGGTTCTCCAGAGAAACAGAACCAATAGGAGATATAGAGCTATATATAAGGAGGTTTATTATAGGAATTGCCTCATGGGTTATAGAGGCAGAAGAGTCCCACAGTCTATTGTCTGCAAGCTGAAGAGCCCAGAAAGCTGGTGGTGTGTTCAGTCTAAGTGCAAAGGCCCTAGAACCAGGGGAGCCAATGGTGTAACTCCTAGTCCAAGGTCAAAGACTTGATAACCAGGGGGCTGCTGGTGTCAGTTCCAGAGTCTGAAGGCTTGAGAACCAGGGGCTCCAATGTCCAAAGGCAGGAGAAGATGAACATCCCAGCTCAAGAAAAGAGAGAGGGAATTCACTCTTCCTCTGTCTTTTTGTTCTATTCTAGCCCTCAGTGGATTTGATGAAGCCCACCCACACTGGTGAGAGTGAATCTCTTTACTCAGTCTACTAAATCAAATGCTAATCTTTTCCAGAAACTCTCACAGACATACCCAGAAGTAATGTTTTACGAGCTATGTGGGCATACCTTAGCCTAGTCAAATTGACACACAAAAATAACCATCACATTGGTTTTAATAAAACCAATTGCCACCTGGCTTTAACAAAATCAATCTTTAAAAACATAAAATGGTCATATGGCTTAAGATATTCCTGCCAAAGTATCTGAATGTTGAAGATAGTCCTAATAAGACAAGCACAGGTAAACAACAAGAAAATGACAGAACTGGCCCATGTCTTGAGTACTCAAGGTACCATTTACCTTTGTTTTGATCTCAGCTACATCATGAGAAAAATATGATGATTTATTCAAATATAATAGACATCATCAACTCTTCAAAATGTGGACTTATTCGCCATTATCAATGATGTACTTCAACCCAAGTATACGTTGTCCTTTGAGATATTAACTAATTACTGAACTGCATGCAGACAGTTTATAAAGAAATCCGGGGTGCTGCTCCACAGTCTTTTACTGATAATAACACCTGGCCAAAAAATTTGGAGAACACTGATATGGAAGACAATCTGGCCCATCCTAGGGCACTTTCCGTAATTCAGGAGGTACTAGTAGATATTGAATGGCTAGATCCAGATTTCCATGGGGAACGCCTGGGCCTCTGAAGTTACATCTCTCCACCCCTTTCTTCGGACTTCCAGAGCTGTACTAGTGCAACCCTAATTGCCTTCGTAAACACAGGCAAAACCATTTTCAGCCGCCTGGGACTCTGCTGGGCAGATTTTGCTTTCATCAAACTCTTGCTGTTCTCCATCAAGCATGGTTGGAATGATTCGGTCTTGATTTAGATTCAGAAGCTTCATGCACTTACTGCTCTCAGCAAAATTTAATCAAAATATTTATCTCAATAATTTGGTCCAAAAGTTTCTTCAAATTAACTAAGGCAAACTGTTCAGCCAGGTTACTGCAGAAAGCCCTAGAGTGGGACAGAGGTGCGAAAAAAAAAGAAAAGGGTTCAGTCGGGAAGGAAGGCCATACGCTGACTAGATTCAGTCAAAAGTATATACAACATTTATTAGCTAAAGTACCACAAAAAGCATTCTAATCAGTTGGTTTCCTCTCATTAAATGTTAATTAGTTCATATAAGCTTCCTGTGTAGGAAAGTATCAAGTACTTAGCAAGCATTAGGGAAGAGGCGAGTCACAAGTGGGGTCTGAGGGACAAGAGACGCTGGAGCAATGACATTGTTACCTTGCTGGGTGACGTTTTTGTTTGAGGCATATGTGAGCTTCTTGAGGAGGATCCAGAAGGCCTGCCAGAAACAAACACAGATTAGAATTTTCATTCTGGTAATGAGTCTCTGAAACAACATTTGTTGAGTTTTAAAAAACATACTTAAGGGGATTAGCTCCTGAACCAAATACTATGATTATATTCCAGATACACTGGCTCACACCGTTTAAACCCACAGAACAGGATAATCGTATCATATTAAATGGCCTTTTATTTAGATTGTTTTAATATGCTGGCTTATAAGCCACTTTGGTAAAGTTATAAAAATAAGAGGAACAAAACTAAGGGGCTGTGTGGACCCCATCATTACGTGATTTGGAAATGGGTCCCTGGGATCATACATGTCTGGGACGAGAAGGGGACTGCAGCCAGTTCACACGAGCATGGCCACACCATGCTCATGGTGGACCCTGTTCTGATTGGCCAGTGCCTGGCCCCAAGCAGTTGCAAAATATCACAAATATCACTCCTGAAAAAGTCTAAAGCACTCATTTCACAGGTAAAGACACAGTGACCCAGAGAGATAAAGTGACCTGCCCACACTACACATCTTATTTAGAGAAAAACAGAACTTGTACTTGAGCCTCATTCTACAGTGCTCCTTTGGCGTCCCCACACCACCCTCTTCCCCTGAAATTTGTTGCCATTTTTCTTTATAAACTGGTGATGCAACAACCACCTTTTGATACAGAGTGACAAAGGCTGTTAAGCAGGTTGGGCAAATGCTTTGATAACAGGTAAAAGAGCTATAAATTGCTATCTTTCAAAAATAATGTCAAACATTTATTGAGTGCTTACTACATGACAGGCACAGATACTTCACTTGTTTATTAACTTGTTTAATCTTTTAAACAATATCACCTTTAATCTTTACAATAGCCTTATTGAGTAGTTATGATTATTGATTCCATTTAACACGTGGAAGAACTGATGTAGAGCGAGACTGAGTAACTTGCTATGGAGGCAACTTCTAAGGTGACCCCCAATTGATATTCACACTCTGTGTAATTTCCTCCCTTTGGCTGTGGGCTGGACCTAATGACTCACTTCAAATGGAATACAGAAAAAAAAGTGATGGGATGTCACTTCCATGGCTAGCTTATAAAAGCCTGTGACATCTGTCTTACTAGAGACTCTTATTCTGCTGGCTTTGATGGCTACTCTGTTGGAAGTGCCCATGTGGCAAGGAACCTGAGGGCAGCCTCCAGCCAACAGCCAGCAAGGAATTTAGGCTTTCAGCCCAACAGTTCTCAAGGAACAGTCTTGCCAAAAACCACATGAGTGAGCGTGGAAGTGGATCCCTCCCCAGTCGAGCTTCAAATGAGATCCCAGACCTTGCGCCAATGCCTTGATTGCAGTCTTTGAGAGACTGTCAAGCAGAGGACACAACTAAGTTGTTCCTTGATTCCTGATTGACGAAAACTATGAGATAATATATGTTGTTTTAAGTCAATCGTTTTAGCGTAATTTGTTATGACGCAAAAGATAACTAACACAGTTACCCAAGACTACATAGCTACATAACTCCTGGTATAGCCAGGAGTTGAACCCAAGAAGTCTGGCTGCTAAACCTATGCTTTTTTCCCCTAAATCTACTCTTTTAGCCAGTGATACCACACTACCTCTCAGAAGGGACACCACATTCCTCACGAACATCACCATCATCACCATCATTATTACCATCATCATCATCACCTCTGTCCCCATCATCATCATCATCATCACTACTACTACATACCAAGTATTAGCTAAGTGCTTTATATAAATAATTTTATGTAACCCTCAAAATGACCCTGTGGGATATATACAAAAAAAATATAAAAATACCAATTCGAAAAGATACAGGCACCCCAACGTTCATAGCAGCATTATTTACAATTGTCAAGACATGGAAACAACCTATGTTTCTATTGACAGTTGAATAGATAAAGAAGATATAGTATATATACACAATGGAATACTATTCAGCCATAAAAAATAATGAAATTTTGTCATTTGCAGCAACATGGATGAACTTGGAGGGCATTATGTTAAGTGGAATAAGTCAGACAGAGAAAGATAAATACTGTATGATATCACTCATATGTGGAATCTAAAAAATACAACAAACTAGTGAATATAATATAAAAGAAGCAGACTCATAGATATAGAGAACAAACTAGTGGTTACCGGCGGGGGTGGAGGGGCAACATAGGGGTAGGTGGAATGGAAGGTACAAACTATTGGGTGTAAGATAGGCTCAAGGATGTATTGTACAACCCAGGGAATATAGCCAATATTTTGTAATAACTGTAAATGGATAGTAACCTTTAGAAATTTGTATAAAATTTTTATTTAAAAAAATAACCCTGTGGTTCCAACTTTATAGTTTAAAAAAAATGAATCTCAGATAATAAAAGCAACTCACCTAGGGTCACATAGAAAATTCAGAACTTGACCCAGCTGAGTCCAAAACCAATGACTTTCCAACTGAACTTTGCTGCTTCTCTGTAAACCAAAGGGCTGTACCTAACTGGTTAATGATGCCCTGATATATAATTTTTTACAACATTGGGAAAAATGTTTAACAATTTTTTTAGTAAATCATTGATAACAAAATCTAATTGCTGCAGATTTTTCTAACTTTACCACAGTTAAAAATTACATGGAGACTTTTAGGATATGGGATGTAAGAGTGCCATGGAAAACTGGAAGCAAAAAAGAATGCTTTGCTACATTGTATGTAGCACTTCTTGTTAGAAAATATAATGAATTGAAGTTAACATCAATTGTATGATACTAAGTTTCTTTCAAAAATAAAAGTCATAAACCCTAAATCTAATATAATAATTTGCACTGCATATAAAATCTTGAATGATTCCTTACAGTACAGTGGATGAGAAAGCTCACACTCCTTGCCATAGCATTTCGGGCTGACCATCTTAGCCCAATTTTCAGCTTAATCCTCTACACAGATGTCACCTATGAAACTCAAGTCTGATTGTATCATATCAGGGCATGAAATCAGACACCTAGATTTTTGCTTCCAGATTGAACACATTGCTTACCAAAGAACAAAAAAATTTTTGAGGGAGAACAGCGGGACGAGGGGAGGAAGAAGAGATGGGAGTACAAAAGGAAGGAAGGAAGGAAAGAGGGAAGGGAGAAGAGAGGATTTCACTCTTTTCACTCTAGCAATGAATCCTCAAATTCACTAAATATTCTAATTCTATCATAAGTGAGTCACAAAGTATCCTGACACACTTCAGTTTATAACAAAGTTCCCCTGCAGACTAAACAGAGAGAAAGCAGAAAAGTTGGGTACATGACATTAAGTATTCTACCATAAGCTTTATAACCTCTGCTTTCTTCTGCATCCAGTTCACATGGTCCTAACATCCCTTCCAATTTTGCCCCCAAGGTTTTGAGTGTCTGAACCATATTTAAACAAAAAAGTACCATAGGTACTTTTTTAAAGCAACTAAGAACTCTGCTAAGTCCGATGTGCTTCTGGTGGAAGCAATGGAGTAATTAACTGCAATGAATTATAATGATCCTAATCATGTTCTTTAGAATATTTGCAGGGTTAGCTAGGAAGAAATGGCATGCACAAGACCACCGAAATAATGGAGGAACCAGTAAGCATCATTTTAAATAGTGCTTGAGTTCACGTTGTAGATGGGATATTGGCATGGTCCCCTTCACTGTCACTTCATTAACCATCAGTTCAGGGATTGCTTCTATTTCTGTATTAAGTCTCTGACCTGCTTTTTGGTAGGCCGACATCACTGTAGTCTTGACAGAGTCCTTCAGACTTCAGCTGTCGGCCTTCGTCTTCCAAGCTCACACCCTCTTGTCCCTAATTACATTAGAGTGAGGGAAAAGAAAAATGACCTCAATGGTATTTATTTGGCTCAGCAGGATGAAGACTTGGCTGGAAGAGGAAGTGGTGAGGCTGCAGCTCTTAATTCCAGGGGGAAGCCTTGAAGGCTGCTGTGAAGCCTGCTGCTGTCTTATTGCTTAGGTCTCAAGTCAGGCTGAAAAGCTTAAACGGCAACTTTTCAGCATGTGATTGTACTTTTCATTTTCCTTGTAATTTGCCCACAGCCGACTGTTTAAAACAATGTGCCTAGTGCTATGTAACGTTAGACAATGCAAGTACTATTGCCGACCACTTCTTGTTTCCATCTCCCCCTCAAACCCTCCAGGTTTTTAAATCCCTAAATGTCTCTCTCCTCCCAAGCGTCCCTTGTTCACTCCCTACAAAGTGCCTTTTATGCCTTTTAGGCACAAACACTATTAGTGGCATCTTTTAAAACTTATTTGGATGGAAAGCTTTATAAAATAGATTATGACCTTCAACCCAGGGATGCCCCAGGGACTGTTAAGGTGTGTAGAACTGTCTGCCCCTTTACTAAATGGTCCCAGACGGCTGTACTTTTCCAGTTCTTATGTCTGTTTTCTATTATTTTCTGCCTCCTCTGTGCTACCAATTCTTTGTGCTACTTCATTTCCCACAAATTCTGACCCACCAAATATGTCTCCTAAAAATCAGTTTTTGTTTTTGGAAATCAGAAATAGCTAGGCTCTTAGCCATCACCCTTTACTTTCTGACCCAGGAGTTTAAAGTTCACACAGTGAGATTCTTTAATAACTATTCCAAGGGACTGAAGAAACATGGTAGTTTAAGATACAAAAGTTAGTCACTCTAGGATTAAAAACAAAAGAAAATATTTATAATGATGGTCACCATCTATATTTGGCATTTTATTTCAAGAACTGACTTCTCTTGTATTCAGAGTTCTGAAAACAGCCAGATTCATGGGAGGTAGTTTTTCCTGTAGTCACATCTGCCCGACTTTATTGAATTTCCTTTTCTTAATGAATCATGAGGGTTGAGTTAAATGTTAAATATCGGTGTTTATATAAGGAACATGCATGTTTGCTTTTTCTTCAATTAAGGAAAAGCTGGTTGACCTTTGTGCCACTGAGTCTTGTGCTTGTTAACTGCGTGGCTGTCCCATCTAACAAGCCCTTCTTGTAAGACCCATCACACCATCTCATAGGCACAGTTGGCTCTCCACTAGGTGGCATCACAAGAGAACCTGTGCCCCAGAAACCGGAAGATGGAAAAGTAGGAAATGTCTTATCATGATGCTGCGGGTGGTTTTGACTGTACAAATGTACACATTAGGAACCTGGGGATGATGAGAGGTTACTTCAAACACTTAAAGTTGGAAAGCAACTCAGTATAAGTTTAAGAAACCCAGCTGCACTTACAATCATCTGGAAGGTCTCTTTTTTTCCACCCCTTTGACTCCTCTTCACCCATTTCTCCCACTCTACACCCCCCACCTCTCTGGCAAACACCAATCTGTTTTCTGTATCTATAAGCTTGGGTTCTGTTTTGTTTTATGTTTTGACTCCACATATGAAAGAGATCACATGGTATTTGTCTTTCTCTGTCTGACTCATTTTACTTAGCATAATGCCCTCAATGTCCATCCATGTTGTCACAAATGGCAAGATTTCATTCTTTTTAATCGCTGAATAATATTCCATTGTATATAAATACCACACTTTCTTTATCCATTTATCCCCAATGGACACTTAGGTTGTTTCCATATCTTGGCTATTGTAAATAGTGCTGCAATAAACATGAAAGTAAATATAACTTTTCATGTTAGTGTTTTCATTTTCTTCTGATAAATACCCAGGAGTGGAATGGCTGGATACTATGGTAGTTCTATTTTTAATTTTTTGAGGAACCTCCATACTGTTTGTCACAGTTATTGCTCCAATTCACATTCCCACCAGCAGTGCACAAGGGTTTCCTTTTCTCCACATCATTGGCAACACTTGTTATTTGTTGTCTTTTTGATTAGACATTCTGACAGGTGTGAATTGATATCTCATTGTGCTTTTGATTTGCATTTTTCTGATGATTAATGATGTTGAGCATCTTTTCATGTGTCTGTGGGCCATCTGTATGTCTCCTTTGGAAAAATGTCTATTCAGATCTTCTGCCCATTTTTTAATCGGATTGTTTTTGTTTGTTTTGGCTTTTTTTTTTTTTTTTTTTTGCTATTTAGTTGTATGAGTTCTTTGTATATTTTGGATATTAACCTCTTGTCAGATATATAATTTGCAAATATTTTCTCCCATTCATCCCAAAGGCAAAGTAGATTGCCTTTTTATATTTTGTTGGTTTTCTTTGCTGTGCAGAGGCTTTTTAATTTGATGTTTTCGCTTATTTATTTTTACTTTTGCTGCTTTTACTTTTTGTGTCAGAGTCAAAAAATCATCACCAAGACTTATGTCAAGGAGCTTACCACCTATGTTTTCTTCTAGGAATTTCATCGTTTCTAGTCTTATGTTCAAGTCTCTAATCCATTTTGAGTTAATATTTGTGTACGATATAAGATAGTGGTCTAGTTTCATTCTTTAGTATGTGATTATCCAGTTTCTAAGCACAATTTACTGGAGAAACTGTCCTTTCCCCATTGTATATTCTTGGCTCCTTTGTCGTAAATTTATTGACCATATGTATGGGTTTGTTTCTGGGCTCTCTATTTTGTTCCATTGATCTATGTGTCTGTTTTTATGCCAATACTATACTGTTTTAATTATTATAGCTTTGTAATAGAGTTTGAAAGCAGATTGCATGATGCTTTCCAGCTTTGCTTTTCTTTCTCAAGATTGCTTTGGCTATCCAGAGTCTTTTGTGGTTCCAAACAAATTTTAGGATTATTTGTTCTATTTCTGTGAAAAACGTCATTGGAATTTTGATGAGGATTGAATTTAATTTGTAGATTGCTCTGGGTAGTATGGTCATTTTAACAATATTAATTCTTTAAATCCATGAACATGGAATATCTTTCCATTTATTCATGACTTCTACAATCTCTTTCCTTAAAGTCTTGAAGTTTTGAGTATGCAGGTCTTTCACCTTTTTGGTTACGTTTATTCCTCGGTACTTTTATTCTTTTTGATGCAATTGTAAATGGAATTGTTTTCTTAATTTCTTTTTCTGATAGTTTGTTATTAGTGTATAGAAATGCAACAGATTTTTGTGTATTGGTTTTGTATCCTGTAACATTACTGAATTTGTTTATTAGTCTAATAGTTTTTTGATGGAGGTATTAGGGTTTTCTATATATAATATCATGTTATCTGCAAATAGTGACAGTTTTACTTCTTCCTTTCCAATTTGGATGCCTTTTATTTCTTCTTTTTCCCTGATTGCCCTGGATAGGACTTCCAATACTATGTTGAATAAAAGTGGTGAGAGTCAGCATTCTTGTCTTGTTTCTGATTTTAAAAGAAAAGCTGAGTTTTTTGCAATTGAGTATAATGTTAGCTGTAGGCTTGTCATACATGGCCTTTATTATGTTGAGGTACATTCCCTCTATACTCACTTTGTTGAGAGTTTTTAATCATAAATGGATGTTGAATTTTTTTGAATGCTTTTTGTGCATCTATTGATTGTATCATTTTTATCCTTCATTTTGTTAATGTGGTGTATCACATTCACTGATTTGCAGTTATTGAACTACCTTTGCATCCCTGGAATAAATTCCACTTGATCATGGTGTATGATGTTTTTAATGTATTGTTGAATTCAGTTTGCTAGTATTTTGTTGAGGATTTTTGCATCTGTGCTCATCAAGGATATTGGCTTATAATTTACTTTTATTGTGGCATCCTTGTCTGGTTTTGATATCAGGGTAATGCTGGCCTTGTAAAGTGAGTTTGAAAGAGTTCCCTTTTCTTTCTTTTTTTTTTTTTTTTTTTTTTGAAGAGTTTAAGAATGAGTCAAATTAATTCTTCTTTGAATGTTTGGTAGAATTCACCAATGAAGCCTTCTTGTCCTGGACTTCTGTTTTTTGGGAAATTTTTCATTACTGATTCAATCTTCTTGCTAGTAATCAGTCTTTTCAGATTTTCTATTTCCTCGATTCAATGTTATTAGGTTGTATGTTTATAGGAATTTATCCATTTCTTCTAGGATGTCCGATTTTTGGTCATGTAAAAGACTCCTGTGATCCTTTGTATTTCTGTGGTATCAGTTGTCATATCTCCTTGATTTTCATGCCTGATTTTATTTATTTGAGTTACTTTTTTTTTCTTGGTGAGTCTAGATAAAAGTTTTTCAATTTTGTGTATCTTTTCAAAGAATCATCTACTACTTTCATTGGTCTTTTCTATTATCATTTTAGACTTTATTTTACTTATTTCTGCTCTAATTTTAAGCTTGTTTATTCCTCTTTTTCTTGCTCCTGGAGGTGTAAAGTTAGGTTATTTATTTGAGACTTTTCTTATTTCTTAAGGTATGCATTTATCACTATGAACTTCCCTCTTAGAACTCCTTTTGCTGCAACCAATAAACTTTGGTGTATTTCCATTTTCACTTGTCTCAAAGTATTTTTTTTATTTCTCTTTTGATTTCTTCTTTGGCCCACTGGCTGTTCAGTAGCATGTTGTTTAATCTTCACAAGACTTACAAAGTCCTTCATGATCCACCCCATGCTCACCTCTTTAGCACTCTCTCTGACCTCTCCCTTTGTGTATTTGACACTGGTGCTACTCAAAGTGAGGTCCACAGGCTGGCAACATCAGCATTACCTGGGAGCTTATTGGAAATGAAGAATCTCAGACCCCACCCAGACTTTTAGAATCAGAATCTGCATTTTAACTCATTTATGTGCACATAGGGCTTGAGAAGCACTGCTCTGCTACATATTAGCTCTGTTCTAACTTTTGAGCCTTCAAAACTACTGTTTCTTCCTCCTGAGATATTCTTCCTGGTCTCACACCCTAAAGTCTTTTCTTACTAACACTTTTGGGTGCCCATATAGATGTCATTTCCTAGAGAAAGCCTCCTGCAATGTTTCATGACTGAGTTAAGTGACCTCTCAAATATATTGGGTTGGCCAGAAAGTTCGTTCGGGATTTTGGCCAACTGAATACTTCCCTTGTACCTTCCACATTGTTCCATAATCAAGTTTGTGTAATTAGTTTCTTAAGAAGCATCTTCTCTACTGTCATATCCTCAGTGTCTAAAACATAGTAGATTCCCAATAAGTATCTGCTGAATTAATGTTAAATAAATAGTAGGTGCTCATTAAACATAAGTTCCAAACCTCTCACCAAAATCCAGATGTGCTATGATCCTAGCCTTTCCCTGACAATGTTAGACTAGAGACCCTCCTACAAGAGAAAATGAGGTTAGGCCAGTGTTATTTGTTTTTCATAAGCTATTTCTGGACCCTAGTGATCATCTCTTCCCTTTCTCAATGCTCAAACTCCAAGTGTGGATGAGCTTACAGATTCAAACCTGTTAGAACACAAAGGGGCCATGGAATTCATGTGATTCAACCTCTGAGTCTATAGGTGAGAAACCTAGGACCCAGAGTTTGGCTTTCACAAGGAAGTACAGAGAGGTATATCAAGTATGCACAGGAGCCCACAAGTCCTCCTCCTTTTGAAAAGGCATAATTGTTTATTCATAGTGTTAGTCTCTTCACATCCCTGTTGCCATTCACAATTCCTCCAACCTACTCAAGAGTCTCAGTTCCCTAAAACATATTTAGTCCAACTACAGATATTTTAATTCATTATTAACACTCAAAATGATCTCTTCATAGTTTATCACATACTTTGCCTTCAAATAACTTATACTAGAGTGAGATCTAAACATACTTGCTGGGTAATAAGTTTCATAAAGGAGAGGATGTAAGTTAAAAAAAATAGTTGAGGAATACTAACATTAAATTTTCTTCCCACGTCAGCAGGTTTGTGTTTTCTTTCTTACCCTCCTCTCTCTGGACATGGCTTTAAAGACTTATTTTTGTCATCTCTGACATCTTTACAATCATCTTCTATATATTTGCTGTCCAATAAGGTAGCCACTAGCCACTATTAAGCACTTGAAACATGGCTAGTGCAAATGAAGATGTGCTGTAAGTCTAAAATATACCCTCAATTTTAAGGATTTGATGAAGAAAAGAATGCAAACTATCTGGTTAGTAATTTTTTATATTGGTTACATGTTGAAATGATAATATGTTTGATATGTTGGGTTAGAGAAAATATGTTATTAAAGTTAATCATCCTCTTTCTTTTTACTTTTTTAATGTGGTTACTACAAAATTTTAAATTGCCAGTGGGATTCACATTGCACTTCCATTGGACAGTGTTACTCTGGCTTTAGTCATCAAGAGTGTCCTCACAGTTTTATACTCCTTTAAAAAAAAAACCTTCCTTTGCAATATGTTCTTCATATTTTGTAAAAATTCTACTAAATGGGATTTAGTCAGGAGCTTCCACTGTTGTCACATTGAGCTCTCACTTCCCTCTTCACTTAATTTTTCATGAGCATCCTTTGCTTGGGGTTTGTCAGAAATTCATTTTGAAATGCCTCCCCAAATTCTTAAGTCATTTCCCCTTGGCTTGATAATGAAACACCATTACTAAGAATCACACAATAATGCTAATAATAATATCAGTAATTTGTTGAGGTATTACTATGTGTCAGGCACTGTGATAAGTGCTTTACATACATTATCTCATTTAATATTTACAATAACCAAATAAGGTAACTGTTATGATGTCCATCATACGGGTGAGAAAATTGATGCTCAGTGAGGTTATGGCAAAGACTGGCTAGCTCTTTCCAAACCTCTTTCTCTTTCCTTCTCTGCTCATAGCAATGCTCTCTTTCCCAGTTGTGACAACCAAATGTGTCTTCAGATATTGCCAAGTGTTCCCTGGAAGGCAAAATTGCTCCCCTTCCCCCTGTTGAGAACCACTGGTGTAGAGTAGCAATTGTCTTTGTTGTTTCCTTTAAATTCAGGGGATGAAAATTTTGGCACCTTGTGTCAAGGCTTTATCCACTACACTCTTTAGGCAAATGAGACTTCTTGCATATCCCCAATAGTTTGCAGTTTACCCTCTTTGTCCCTGTGCCAGCTTCAGGCTCTACCTAGTGTCCACTTAATTTTTCTGGCTGGTGAGTCCATATAAGTAATCCCTCACAGACCTCACACCACTGTTGTTTCCTCTTTTCCCAAACACTCTCCAGGGATATTGCTCATCCAGAAGTCATAATTGTGAATGATTTTCCTTCCACACCTCTATCCCAGGGGCAAGAACCAGCCCAGAGATTTTTTGGTTTGCAAAAGTGCTGGATTTCTGATGAGTGCATATAAGAAAAGGTCAAGTGACACCTTTATTAAACAAACAAACAAGAAACCCTCTCAACAGGCATAGATGGAAATTTGTTCATTGTATTTAGTTCAAGACTTTATCACCCAGTCCTTTTATTTACCCACTTCCTCTAAAGCTAGGTGTTTACAAAAGAAAAATAATTCCAGTGCTCATTCAAATGACTTGGAAACTGGCTAGAATCTATTTCTCAGTCTTTTACATAACAATTACTGTTTTGAAATTCATAGTACCTGTGTCTGTTTCCCATAAAGCATTACTTTTTCCTTCTCTCCAGCTGAGTCCTGGAGCCCAGTCTCATGATCCATGAACAGATTGCTTGTTCAAGCCCCTTTCCTGAGAATCAGATCAATCTGAACCTTCACTGGCAAGTCGAGCACTCTTTTCACTCACAACACAATATCATGATCTGGTTAACATTAAGTTATAAGCTCCACAAAGCAAGGATGATTGTGTGTATGTGTATGTTCATGTGGGTGTGCATGTGTGTGTATGTGTGTTAAAATATTGACTTTTTAACAGTAAACTTGGAGTTATATCTCCTTTGCTGTTTTTGATTCCTAAGATATTTGGTGTAGACAAAGAGGGATCATTTCCTTTCTCTCACTCCCTTTCAAATCAGGTACAGCTTGGAAGAAAAGTAACGATTTTTTTTTAGACCATTTCCTTTCCAATAATAAGGACAAATATAGAAAGGTCTCCTGCTGCTTCATGTAGAATTATTTTAAGGCTGTTAAGTTGGTCTATCTAACTTTAATCAGGTGCAGATGAGCACTTGCTGATCTGTGCATTCTGAAATTTCACTGCTCCTACACAAACTCACTGCCTGGAAACAAGGAAGCCTGACACTTGGAGGGCCGTTCTGTCTGACAAACCAGATTAATAATGAATGAACCCATCTTGTATAATCAGGAAGGGGAGAAATGCTACAAATTAGAAATAAGCATGTTCTTCATTATAGGTGGCAGCAGGATACTGCTTAGGGTATCACTGATGCTCAAATTAGCTGCGGGGCACACGAACCACTTGCTGCCTCTCACTGTTCCTTACTTTCCTCTTGAGAGTCTCATTCTTAAGGGATTTGCAAAGTGAGAAATCCTCAAAATTCAAACTTGGGAGATGCATTTGCACCACGTGAAAATGACAACTTATTATATATGTATATATACTTCGAGGGTGTACAGATATTGTAAATGGGTTACATTTCTATCTTAAATTCAGTTGAAGTTCTCATATTTCCTATACAAATTAGATCAAAATTATGCCACGATGGGAATTTTTGCAAGATTTCTGGTATTCTCAAGAGATTCTTACTCTGAATATCATGTGCTTTCAGAGAAAATGAGCTGCAGTCTCAGAATCAGGGGAAACTTGCTGGTGTTTGGCTGGAGCTTCTTTTAACATAGTCTACCAAGGACTAGCCCTGGTATTAGCGTTGTGTGCATGTGTGCACACCAAAACCTGAGCAGGTACAAAAATGAAACAAAGTGAACGATCTCAGGAAAGGTGCAAGGGAAAGCCAGTTAACATCACCACATCAGCCAAACCTGAAAACGTATTTCTATAGTGCAAAGGGTGGACAGCCTGTACATGTCAGCACCACAGATATCTCATAAAATATCACGGATTCAAGAATGCTCCTTGGGGCTGAGATAAACTGACCACCTGCCTAGATCTCCAGTGGTGGGTGGGTGTGGGGGGAAGAATTCCACTAACCTGTGACTCTGACCCATTTACTTGTCATGGTTCCACAAGTTCCATTTACTTGTCATGGTTCCATCTTGGTTCTCCTATACCATGAAGGTCTCTTGTGCTGAGGTGAGAGTAGCTTGAGGTCAGTC